>NW_027331920.1:12392631-12692631 GCF_048418815.1 Hemitrygon akajei | reverse complement strand
CCAGGTCTCCTCTGCGTCCCGTTCCGTGTGCATTCAATATTCGATAGGTTTCAAACTGATTTCTCCCTCATCTTTCGCCCAGAACCATCAAGCGCTCCTCAAAGGTTTACTCTTTCATTCCCTGTTCAACCTCCTCAGAGTTCACCCCATGATATTGCTGTATCCCTTACAAACAAAACAATGCTATGTAGTTCCCCGAACCAGTGTACACACATCTCTCTGTTGTCATCGCCAAGTGTTCTCAGTAGCCAAGCCGTCCCGACAAAGCGCCAGCGTTGTCTGCTAGCTACCCTCTGACACAAAGACACACACGCGAACTCATATAAACACTCGGAGATGCAGACACACATTAATAATGAACACATTATGAACTCTGAACTTTTTAACATGGAGGCAGCTATTTCGCGAACTGTTTGAAATGATTTTGCACTCGGAAAATCTAATATGTCTGTGGCGATGTCAGCGGGTTTGGGGGTACACATGGAAATGGGGCTGTACATTGATTTGCGGATGTCCGGACGTTTCAGGGCATGTTGGCGAATACGGGTGTGCACACTGATTTCGGAGTGTCAGTGAATTTCGGGGTGCCCACAGTTTTGACATGTGAGGGTGCACAGGGTGTGCAGATCTATTTGAGGCACCGCACAGAATCGGGTGTGTAGGCGGATTTGAGGATGCATACAGATTGGGGTAACCTTGGATTTAGGGGTGTGATGACTCTGTTTCATTTATAGATACTTTAATAACAAATGCACTTTGAACTTTGAACTGTGTTCTTGCTATTTTATTTAAGGTGGAGGCCGCTTTGCTGTGATTTGTTTGAAATGATCTTTGCTCTGGGATAATCTAATGTGCATATGGAGTTGTCAGCAGGTTTGGGGCCCGCACAGATCTGGGTATGTCGGTGGATTTGGGAGTCTTTAGTTTTGGGGTGCTCACGGATCTGGGTATGTGGGTGGATGGAGGAGTGTGTTTAGTTTTGGGGTGCGCACGGATCTAGGTATGTAAGTGGATTTGGGAGTCTTTAGTTTTGGGGTGTGCAAGGATTTGGTGGATTTGGCAGTGTCGGCAGGTGCGCATGGATTTGGGGTACACACTGATTTGGGAGCGAACACTGATTTGTGCCTTGCCTGCGGCTTTGCGGGTGTGCACAGTTTTGGGAGAACACACAGTTTGAAGATTAGCGCAGATTTGGGAATCCCGGTGGATTCGGAGGTTGTTTCATTGATACAAACTTTAATAATAAATGCAACTTGAACCTGTGTTCTTGCTTTTTTTTAGGGTGGGAGCAGATATTTTGAGAACTGCTTGAAATGATTCTTCTTCTCAGATAATGTAACTTGCATATGGGGGCGTCAATTAGTTTGGGGTGCGCACAGATCTGGGTATCTCAGTACATTTGGGGGTGTCTGCTGCTTCGGCGTAGGCAAGGATTTGGGGGCGCACACAGATTTGAGGTTTGCGCTGACTTAGGGATGTTTTGGTGAATATAGGGGTGCACAGGGATTTGTGGATGTGAGCAGACATCGGGTTTTGTCAGCGAATATGGGGGTCGGTGGATTTGGGACACCTACCGACGAGGGGATAAAGATGGGTTTGGTGAGGTGCGAAGATTTAAGGGGATGTAAATGATTATACGAGGATTTAGGGGTATGTCAGTGAATGTGTGAGTGCACTGGAATTTTCGGGTGCCGGTTGCTTTTGGGGTGCACGCTGATTCGAGGGTTGAATGAGGCTTTTCCAGTGAGCACAGATTTGTGAATGCGCACTGATTTGCAGAGAGTTGGGGGTGTTGGCGGATTCGGGGGTGAGCACTGGCTTGGGGAGCCGGTGGATTTGGAAGGGTGTCAGAACTCAAGATTGTTCCGTTTTTATGCAATAACAATTAATTCAATATATACCTTTGTTCTTGTATTTTTTTAAAATAGAGATAGCTATTTCATGAACTGTTTGAAATGATACTTGCTCCGGGATAATCTAATGTGCATGTGGGGGTGTCTGCTGAAATGGTGCTGTGACGAGTCTCAAGGTTGTTTTATTTCTGACACAGAAATTGAAAATTTGAAAGTTTGAAATTTGGCCTCTGTTCTTGCTTTGTTACGGTTCAACAGCCATTTGTGAAGCGTTTGATATGAGAGTTCGAGAACATCTGCATTGCGGAGACAGATGGGAAGGGGCTGAACCAAGGGGGATAAAGTAAATTGGAGGTACGGGAACGTGTATAGTCAGGCAGGGACAAGCAGAGACACAGACACAGAAACACACACACACACACAGAAACACACACACACACACACACACACACACTCTCTCTCTCTCTCTCTCTCTCTCTCTCTCTCTCTCTCTCTCTCTCTCTCTCTCTCTCTCTCTCTCTCTCAAAGCTGCACTTCCTTATCTTCCTCTCCTGCTCAGTCGTGTTCTTTAATACATATTGTGTGACATGATTAAAACATACCCCACTTCTGGTATTAGATTAGCAGCCGTTTACAGACTCTAGCACTCCCGAGTATTTAGCCAAAGCCCGATGCCATGTTAATTCCTGGAAAATGTTTTCAGTAATGCCCACTGTCTGTTCTCTCTCTCCAGTAAATTTACTGGCGATTGTGATCCTGTCCCGGGGAAAGTGCAGCCTCTCTACCTGCACCACTCGCTACCTGGTGGCCATGGCAGCGGCGGATCTGCTGACCATTGTCATCAGCGTCATTCTGAATCGAATCAGAGTATATTACTTCCCGTGGAGTTTTCTGGACATCACCCCTGTGTGCAGTGTTATCGATGTACTGAGGTTTCCAGCCACACACTGTTCTGCCTGGTTCACCGTCACTTTCACCTTTGACCGGTTTGTCGCCATTTGCTGCCAGAAACTGAAAACAAAATTTTGCACTGGGAAAACTGCGGCTGTGGTTCTAACAACAACCGGGGTACTGTCCTGTCTGAGAAACATTCCCCGCTACTTCACACTGGAACGCGCAGTGATCATCGACAATGTACCATGGTTCTGTATTACCAAGGACAATTATTTCACTGACCCCTGGTGGGTGGGATATGACTGGCTGGATACGGTTTTATCTCCGTTCCTCCCTTTCGCTGGGATCCTGCTGCTCAACGCTCTGACAGTCAGACACATTTTAGTGACCAGTCGGGTCCGTAAGGGGCTGAAGGGTCAGAGCAAGGGGGAGAACCGCAGTGACCCGGAGATGGAGAGCAGGAGGAGGTCTGTGGTTTTACTCTTCACCCTCTCCGGCAGCTTCATCCTCCTGTGGATGACAATAGTTGTAAATTTCATATATTATCAGGTCTCAGGAAAAGGACACGATTTCAATGATTCTGAATTGATCTTTCAGTACGTCGGGTTTTTCCTGATGAATTTCAGCTGCTGCACAAACACATTTATTTACGCGGTGACTCAGTCGAAATTCAGGGAGCAGGCAATCAGCGCGATGAAATATCCCGTCACTTCGATGCTTCAGTTGATTAATGGCGCCGCATTCTGAGTAGTCGCCAGAGGCGGCGGCAGAGTCTCCAGTCCGGGCTCCAGCTCCTCAGATTCACCGCCTGATCTCCCAGGTGTTATTCTCGGGCGTTTTCTTTCCCATCCACCGCAGTCCGGGACGTTCAGATAGTGTGTGTGGGGAGGGGCAAAGCACCGTCCAAGAGAGTCAGTACCTCATTCTTCCCGCCAGATGCCAGACAAAGAACTACTCCGGAATGCCGCCCGCACATTCGTCTGCGGATATGTCCATCTATTCCCATTCCGCTCACCAACTTCACTGTCAGACATTCCCACAAGACGGCGCGGGTCGAGTCAGATGCTCATTTACTAACCCAATGTGAATCAAACCAGCCTCCACTGTCTCGTTTAATGATTGGCAAAATTAAGACTCTCCAACTTAAAGGCGCATTCCCGTTATCAACTGTTATCAATCAGTGGAAACACATTTAATTGATAAGACACCTCGGACGGTTCAGTCACCTTTGTTGTAACAAACTAACCCACATAAATGATCTAAATATTATTCATTAATTTAATCACAATCTGTCATCGCAGGGATTGCACCTTTCTGACGTAATTGGTTTGTAAATAATTTTAAATCATTTATTTTTAAATATATCGAAATCTGTCCCTGTGGAATTGCAAAATGCCTTTAAAAACCCCAGGCATTTGCTGCCTTAACATTTCATTCCGAGAGATCGCCTGTCGCACAAAGAGACAAATCACTGGCCAGAGAAGATGTCGGCAATGTTCGATAGTTACAAGAGTGTGGAGAACATATTGTACATATTCATTGTCTTCATTGGAGTTCCTGGTGAGTGAGCAGAGCATTACATATTCGTTATTTCTGTGTGTTAACCGGAGTGAACCTGTTTAAGATAATGTTACAAGCTTACAACCTGATCACCATTGCACAAATATCCAACAGAGATATCGATCCTGTCAATGTCACATACTGAATTTTCATATTTAATAACAAGTGGAACTAAGTCTATGTTTCTCCTCAAAATCACGGGATCGAATAGAACGCTGTTCCTGCCTTGAATGACAGCTTGTCCAGAGATGTCCCAGTGATGGGGCCAGGGATCTCTCCGGGAAGTTGTGACTGGGAGATGTTGGCATTCTGAAGTATACTTTTCCTAGGTTATTGATCAGAGGGAAACCCTAGTCCTGCGCTTCACGTCTCCCTATGGAGTCTGTCACAATCAGATCCCACTGTCTGTTGGTCAATAATTGTGTCTGATCACCTGAACCAGTGTTCACGGATCTGCTGCCGTGTGTTATCGAATTAAACTGCGCTGCAGAATTAATCCATTAACGGCGCAACTCAGCCACAGGTCACTAAGTGGCTCCTTCTTTCCCTCTGAAACCCGAAATAAATCGGGGCAGCGCTTCGACCTGAAGGAGGGTCTCGACCCGAAACGAAAGATTATTCAATTCCATGGATGATGCCTGACCTGCTGAGTTCCTCCAGTTCTGTGTGTGTTGCTCCTCTCTGTATCCATTCTCGGCCTCATCAGATGCTGATTTTCCAGAGTCCTGGTCAGCCACAGTTAATTCAGTGAAACGCGCCAGATCAGAGACAGTGTGACCCACTTCTGGTGTTAGATTAGCAGCCGTTTGCAGACTTTTGAGTTTTAGCCAAAGCCGATTCCATGTTAATTCCCGGAAAATGTTTTCAGTAATCCCCAGCGCATGTTCTCTCTCTCTCCAGTGAATGTAGTGGCGATTGTGATCCTGTCCCGGGGAAAGTGCGGCCTCTCTACCTGCACCACTCGCTACCTCATGGCCATGGCAGCGGCCGATCTACTGACCATTGTCACCGTGGTCCTTTTTTTTCGAATCAGAAAGTATTACTTCCCGTGGAGTTTTCTGGGCATCACCCCTGTGTGCAGCGTTATTGATGTACTGGGCTTCACAGCCACACACTCTTCGGTCTGGTTCACCGTCACTTTCACCTTTGACCGGTTTGTCGCCATTTGCTGCCAGAAGCTGAAAACAAAATATTGCACCGGGAAAACTGCGGCTGTGGTTCTAACAACAACCGGCGTACTGTTCTGTCTGAAAAACCTTCCCCGATACTTCACATGGAAACCGGCGGTGATAATCGACAATGTACCGTGGCTCTGTATTGCCAAGGACAATTATTTTACTGACCCCGGGTGGATAGGATATGACTGGCTGGATACGGTCTTAACTCCGTTCCTCCCTTTCGCTGTGATCCTGCTGCTCAACGCTTTGACAGTCAGACACATTTTAGTGGCCAGTCGGGTCCGTAAGGGGCTGAAGGGTCAGAGCAAGGGGGAGAACCGCAGTGACCCGGAGATGGAGAGCAGGAGGAGGTCTGTGATTTTACTCTTCACCCTCTCCGGCAGCTTTATCCTCCTGTGGATGACAATGGTTGTAAATGTCATATATTATCAGGTCTCAGGAAAAGGACTCGAATTCAATGATTCTGAACGGATCTTTCACTACGTTGGGTTTTTCCTGATGGATTTCAGCTGCTGCACGAACACATTTATTTACATGGTGACTCAGTCGAAATTCAGGGAGCAGGCAACCAGCGCGGTGAAATATCCCGTCACTTCGATGCTTCAGTTGATTAACGGCGCCGCATCCTGAGTAGTCGCCAAAGGCGGCGGCACAGTCTCCAGTCCGGGCTCCAGCTCCTCAGATTCACCGCCTGATCCCCCAACTGTTATTTCCGGGCGGATTGTCCCATCGACCGGCAGTCCGGGCCGTTAAGATAGTGTGTGTGTGGGTAGGGACAAAGCACCGTCCAAGAGAGTCAGAACCTCATTCTTCCCGCCAGACGCCAGAAAAAGAATTACTCCGGAATGCCGCCCGCACATTCGTCGGCGGATATATCCATCTATTCCCATTCCGCTCACCAACTTCACTGTCAGATTTTCCCACAAGACCGCGCGGGTCGAGTCAGACGCTCATTTTCCAACCCAATGTAGACACCAGACTCCACTATCTCATTTAATGATTGACAAAATTAAGACACTCCAACATAAAGGCGCATTCCCGTTATCAACTGGACTGGACTATGGTGTACAAAATTGGGAAATAAAATCCTCACTGCTTCTGTCTTCTAATGAAAGCTAAATTACCGCCAACAAATCCTATCGATTATACGTAAAGAAACACAACAGTGCGAATTTATTTGAAGTCACCCCATGACTTAAGAAAGCGGTTAAATGAAATCAATCAAGCCCCCCAAAATTGCAATGAAGCCTGCATGATTTATTTCCGGATATGCTTCACCCGAAAATGCCCTGTGTTCAATCGTTTCATAATGGGGAAAAAAATTCTCAATCCGGAAGCATGTTTTGCAACATGACAAAAGGAATAATTCAGCTTAGTAAGACATGGGGATAAAATTTCTTCCCTTCTTGTTTCTCCCATAAACCCAGCACCTTCATGTTCCCATTGTAGTTCATGTCAATATAATTCCGTCCGTTCCTGTTTTACCCCTTTCTCCCCATACACCCAACACGTTTATGTATTCTGTAAAGGTGTACCCATTTTCCCATCAGTCTTTCCATAAGCTCCTAATTCTCAAAATACATAACTCTGAAATTCTGATTTGTTAAGTGAAGGGTCTTCATCTACAGTTGAACTTTTGTAACTTACAATCAACCCACTCATTCCCCTCAATACCTCTGTGTGCTGGGACTTATAAGAAGAAAATATATAAACAAGTACTTGAATATGAATTAATGCCTGGTGAGTTTCCAACAGTAAATCTGACCGACTGCTAGAATAACGTGTTTAAGAGTCATCAAAACATAAAAGTAATCTGAACAATTATAACGCTACGTGTGAAGAAATTTTTCCACCAACCTTAAGCCTAAAATGATGGCAACCATTTCTGCTGAAAATACTGATAAATGGTTGCAAATAAATTTCTCTATCATTGTCTATACTTCAATCCCAAAAATGGGCTACTCCACCATCCCCAGTTAAATTATCTTTCGTTCCATCTGTAAAAATGTTAAAACTTGGCATGGTTAGTATAATGCTTGGGTCTATCGGCTTGTATTTGTCCAGGGTGAAACCCGTCCACCCGCCAAACCGTGTCTCCCGTTTGCGTGGATGCTGTGTAATGCACACTGGTACAAACTCACACATACAATATCAGACAGCACACAATGTACGTTTTACAGATTACTCTTTATAAGCCTTACTGGAAATAGGTAATTAATAGCGATACAATATAAAAAGAAAAGAAAAAAGGCGCCGGCTTATCAGAGTTCAATCAGTTCGTGCACAACCGCTGGAGCTCAATTATCGAAGCTTTCTGTCCATCATTCGATCTTCTCCGACCTTCTCGACCCGCCGCCTGGGACCAGCCTGGGACCAAAGGGTCCAGCACGTCCTTCCTCTTCGGTTCTCCTCCCGAAAAACCCGCGCACTGACTCCAGGTTCCCACACATACAGACAGAACAACATCGCTTCCAGTGGTCAGTTCCTCCGTTATCAATAATTATAACCCAAATATTTCAACTAAACAGAGCATTACCAAATCAGTTACCTGCAAAGTCGTTTCATTATAGCGCTACAGAGGACCCACTTTGTAACAGTTAACAGTTAACATTACAGTTAATGATCTGAGAACCGTGCATTCTCCCCCCACCGAATTAAGTCATGCCCTCATGACGTTCAGATAATTCGCCAGCCTCTCCTGCAGAACACACCTCCCAATCCAAGTGCAGAAAGCAGTGGCATAACTCCCCAAAGCAGTGGAGATCACACCCTGTTCCCCAGGTGCCACATAGGCCAACCTGTCTGAGGGGTGCCTAGTTCTCTGAGGCCTGCGCACTCCTTCTTCTAACTCCTCCACCTCGGACAATACGGGAGACCCATGGGAACTACGAGGCGAACCCTCCCGCGAGCGGTCACCCAAACACCTTTGCTCCTCGTAACCCTCCATCGCTTGCTTGGGCCCCACATCCTTTGTTCCAACGCCATGTGGTAACCCCGACAGTCCATCACCAGCTTCCCTTACTCCCTCTAACCCAGTGGGGGAAGGACCGGGAGCCTCCACCTCCATCACGGGGGCGTCAGCGAACGGCAGCATGTACCGATCTTCCGAGTCATCATCCTCCGAGTCAGTATCCCTCACAGGGACTGTGCCCGGGCCCGACTCTCCCGGTGTGGGCTCTTCCTCCACCCTGCGTGGACGCAGAGTCCTGGTACAAGGCGCAGCCGGCACCTCGGGCTCCCGCTCTACCTGTACATCTCACCCCAAGGGCAACAGGTGATTCCGATGGAGAATCTTGACGGGCCCCTCCCATCCTTGGGGCTCATCCGGAAAACCGGTAGATTTGGCATCAGACTCTCTACTACATAGGGCGTGCCCGCCCAGCGATCAGCCAGCTTGTGTTTCCCAGGTAGTCCCAAATTCCTTATGATACTTCTCAGGCCAAGATAACTGCCAACACCGAGGTCGGTCCGGGGGTGACGTTACCCGATATAAAACTTGTTTCCTCAACTTCAACTGAGGCCATTCCCTCAATAACGGAGGCACTGAAGCGTGTTTCATCTTCTCCGCCCACGCCACATCCCCCTTTTCCACCGCGCACCGAACAGCGCCAATGCCCGGGTCATCTCGCTGAGCAGCTGCCACTTCCCCCGGACTGAATTCCGGCAACTGCTTAGTCTTCAGTGCAGTCAGGTCACAGTAAACTGGGGGTAGGGCGTCATTAAAAGCCACCAATGGGTTCCCAGTTCGCTTCCGGCCTTTCCTTTTCCTTGGCCTTCAAGCTGATAGCAAACTGACACATGGCTTTCACCCCAGGGGCAGGAATGCTCTCCCACTCCTCGTCCGTCTCCTGTTCCTCATGCTCCCGTCGTGACAAAGCATCCGCATCGATATTCTTGCTCCCCGGCCGGTACTTCAGGCTGAAATCAGATACCGACAAGGCCTCCAATCACCGATGGCCTGTAGCATCCAGTTTCGCTGAAGTCAGGATATAAGTACTGGGTTGTTGTCCGTCCTCATCTCAAACCTGGCTCCGGTGAGATAGTCACTCAGCTTGTCCACCACTGCCCACTTCAACGCCAGGAACTCCAGCTTATAGTTTCTCTCGGAAGGCGGCAAACACCGGCTGACAAACGCGACAGGTCTCAAGCCGGTGCCGTGATAGATAGATAGATAGATAGATAGATAGATAGATAGATAGATAGATAGATAGATAGATAGATAGATAGATAGATAGATAGATAGATAGATACTTTATTCATCCCCATGGGGAAATTCAACATTTTTTCCAATGTCCCATACACTTGTTGTAGCAGAAACTCATTACATACAATCCTTAACTCAGTAATAATATGATATGCATCTAAATCACTAGCTCAAAAAAAGCATTAATAATAGCTTTAAAAAAAGTTCTTAAGTCCTGGCAGTTGAATTGTAAAGTCTAATGGCATTGGGGAGTATTGACCTCTTCATCCTGTCTGAGGAGCATTGCATCGACAGTAACCTGTCACTGAAACTGCTTCTCTGTCTCTGGATGGTTCTATGTAGAGGATGTTCAGGGTTTTCCATAATTGACCGTAGCCTACTCAGCGCCCTTCGCTCAGCTACCGATGTTAAACTCTCCAGTACTTTGCCCACGACAGAGCCCGCCCTCCTTACCAGCTTATTAAGACGTGAGGCGTCCTTCTTCTTAATGCTTCCACCACAACACGCCACCACAAAGAAGAGGGCGTTCTCAACAACTGACCTATAGAACATCTTCAGCATCTCACTGCAGACATTGAATGACGCCAACCTTCTAAGGAAGTACAGTCGACTCTGTGCCTTCCTGCATAAGGCATCTGTGTTGGCAGTCCAGTCTAGCTTCTCATCTAACTGTACTCCCAGATACTTGTAGGTCTTAACCTGCTCCACACATTCTCCATTAATGATCACTGGCTCCATATGAGGCCTAGATCTTCTAAAGTCCACCACCATCTCCTTGGTCTGGGTGATATTGAGACGCAGGTAGTTTGAGTTGCACCATATCACAAAGTCCTTTATCAGTTTCCTATACTCCTCCTCCTGTCCATTCCTGACACACCCCACTATGGCTGTGTCATCAGCGAACTTCTGCACATGGCATGACTCCGAGTTATATTGGAAGTCTGATGTGTACAGGGTGAACAGGACCGGAGAGAGTACGGTTCCCTGTGGCGCTCCTGTGCTGCTGACCACCGTGTCAGACCTACAGTCTCCCAACCGCACATACTGAGGTCTCTCTGTCAAGTAGTCCACTATCCAATCCACCATGTGAGAGTCTACTCCCATCTCCGTTAGTTTGTGCTTTAAGATCTTGGGCTGGATGGTGTTAAAGGCACTAGAGAAGTCAAGGAATGTAATCCTCACAGCACAACTGACCCCATCTAGGTGAGAGAGTGATTTGTGCAGCAAATACGTGATAGCATCCTCCACTCCCACCTTCTCCTTATACGCAAACTGAAGCGGATCCCGGGCGTGCCTGGTTTGTGGCCTCAGATTCTGTATTATCAGCCACTCCATGGTCTTCATCACGTGCGATGTCAAGGCAACAGGTCTGAAGTCATTCAACTCCTTTGGTTGAGGTTTCTTCGGTACCGGGACAATACAGGATGTTTTCCACTGTCTGGGTACTCTTCTCTGATCTAGACTCATGTTGAAGATGCGCTGTAGTGGTTCTCCCAGTTCAGTCGCACAGGCCCTCAGTAATCTTGGGGAAACTCCATCCGGTCCAGCCGCCTTGCTGGTACAGATCTTCCTCAGTTGACCTTCCACCTGTGCAGCCGTAAACCTGGGCGTGGGCCAGGTCTCCTGTGAGTGGCTATTTTCCTGTGAGGGAAGTAAGCCTGGTGTGGAGTTCTGCGGTGAGGGTGGGATTGTGCTGTCGAACCTATTGAAGAAGTTGTTCAGCTGGTTCGCTTTCTCCACATCTCCACTTATGTTTGCCCCCCGCTTTGCACCACATCCGGTGATGATCTTCATCCCATCCCACACCTCCTTCATGCTTTTTTTCTGCAGCTTTTGTTCTAACTTCCTCCTGTACTGCTCCTTTGCCCCCCTTATCTGTACTCTGGGTTCCTTCTGAACTCTTTTAAGCTCCAACCGATCACCATCTTTAAAGGCCCTCTTCTTCTGGTTTAGGAGGCCTTTGATGTGACTAGTGATCCAGGGCTTATTATTGGGGTAGCAGCGAACAGTTCTAACAGGAACAACGGCATCCACACAAAAATTAATATAGTCCGTTGTGCAATCAGTGACCTCCTCAACGCCCCCACAGAGCCCCCCTTGCAGTACATCCCAGTTAGTAGTACCGAAGCAGTCTCTCAGGGCCTGTTCAGCTTCAGGAGTCTACTTTCTAAAAGAGCGTGTGGTAGTGGGATGCCTCATCACAATTGATTTATATCTGGGCTGTAACAAAACCAGGTTGTGATCAGCTTTCCCCAGCGCAGGCAGCGGGGATGCACTATATGCATCCTGTACGTTTGCATACAGCAGGTCAATAGTCCTGTTACCCCTGGTGTAACAATCCACATACTGGGAGAAAGCAGGTAGTGTCTTGTCCAAGGTCACATGGTTGAAGTCCCCTGTAATTAACACCAGTGCCTCAGGGTGTTGTGTTTGTAACTTGGCAACCGCGGAGCTGATGACATCACACGCTACCGTTGCGTCGGCACGCGGCGGGACGTAATGACCGCAATGACGCTGGCGAATTCTCGAGGCAGGTAATATGGCCTCATACTCACGGCGATCAGCTCAATATCCTTTTCACAAACGGAGATCTTTGTACTCACATGCCCGGGGTTACACCATCTTACGTTAATGTAGAGAGCGAGTCCCCCTCCTTTCTTCTTCCCACACTTTTTGGCATCTCTGTCAAATCTTACCGTAGTAAAACCAGGTAATTCTACATTTACATCCGGGATGTTAGCCGTCAGCCATGTTTCGGAAAAACACATTAAACTGCATTCCTTGTATGCTTTAACATTCCTTACTAGTGAGGCTAGTTCATCCACTTTATTTGGCAGCGAGTTCACGTTCCCCATAATGACCGAAGGAACAGCGGGTTTATAACGCTTCTTCAAGTCCGTCCGCTTATCCCTGCGCAGTTTTCCAGCCCTGGAGCCACGGAACCTCCGTTTAATTTCGTTCGGGATCTGGATCTGTTGCGCAACACTGACTTGCGCATTTCTCAGCGCAAGTAGCTGGTCTCTCGAGTACACCTTTCTCTCCATCTCAATATTAAATAAATACTCAACATAACACTATGACTAAAAAGAAAACAACCTAAAAAGAATGATCAATTTGATCGAATCTCGGGAGCAGCTGGAAAAGGCTGCCGCTCAGGTCGGCGCCGGAACTTGATACAAGATGGACCCTAATCCCTCCCGGCTGGCGTCAGTGTGTAGTACACAGGGTAAACGGGGTCCGCAAAAGCCAGCACCGGTGCCTGGGTCAGCAACTCTTTCAGCGATTTAACAGCCTCCTCACATTTTGTATCCAATCTCTGTCCAAAGGGCTCCAACGGGTTGAGATATTCTCCAACCTCCCGGCCCTCTTTTCCTTTCTTCCCCATGGGAGGGTAACCACCCAGAAGCTGGTTTAAAGGGGTGACTCACTTTGGCGGAGCCCTTCAGGAATCTCCGATAATAACCACAGAACCCCGAGAATGAGCGCGAAGCGCTCACAGTCCGGGGCCTCGGTCAAGTGGTCACCGCTTCTATCTTATCCGGGTCTGTAGCGACTCCAATTTGCAAGATTATGCGTCCAACATAGCTAACAGACGTCTTGCAGAACAGACACTTGTCCAGGGAGAGTTTTAACCCTTCCTACCTCAGCCGACATTGCTCCTTCAGTAGCCTCGCTTCGTGTGCTTCCAAGGTGGCTCCAAACACTAACAAATCATCCAAATACACCAACACTTCAAGCAAATTCATATCCCCCACCGTCTTCTCCATGACCCTCTGGAAGGTGGCAGGGGCTCCCGATATGCCCTGGGGCATTCTTTCGAAGTGGGTAAAATCCCAGAGGGCATATAAATGCCGTCCTCTCTTTGTCGGCCTCACTCATCGTGATCTCGTAGTATCCACTCCTCAAGTCCAACACACTCAACCACTTCACCCCACTCAGACCCTCGGGACCGTATACTGGTCAGGGACAGTGAGCCGGTTCAGGGTCCTATAGTCCACACACATGCGTACCCTTCCGTTCTTCTTCCGGGCCATCACTATTGGGGACGCATAGGGGCTTCGGGACTCAGAGATGATTGCAGCTTCCTTCAACTTGCACAAGTGCTGCCGCACGTCTCCACATCTGCAGGGGCCAGTCGCCGCGACCTCTCTCTGAACGGGGTGTCCTCAGTCACTCGGATGATATGGCGAGTGTTCTTGGAACAACCCATATCAAACTTACCAAAAGGAAAAACCTCTTGCAGCTTCAGCATCTTGTCCACCAGCCTGCGTTTCCACTCCGGCGGCACAGGAGAGTCCCCAAAGTTAAAGGCATCAGCGGTCAGTTTTCCTCGGTTTTCCTATCCTCCCACCACCACCCCCCCCCCCAGTGGGCCTCACAGGGGCGCTAGACATTACCATCACAGGAAACAAATGCCCCAGCGGCATCCCTCTCTTAAAGGTGATTTCTCTCTCCGTAGTGTTCCTGACACTCACCGCTATCCGCCTGGCATCTACCCCCGAGGGCCTCGGCACTTCGGGACTCACCAGCACCCCAGCCGGAAATCGTGACTCCCCCTCGAGGTTTTCCGCAGCGTCCACGAATAGGGCCTCGCCATCAGGGATTCCGGGAAATCTGGAGGCTCCCTTCACTCTCGCTAGTTTCCCGGGCCCTATTATCACAGGCTTCAACTGGGTGCACTACACTGTCCCTCGTTTAAATGTAGTCTCCGGCCTGGGGTGACGCCGCACTTGCTCCAAAGCAACATGAAACGCTGGGTGCACTGCCTGGGTCCCCAAACAGTTCTCACTCGCCCTCTCCTGGCAAGCCCCCATGAGCCTCCGCACCACAGGGGTGTTGGTCCCCAGCAGAATTGAAGCGCCCCCCCCCCCGTCTCAACCGTGTCTGGAAAACCAGCGACAACGTCTCCAAAACTTCAGACACTCCCACATCGGCTACTGAAAACTCCAGTTTCACCGACAACTACCCGTCATTCGGATAATCCCCAGCACTGACGTCTCAAATCCCCAGTGCACGGAATGGGGTCAATGGCAAATGCTTTAATTACTGGTTGTAAAACAAACGGTATCGTAGCGTGACCTGTGTGACCCTTCTGGAATAGGGTCTTTTGCTTTTGGGGGTTCCTAGGAACATTGCTGGGAACGTGTTCACTTACAGACACCAGGCCGTTCCCTCACTGGGTCCCCTCTAAGTTTCCCGACACCTCTCCCTTTTTGGATACCCGGGGACTCGTCCTCCTAGAGGCTCCCGGCAGCTCTCATTCCCGCCGGAAGTGGCCCTCCTCCCCGAAGTTACAGCACACTCCCTGCCTCTCACAGTCTCATCGGAAATGTCCCTCTTTCCCACAGTTATAGTACACTCTACCAGCCGCCCCTCTTCTCGCAGACGTCCCGCCAATTGCAGCGTCCTGCGCTCTCCGTCCTCTGGGAGGGCGGGGGGTGGGGTGAAGCCCTTCCTACCGACCCCACAGCCCTCAGCTCGGCCACCACTTCCTTTATCAGTTGCGGGATGGAGCCGGCTCCTCTCCCATCCCCACCGGGATCTACAACTGAGGATCTCACCCTGCTGACAGAGTCCTTCCGCGGCTTCAACGCGCGCTCATCCCCCCTCACATCTCTGATCAGATGAACGAACTGTTTTATAAGACAGCCGGAGACTCCAAGCAATCTTGTCCTCGGCCTCGGCACCCCAAAATACATGATCCATCTTTTCTGATCCACCTGTTCAGCCCGAATGGCCCCCGGCGCCGCCATCCATTAAGCTGTCTCTCTAGCCGATAAAGGTACGCTGAGAGCTTCTCACCCTCCCCCTGCTACATGTTTTAAAATTCCCTGAGAAGATCCTAGGAGCATCCAGTCAACAAAGCACTTTCCAAAGCCACTATATAGTCCTTCAGAGTGGCCAAAGGCTGCTTAGCCTTCACACCTCGCACTACCCCAGTCACCTCTCCCCGAAAACTTTCAACTAATCTCTGTCGCTTTTCCACATCCGAGCACTGACACTCCCTCAACAACTGTGACGTTTGCTCAACCCATGTCCCATAATCCTCCTCACCCTCGGGAGCGGGCGTTATCCCCGAGAAAACTCTGATCTTCTGGCGGGGCCCCTCTGCCCTTCTCGCTAAGGAGGTAAGTGCAGAGGCCAACTCAGAGCTCTCGCCTTTCACGGTGGAACGGGAACTGACCAACTTTTCCAAATCTGACCACTCTTTCCGTTCATCCCCCAACACCGGAAGAATCCGTTCCCTACGATCTCCTCCCCCTCTCTGCAGGCAACTCCACTCGCTGAGCTTTGACGCCTCCTCCCCGACACTCTGCAGGCGCCATGGCCCCGCCTCCCCGGGGACGCCAATCTCCTCTGGCATCTCCACCCCTGTTATGTCCTCACTTGTCTGCACTAACACTATATCTGTACCTGCCTCAAAATCAAAGTTCCGCGATACAACCTCCACTTTGCCAAAAGTTTTAACCGCACTCATACCTCGCAGTAACACTTCATCCGGTACGCCGGTCTCCACCCCCCTCAACACGCAAGCATTGCTCTCTGCCCCCTTCGCAGCCGCACTCCATCGCCGAAAAGCAGCTGCCGCCATCCCATTGTATTTTATTTAAGCAGAGTGGTCACACAGCATCCACAGAATTCAATCCCGTGACGAGCAGCCCACAGATGTAATGCGCTTAGGGCTATCGGCTTGTATTTGTCTCGGGGAAAATCCGTCCACCCGCCAAACCGTGTCTCCCGTTTGCGTGGATGCTGTGAAATGCACACTGGTACAAACTCGCACACACAATATCAGACAGCACACAGTGTACGTTTACAGAGTACACTTCATAAATCTTACTGGAATAGGTCATTAGTAGCGATAAAATACAAGAATAAAAGATAAAGGCGCCAGAACTTATCAGAGTTCAATCAGTTCGTGCACAACCTTGGAGCTAAATTATCGAAGCCTTCGGTCCACCAGTCGATCTTCTCCGACCTCCTCGACCCGCCGCCTGGGACCAACCTCGGTGGTCGACCAGAGCGCGTCCGGCACGTCCTTCCTCTTCGGGGTTCGTCCCGAAAAACCCGCGCACTGACTCCAGGCTCCCACAGAGACAGATAGAACAACATCGCTTCCAGTGCTTAGTTCCTCCGTTATCAATAATTATAACCCAAACATTCCAACTAACCAGAGCATTACCTCATCAGTTACCCACAAAGAAGCCATTTCACTCTAACGCTACAAGTAGCCATTTTATATAAGCAGCTAACAGCTAACATTACAGTTAATAATCTGGGAACCCTACGTTAACTATTTGGGTAGTAAAATGCTTTGAGGCCTAGTTATGAGGCTTCATCTCAGAGTAAGATGTAACCTCCCTACTTTAAATATACTGCAACCTTTATGTTGCATCTGGGTGTGATGGGTGGCCTGGTTTAAATCAACAGGGTTTACTGGAGATTCAGAGTCACTCCACACTGTCACGGAGAGTTCAATGGTGACTTGTTTGGTCTGATTCCAAGTTAACTAACTATACTCTCTCATCTTACTGGTATCTCGGCTTTTTCATTGACCAAGGAAATGAAGAGCATGTCACGGTTAGGTTGTGATTATGGGGGCAGTGGGAAAATCATCCCTCGTGTTTCAATCCAATTCGTGATCCTATTCTTCCAGTTATCCTCACTCCCCTGCTTCTCCCCATCACCTTTAATTCTCTGGCTAATCAAAAACCTGTCTAGCTCTGCTTTAAATGTACCTAATGACTTGCAGCTCCTGGCAAAAATTCCACAGATTTACCACCCTCTGACTAAAGTAATTACTCCGCATGCCCTCTTTTCCTAGATTCCCTTATCATGGGAAATAACTTAGCCATATCTAATCTGTCCCTGCCTTTTACAATTTGGAATCTTTCTATGAGATCCCTCCTTATTCTAGTGAACTCCAGCGAAAAACGGGCCTAGAGCTGCCAGGCGTTCCTCATATGGTAACCCGTTCTTTCCTGTAATCCTTCTTGTGAATATTCTCTGAACCCTCTCCAATGTCATTAATACGTTTTTAAAATAAGGAGCCCAAACCTGCACACAATACTCTAAATGTGGTCTGCGGAGTTCTTGTGGAGCATGAATATTGCATCCCTGTTCTTACATTCCAGTAAAAAACACCTGCACCAGGTGTATCGAGCGCAACTCCTTAGAGACCGCGTCAGGGAACTGGAGCTGCAGCTCGATGACCTTCGTCTGCTCAGGGAGAGTAAGCATGTGATAGAGAGGAGCTGTAGGAAGGTAGTCACCCCGGGACCACATGAGACAGAGAAAAGGGTAACAGTTAGGAGAGGAAAGGACAAGAAGCCCGTAATAGAGAAACACCGGTTGTTGCACCCTTAACAATAAGTATTCCTGCTTTGGGGTGTGATGGTCTACCTGGGGGAAGCAACTCTGGCACAGAGTCCGGTCCAGTGGCTCAGACGGGTAGCGAATGGAAGAGGGTGACAGCAGCGATAGGGGACAAATAGGCGATTCTGTGGACACAGGAAAGAACCGCGGATGGCAGTTTGCCTCCCAGGTGCCATGTCCGGGATGTTTCTGATCGCGTCCACGATATCTTGAAGTGCGAAGCAGAATAGCCGGAGGTGGTGGCACATATTGGTACCAACCGCAAAGGTAGGAAAAGGGAGGAGGTCCTAAAAATGGACTACACGGAATTAGGAAAAAGTTAAGAAGTAGAAACTCAAAGGTAGTATTCTCGGGATCACTGACAGTAAGTTCAGGAATAGAATGAGGTGGAGGATAAATGCGTGGCTGAGGGATTGGAACAGGCGGCAGGGATTCATCTTTCTGGATCATTGGAACCTCTTCTGGGGCAGTGTGACCTGTACAAAAAGGACACTTTGCACTTGAATCCGAGGGGAACCAATGTCCTAGCGGGAAAGTTTGCTAAGGCTATTGGGGAGAGATTAAAGTAGAATTGCTCGGTGGTGGGACCCAAACTGAAGTGATGGAGGAAAGGGAGACTGGCTCAAAAATAGAGAAACTTTGGAGACAGGATTAGGTGGTAGAGAGCGACGCACTCTTTCCGGTGATTGAGATGTGTCTATTTTAATGCGACGAATATCATAAGTAAAGTGAATGAGCTTAGAACGTGGATCAGTACTTGGAGCTATAATGTTGTGAACATTACTAAGAATTGGATGGTGCACGAGCAGGAATTGCTACTTCAAGTGCCAGGCTTTAGATATTTCAGAAAGGACAGGGAGGGAGGCGAAAGAGGTGGGGACATGGCACTGTTGATCAGGGACAGTGTCATGGCTGCAGAAAAGGAGGAAGGCATGAATGGGTTGTCTACGGAGTCTCTGTGGGTGGAGGTTAGGAATAGGAAGGTGTCAGTAACTCAACTGGGTGTTTTCTTTTTACAGATCACCGAAAAGCAACAGGAACATCGAGGAGCAGATGGGAAGACAGATTCTTGAAAGAAATAAAAGAATAATATGGTTGTTTTGGTGAGAGATTTTAATTTCCCAAATATTGATTAGCATCTCCCTAGAGTGAGGGGTTTAGATTGGGTGGAGTTTGTTAGGTGTGTTCAGGAAGGTTACTTGACACAATATGTGCGTAGATAAGTCTACAAGAGGAGAGGCTGCACTTGATCTGCTATTGGGAAATGAAACTGGTCAGGTTTCAGGTCTCTAAGTGGGAGAGTTGTTTGGAGATAGTGATCGCAATTCTATCTCCATTAAGACAGCTTTGGGGAGAGGTAGGAACACACAAGTTAACTGGTTTAACTGGAGGAAGATGAACTATGAGGCTATTAGGAAGGAACTTGGAAGCATAAATTGGAAACAGATGTTCTCAGGGAAACCTACTGAAGAAATGTGGCAAATGTTCAGTGGATATTTGGTGGGGTTCTGCCCAGATACTTTCCAATCAGACAGGGAATGGAAGGTAGGGTACAGGAACCGTGGTGTACAAAAGCTGCTGCAAATCCCGTCAAGAAGAAAAGAAGAGCTAACGAAAGGTTGAAAAACTAGGTAATGATATGAATCTGGAAGATTATAAGGCCAGCAGGAAGGAGCTTAATAATGAAATTAGGAGAGCCAGAAGGAACCATGAGAAGGGCTTGGCGGACAGAATTAAGGAAAACCGCAAGGCATTCTACGAGTATGTGAAGAGCGACAGGATAATACGTGAGAAAATAGGACCAATCATGTGTGACAAAATAAAAGTGTGTATTGAACCGGAGGAAAAGGCGGAGGTATTTAATGAATACTTTGCTTCAGTATTCACAATGGAACAGGATCTCGGTGATTGTGGGGTGACTTGCAGTGGACTGAAATGCTTGAGTGTATAGTCATTAAGACAGAGGATATGCTGGAGCTCTTGAAAGATATTCAGTTAGATAGGTCGCCGGGACCGAATGAAACCCTTGACTACTGAGGGAAGGGAGGGAAGGGATTGATGCTGAAGTGGTGATAGGTAGGTCATATAGAGAGAAGCAGTTGCACGCAAGGTCACGGCACCGGAAACTGAGTGACAGTCAGGAAGGAGAGTGCAGCGCACCCCTGTGGCCATCCCACTGAACAACAGGTATTTCACTTTACACACCGGTGGGATGGGGGAATGACCTCGCAAAGGAAAGTCACAACAGCGCATCCCTGTGGCCATCCCCTGAACAACAGGTATATCACTTTACACACCTGTGGGATGGGGAATGACCTCACAAAGGAAAGTCACAGCTGTTGGGTCTCTGGCGCTTGGTATGGCTCTGAGGCTCAGATGGGAACAAGGTTCTGCAAAGGAAGTTCAGGAAGTGAGGCGCCAAGTAAAGAGACAGCTCATACGGGGCTGTGATCTCAGGACTGCCATCTGTGCCATGTGCCAGGAATAGGAAGTATAAACTATTTACCGCGTGACGAAGGAGTTGGTACAGGAGGGAGGGCATTACATGTTTG
The DNA here is from genome assembly GCF_048418815.1 of Hemitrygon akajei. Classification (NCBI taxonomy): domain Eukaryota; kingdom Metazoa; phylum Chordata; class Chondrichthyes; order Myliobatiformes; family Dasyatidae; genus Hemitrygon; species Hemitrygon akajei. Next base: position 12,672,014 of record NW_027331920.1, on the reverse strand, counting down.
GATCATTTGAGCCCACAGGGACTGCGGTGTGCACAGAGTGTGAGTGTGTTCGTGGAGAGAGGACATCGTTGATGGAGGGTGAGTGAGCATGCAGGTCCCTCTCTCTCTCACACACAAACACATGCATTGGAGTGTGAGGGAGGGGAGTGAGAAGGGAAAAGGGAAATGAAGAGCATTAAGTCTCTCGGTGATCGTGGTGTGACTTGCAGTGGAATGAAAAGCTTGAGAATGTAGATATTAAGAAAGAGGTTGTGATGGAGTTTTTGGAAAGCAACAAGTTGGATAAGTCACCGGGACCGGAAGGGATGTACCCCAAGCTAACGTGGGAAGCGAGGGGTGAGATTACTGAGCCTCTGGCAATAGGCTTTACATCTTCAGTGAGGACGGGGGAGGTTCCGGAGGATTGGAGGGTTGCGGGTGTTGTTACCTTATTCACGAAAGGGAATAGGGAGAGGCCACGGAATTATAGGCCAGTGAGTCTCACTTCGGTGGTTGCTGCGTTGATGGAGAAGATCCTGAGAGGCAGGATTTATGAACAGTTGGAGAGGCAGAATATGATTCGGAACAGTTAGCATGGCTTTGTCAAAGGCAGGTCGTGCCTTACGAGCTTGACTGAATTTTTTGAGGATGTGTTAAGCACATTGATGAAGGTAGATCCGCAGATGTAGTCTATATGGATTTCAGCAAGACGTTTGATCAGGTACCCCATGCAAGGTTTATTGAGAAATTAAGGAGGCATGGGATCCAAGGGGGCATTGCTGTGCGGATCCAGAACTGGCTTGCTCACAGGAAGCAAAGAGTGGTTGTAGACGAATTATATTCTGTATGGAGGCCGGTGACCAGTGGTGTGCCTCAGGGATCGTTTTGGCCACCAAATCTTTGTGATTTTTTATAAATGATCTGGATGAGGAAGTGGAGGGATGGTTTAGTAAATTTGCTGATGGCAGAAATGTTGGGTGTGTTGTGAATAGTTTGGAGGGCTGTCAGAGGTTACCACGGGACATTGATAGGATAAAAAACTGAGCTGAGAATTGGCAGATGGAGTTCAACTCAGATAAGTGTGAAGTGGTTCATTTAGATAGGACAAATATGATGGCAGAATATAGTATTCATGGTGAGACACTTGGCTCTATGGAGGATCGGGGGGATCTTGGGGTCCGAGTCCATAGGACACTCAAGGCTGCCACGCAGTTTGACTCTGTGGTTAAGAAGTTGGACTGTGTATTGGTCTTTATCAATTGTGGGATCGAGTTTAAGAGCCGAGAGGCAATGTTGCAGCTATATAGGACTCTGGGCAGACCGCACTTGGAGTACTGTGCTCAGTTCTAGTCGCCTCACTACAGGAAGGACGTGGAAACCAAAGAAATGGTGCAGAGGAGATTTACAAGGATATTGCCTGCATTGGGGACCATGGCTTATGAAAACAGATTGAGTGAACTCGGCCTCTTCTCCTTGGACCGACGGAAGATGAGAGGTGACTTGATAGAGGTGTACAAGATGATAAGAGGCATTGTTCCTGTGGATAGTCAGAGGGTTTTGTCATAGCCGAATTGACTCGCAGGAGAGGGCATAGTTTTAAGGTGCTTGGAAGTAGGTACAGAGCAGGTGACAGGGGTAATTCTTTTACGCAGAGAAAGGTAAGTGTGTGGAATGGGCTGCCGGCGGCGGTGGTGGAGGCGGATGTGTGGAGGTAGAGGTCTTTTAAGAGACCCCTGGATGTCTACATGGGGCTTAGAAAAATCAGAGGCGCTGGGTAAAAGCTAGGTAGTTCAAAGGGCTTGTATTGATAGATAGATAGATAGATAGATAGATACTTTATTCATCCCCATGGGGAAATTCAACATTTTTTCCAATGTCCCATACACTTGTTGTAGCAAAAACTCATTACATACACTACTTAACTCAGTAATAATATGATATGCATCTAAAACACTAACTCAAAAAGCATTAATAATAGCTTTAAAAAAGTTCTTAAGTCCTGGCAGTTGAATTGTAAAGCCTAATGGCATTGGGGAGTATTGACCTCTTCATCCTGTCTGAGGAGCATTGCATCGACAGTAACCTGTCGCTGAAACTGCTTCTCTGTCTCTGGATGGTGCTATGTAGAGGATGTTCAGGGTTTTCCATAATTGACCGTAGCCTACTCAGCGCCCTTCGCTCAGCTACCGATGTTAAACTCTCCAGTACTTTGCCCACGACAGAGCCCGCCTTCCTTATCAGCTTATTAAGACGTGAGGCGTCCTTCTTCTGTGCTGTGTGTTGTTATGTTTCTATACCTCTAGAGATGTACGCCAACATTAATTTACCTTCTTCACCACCGACTCAAATGGTGGTTAACCTTTAGAGATTCCTGCACAAGGACTCCTAAATCCCTTTACATCTCTGCATTTTGAATTCAATCCCCATCTAAATAATAGTTTGCCTGTTTATTTCTTCAACCAAAGTACATTACCATACGGATTCCAACATTGTATTTCATTTGCCACTTCGTTGTCCATTTCTCTAAACTATCGAAGTCTCTTATGGAGACTTAACAGACAGGAATATGCGGATTTAGATTTCAGACTATGATTTATAGACAAACATGTGGAGTGTTTCAGGTCTGATTAGCATTTAGGGATCGGGATGTGACAGGGTTGGAAGTCATATTATATTTAAGGTTAGGGAAGTAGAGAGGTAGAGTAGGATTAGCATTTGGGGACATGGCTCTGGTGGGCGAGATGTCTGGTTAGGTTTTCTGGAGAGGGAAGTGTGGTGCTGGAGGTCAGATTAGATTCGAGATTAGGTTGAGAGATGTGGGGTGCCGGAGGTTGTTAGAGTTCAGATTAAAGTTTAGAGACAGTGTTGAGGGGATTTAGAGTTCAGTTTATGATTTAAGGAATGGGATGTTCGGAAGTTAATTTTCATATTATGGTAAGGGGCGGGGATGAAGGAGGTTACAGTGCAGATTACGATCGGGGGTTGGGATGGAATATTGTGAAGGTTCAGATTTAGGCTTGGTGACAGAGGTTTGGGGATTTAGAAGTCAGGACATGTATAGCGGCAGGTTTGTGACGGAGATAAAGATCAGATTGGGTTTAGTAATAAGCATGTGGGCGAGTTAAATATCATGATGGGTTTAGGGACAGGAATATATGGAGTGAGAGGTCAGAATGTGGTTTAGGGTCAATTATGGAAAACTCTGAACATCCTCTACATAGCACCATCCAGAGACAGAGAAGCAGTTTCAGCGACAGTTTACTATCGATGCAATGCTCCTCAGACAGGATGAAGAGGTCAATACTCCCCAATGCCATTAGGCTTTACAATTCAACTGCCAGGACTTAAGAACTTTTTAAAAGCTATTATTAATGCTTTTTGAGATAGTGATTTAGATGCATATCATATTTTTTACTGAGTTAAGTATTGTATGTAATTAGTTTTTGCTACAACAAGTGTATGGGACATTGGAAAAAAAGTTGAATTTCCCCATGGGGATGAATAAAGTATCTATCTATCTATCTATCTATGTTGGGGTAGTTATGCGTCACATGAAGCGTTAGACGTCAGATATGGGAAGTTGGAATTCAGATAATGATTTAGCCAAGGATGCTGTGTGTTAGAGGTCAGATTAGGAATGAGGGAAAGTGATGTGTTTGTGTAATAATGGGGGGGGGGGCGTGTGTGGAGATTGGATGCCAGTTTAGAGTATGAAAATGTGTCTTGGCCCAAAAGGTCGACGACTTATAATTTTCAATACATGATACCTGACCCGCTCAGTTCCTCGAGAATTTTGTGCGTTGCCTATCTGACCACTTGTAATCTTAATGCTTGCCGTTCGATTGCCTCTCAGTCTGCTAAGTTTGATGCCCGGCCAACCTGTCTCTATAACACAGGTCACCTTGTACTGGCAACAACTTCGTACACCTTTCGTACACACACACACACACACACACACACACACACACACGCACACACACACACACACACACACACACACACACACACACACACACACACACACACACACACACACACACACACACACACACACACACACACACACACACACACACTCCACTCAGCCAATCCCAGACGTCTCTCCCTTGCAAGCACTTTCCAATCTCCCTCCATTTTCTCGCGGTCCACAGCACTGCTGCTTCCAATGCCCCTTTCAACAGGACGTCCACCCGGGAATAACAGCTTAGAGATGAGACGGTTAATGGGAAAATCTGGAGCTCGGTCTAGATACATTGAAACTTCATCTGGGTTGCGCTCAGGGCGCTACTTTATTAATGAATTGAACCACCGAGGTGATCGGGTATTTCACCGCGCTGATCACCTGCTCCCTGAATTTCGACTGAGTCACCGCGTAAATAAATGTGTTCGTGCACAAGCTGAAATTCCTCATCAAAACGCCGACCTCATGAAATATCCATTCGGAATCATTTAAATTGAAACCAAGAGCTTTGACCTGATAATATATGAAATTTACAACCAGTGTCATCCACAGGAGGATGAAGCTGCCGGAGATGGTGAAGAGTAAAACCACAGACCTCCTTCTGCTCTCCATCTCCGGGTCACTGCGGTTCTCCCCCTTGCTCTGACTCTTCAGCCCCTTACGGACCCGACTGGCCACTAAAATGTGCCTGACTGTCAGTGCGTTGAGCAGCAGTATCGCAACAAAAGGGAGGAACGGAGTTAAAACTGTCTCCACCCAAGCCTGTCCTACCCAGCCGGGATTAATGGTAATATGGCCCTTAAGTTCACAGAACCACGGTACATTATCTATGACCAATTTGGGTTCCCAGAGGAAGTACCGGGGAATGTTTTTCAGACAGAACAGTACACCGGTTGTTGTCAGAACCACAGCCGCAGTTTTCCCGGTGCAATATTTTGTTTTCTGCTTCTGGCAGCAAATGGCGACAAACCGATCAAAGGTAAAAGTAACGGTGAACCAGACAGAACAGTCTGTGGCTGCCATCCTCAGTACCTCGGTAACACTGCACACAGGGGTGATATTCAGAAAACTGGACATATAGTAACGCAGTTTCATTCGAAACAAAATGATCTCGAAGACAATGGTCAGTAGATCAGCCGCTGCCATGGCCACCAGTTAGCGAGTGGTGCAGGTAGAGAGGCCGCACTTTCCCCGGGACAGGATCACAATCGCCACTAAATTCACTGGAGAGAGAGAGGGGAGCAGAGAGAGAGAGGGCGAGAGAGAGAGAGACCAGAGGAGATGAGAACGGACAGTGGGCATTACTGAACACCATCTTCAGGATTCGGCTAAAGAATGTGTAAACAGCTGCTAATCTAACCTCTGACACGTCTCTCACTATCTCTGAAATATTTTATTCACTGTGCAAATAAGACGATGTGTGACTAACTCAGTACCTAAAAACCAGCTGCATGAACGACAGCGATCGATGCTAATCCTGATTCCATCCCTGATGGGGGCCGTTGGTAAACAGAGGTTGAGTGGCTTCGTTAATGGATTAATTCTACAACGCACAGCAATTCCATAACACACTTCAGTATGCCCGAGGACTCTGATTCAGGTGATAAAACCCAATTGTTAACCAACAGCAGTGGGATCCGACTATGACAGACTCAGCAGGGAGACATAAAACACAGGACCAGGTGTTCAGTCTGATCAATATCTCAGAGACAGTCAACTTCACCATGTAAAACCCTCCCGGTCGCCCAGACGCATCTTCGGTCCGGGGAAAATGCCTCTCTCCAGCATGGGGCATAACTCTGGACGAATTCCTAGTAAAACCCTTCCAATCACATCTTGCCAGAGAGCTTCACTGGGACTACTCTGGAAAAGGTGATGTTAAAGGGACGACAAACGTCCGAGTCGATCCCTGCTGGCGTAAGAGAGACAGAAGTTTTGTTTCATTGGTCATTAAATATGAAAAAGCAGTTTTCGAATTGACAGGATTGATATTTCTGACGGATATATGTACAATAATCATCAAGTTGGAAGCTGGTAAACTGATCAGTAATAGGTCCGCATTGGTTAATACACAGCAATAACAAACACTCACCAGGAACTCCAAAAACGGCAATGAACACGTACAATATTTTCTCCACACTCCTGTAACTATCCAACATTGAAGACATTTTCAATGAAATGTTAAAGCAGCAGAAGCTGGGGTTTTTAATACTATTTAGAGAATCCGCAGGGAGAGGTTTCAACAGATTTAGAAATAAAGATTTTCAAACTATTTACAAACCGATTACGTCAGACACGTGCAATCCCCACGGTGACAGATAGCGATTAATTTAGTTAATTAATTGTGAAAAGGCAAACAATGAATAATGAGAACGTATTAAGGGCTGTAAAATGGGAGTAGCATTCTTCCAGCAAAGGGAACATTGTTTCAAACACCATCAGACCCAGCTCACCACCTCTTGTACGTGTTGTTTTGAATTTACCTTGATTCCTCTTTCCTGATTATCACTAACCCCACCCCCCCATCAGGGTACCGGGGGTATACCAAACTTTGTCCTGGGTCAAAAACATGTCTACGTTCATCGCCATTAAAATAAATGTTTGCTCTGAGAAAAGATACGCTGTTGACTTCCATTTGAGTTACTTCTACATGGAACAGAGAAACGTAAAGCGCAGGAACAGACCCTTCGGCCCACGGTGTCTGTGCCAACCATGACGTCATGTTTAAAGGAACGTAACTAACTCTACATGATCCGTCTCCCCACATTCCCTGCCTTTCCGTATGTCAACCCTCACAACAGTAACCGTGGGCATTTGGGTCTCTATTCACAGATACCTTTAACCATTTGTGTTAATTAGTTGCCCCCAAAAGGGTGTCTAAACCGTCTGAGCTGTTGTATCAATTACCTGTGATTCCACTGTAATTATGTAGTTGAAATGAACCATTGTTCAGACACAAAATATTGAAATAAATTATGGCATTCTAGTTTGTGAAATTGCATCGAATCACCGACTGCTCCCATTCTCCTCAAGCGCGTAAATTCGTTATGTAGTTTGTGTTTTGGGGGACACTACCAAGAGGATCTCCAAGAAAATGTTTGTTTGTGGTGATGAATAAACACCATCACCATCAACCCCACCACGTCCCATCCCTAACCCTACTCCCTGGCCTGCACACTCAGCTGTCTCATACTTACACTTAGTCCAGCGGTCGTGGAGCATTTCTGGAACTTCCAGAAAGTACCCACAGGAGGGTGATTGATACGTTCGTGGCCTAAGTTAGACAGCTTAGTTATACAGTTCTCGTTACAGGCATACGGGGTTATACGTGTGGCAATGTGAGTGTGTATAAGCTGTTTACAACCGTGAGTGTGTGTTTCTATCTGCCTGTATGTGCACATAAACGGACACACATCGACACTCAGACATCCACACATAAACACTGACGTGTATTTGTTAATTTGTTGTACTATGCGTGTTTGTCTGTGCTTGATATGCGTATGTGTTTGTGTGTCTGTGTATACCTACAGTATCTGTGTCAATGTTTATGTGTGTGTGGGTGAACCGCTGTGTACGTCTCTGTCTGTCTCTGCCTGTGGGAGAGTCTGTGGTAATGGTGGTGTTCGTGATACCATGTCTCTGTGCGCATGCCTGTGTCTGTGCCAGTGCCCGTATGTGTTTTGCTTCTGTTCAAATATGAAACTAACTTTATTCGTTAAGTACTTGCATTGTTTTTAAGTATTTAAGTAAACTACTTAAGAACTTTTTTAAAGCTATTATTAATGCTTTTTGAGAGAGTGATTTAGATGCATATCATATTTTTACTGAGTTAAGTATTGTATGTAATTAGTTTTGCTACAACAAGTGTATGGGACATTGGAAAAAATGTTGAATTTCCCAATGGGGATGAATAAAGTATCTATCTATCTATCTATCTATCTATCTATCTATCTAACTATCTATCTATCTATCTATCTATCTATCTATCTATCTATCTATCTATCTATCTATCTATCTATCTATCATGTCAACTTATAATACATTGAGATTCGTGTTTTTGCAGATATTCGCAGTGGAGTAGAGAAATGCAATAAAATCAGCGAGAACCTAACACCTAAGGGCTGTCAAACTGATAATATGCACACGGATTTGAGGTACAGATGGATTTGCGGTGGGGTTCCACTCGGATATTGGTGTTCTGACCGATTTGTGGTGTCTGCGTTTTTGGAGTTGTGACGAATCTCAAAGTTGTTTCGTTTATAGATACTTTAATAGAAGATGCTGTTATGAACTTTGTTCTTGCTATGTTTAAGGTGGAGACAGAGATTTTGTTGGAATAGTTCTTGTTTGGGATAATCGAATTTTCATGTGGGTGTATCAGTAGTTTCGGGATGTGGATAGATATGGAGGTGCATACGGATTTGGAGGTGCGCACGGAATTCGGGTCCTCACGGATGGGGGGTCTCTGCAGATTTGGAGTGTGACCAATCTCAAATTGCTTTTATTGATAGACACATTAATCGTACTTTTAAACTTTGATCTCAGCTCGTAAATTTTTATGGTTCAGTTTGTGAACAGTTTGAAATTATTCTTACTCTGCGAGAATCTGATGTGCATGTGGGGTTGTCAGCGGGTTTGGGGTGCTCCCTTATTTGTCGATGTGCGGACACCTGGGGACGGACATTGATTTGGGGATACGCAGAGCTTCAGCGGTGGGTTGTCAGATATGGTGGTGGGCGCAAGGGTCGGAGATGTGCACAGTCTCAGGGGTGCGTTGTCGAACGTGGGGACTACACGGATTTGGGTTTAACACAGATTTGCTTGACTCGGCGTATAAAGATTTGCAGAAGAACGTTAGGCTGCGTGTGGATTTTTAATGCCGAGGCAGACATTTTCTGAAATGTTTGAGAAGATTCTTGCTCAGGGACCATCTAACGTGCATGTGGGTGTGACACCGTGATTTGGGATAATCTGTCGGGATATCTGTTGGTTTGAACGTGTAGGCGGATTTGCGGAGGCATACGGATTTGCGTTCCACAAGGATTTTGAGCCTGTGAGGGTTTGTGGATGTGCTGATTTATCAGCGCATCGGCGAATACGGGTGCTTACTGATTTCGAGGTGTCGGTGCGTTATGCGCGGGGAGGGAGAGTGACAAACCTCAAGGATGTTTCTTTTATAGAAACTTTAATGATAATTGCACCTTGAATGTTGAAAATTGTTCTTGCTATCATTGAAATGTGAGCCAGTTATATTGTGAACTGCTTGAAATAAATCTTGCTCTGGGATAATCTAACGAGCATGTGGGAGTGTCAGCAGGCCAAGGGCAGAGACACACTTGAGGATGAAAGGCCAAATACCACAGGGCATGTGTTCAGGTTGAAAGCGGGAACACTACCTCATTAGTCCGAGACTAATGGACTTCCTCATTAGTCCAAAATAACACTGTCCTTCTTTGCAATGTTTATTTCTTTTGTGATTTGGCCTAATTTTGTATATATTTCCTAACTACTGCTGTAAAAAAAAAACAAATTATATAATAGAGTAATGTTAAACCTGACTCCAATGTTTAAAAGAGACGTGCGTTGCAAGTTTGTTGTTTTCATACACATGGTGGTGAGTGTCTGGATTGAATGACAGGGGTGGTTACGGAGGCAGATGCAATAGAGGCTGTTGGATATCTCATGAATGTGAGGAGAATAGAGGGATGTGGACCTTGAGTCGTCAGAAGGATTTTTTTTTAAGGGATGAAATGCCCAGTTCATTTGTTTCTGGACAACACAGTCAGCAGCGGGGCCAGTTCCCCTGCTGTACTGTTCCGTGTTGGTGAGACCACAGCCGGAGGACTGTATGCATCTCTGGTCGCTCGCCTCAGGAGGGATGTGATTAACCTGGAAAGCCGCTGTATTGTTCCGTGTTGGTGAGACCACAGCCGGAGGACTGTGTGCATCTCTGGTCGCTCGCCTCAGGAGGGATGTAATTAACCTGGAAAGCCGCTGTACTGTTCCGTGTTGGTGAGACCACAGCCGGAGGACTGTGTGCATCTCTGGTCGCTCGCCTCAGGAGGGATGTGATTAACCTGGAAAGCCGCTGTACTGTTCCGTGTTGGTGAGACCACAGCCGGAGGACTGTGTGTATCTCTGGTCTCTCGCCTCAGGAGGGATGTAATTAACCTGGAAAGCCGCTGTACTGTTCCGTGTTGGTGAGACCACAGCCGGAGGACTGTGTGCATCTCTGGTCGCCCGCCTCAGGAGGGATGTAATTAACCTGGAAAGCCGCTGTACTGTTCCGTGTTGGTGAGACCACAGCCGGAGGACTGTGTGCATCTCTGGTCGCCCGCCTCAGGAGGGAAGTGATTAACCTGGAAAGCCGCAGTCAGGATTCACGGCTTTTGTAGCTGGGACTGGAGAACTCGAGTCAGAAGGAGACTGGATAATTGCTGTGCACTGATCCCAAACCGGAGGGTGATCCAACACTGATTCTGCCCTCCCCGTCCACAGGCCCCACTGTCACGATGCGATTGTAGGTTTGTGCAAAGGGTGACACGTGACACAAAGTGTTCGTAACTGAAGCTGTTGTACATTATTCAGAAACACGCGATTCGCATCGGAAATACAACTCCCGTTGCTCACCGTACGAGATGGACTCACCTTCACTATGAACTACAACTCCTGTCACCGCGCTCAGTCGGCGGCAGCTGCCGAAGATTCGGGGCCGCGGGGCCATATGGAAGTTGTAGCAAATGAGGTGGCGCCTATCATAGCTCAGACTAACTTCCATCACTTGCTGTCACTGGCTGAGGTGCCTGTCTGTCAAAAAAATAACATACACGGTGATTAGTTAATATGAACGTCAGTAATGGGGTGTGTCCTTGCAAAAAGTTAGAGTGTTACCAGTCAGAGAAAAGACGGTGACGTCAGTGGATATGCGTCCACATCACGTTTGCCTTACTAACGGTATTTACTGCTAATGAAATGAAATTTGTGACGGTTATAACCGATGTGCTGAATTGTACTGATCAGACATCTAGTCAGGCTGAGGAAATTAAAATTATTGTCAAAGCTGCAGAAAAGTATCTGCAGTGTTTTGTGGGAAGCTACAAATGGAGCTGTGATGATTTGTATCCCAGTTTAGTTGTGGAAGTACCTAATGGGATTAAAATATCACAGTGGAATGATAGAAGCCTGATTTATAAAGCTCATCACCTTGATATATTGGTGTCACAAAGGAAATATTTGGTCACTCCTGCAAAACCAGCAAAACCTACATTGTGTTTGAGATGTCTGTACTCATTTCTTTTTGCCGTATTTAACCTGGAAAAATATTCCTATGTCAAGTGGAGAAGTATACCTGAAACAAGGAAACTGGTGTCAGTTAAAGTGAGCTAGGACACGTACAATTTCCAATGTAACAGTGCAAAATAAGTGAGTACAGTACTGCCTTTTTTTCCAGAAAGCGAATGGCCCCTTCCAAAGCGAATGTCGATAACTTCACTCCGCCGCAGTCTGACACATAAATGAACATGTGTAGAGTGTCACTGAGAGGGTGTGGTATGGGAAATGTAGCCGTGCAGTGAAAAACAATGCTTCCCATCCCTTCTCGAGTAAGGTTGTCAAAGATCACAGAGAGAATACGTTAGAATGGGGTTGACAGGGACAATAAATTAAACACGATGGAATTATGCAAGGATGCAATACTCTTGACGTGAAGTGATGTCACACCGCTTTATGCATCAGCGATGTGACATCACTTGGAGAATTGTGATCAGGTTTGGACATCTTATGTCAGAAAGAATGTACTGAAACCGGAGAGTTTTCAAAGAAGTCTCGCGCAAATGATTCCAAGATTTATTGGCTCGTCATAGGAAAAGCCTTTGATGGCTCTGGCCTGTATTCACTAGAATTCAGAAGAATGAGGGGTGTCCTGTTTGCAACCGATCGACTGGTGAAAAGCCCTGACGGTGGATGTGGAGAGGACGTTTTCTATATTGAGATAGTCTAAGACTAGAGGAGGCAGACTCGGAATAGATGGACGCCCTTTTACAACGGGGATGAAGAGGAATTTCTTCAGTAAAAGAATGGTGAATCAATGGAACTCTTTCCCAGAAAAAGCTGTGAAGGCCAAGTTTTACCTGCAGTGTATTTAATACTGAAGGGATACGGCGAGAGGCCAGAAGGTTGATTCTGAGAGGAAAAAATAGATCCGTTATGATGAAATGCCGGGCGTAGCCAACTTGATGGGCCAAATGGAATAAAGCTACCCATGTATCCTGTGGACTTAGGGAATGGCGGAACAGATGATGGATCGCATGGGTCAATTGTGTTCCTATGTCTTATGGCCGTACGACAGAAATGAAATTAATACTGAAGAGAGGAATGATTGAAGTACTGAATGAAGAGAGGGCAGCGGCTTGTGCAGAATAAGACCGGGTCTATGTCAAAATGGTGGAAGAAGGGAGACAGATTTCACAGGGAAATACATACAGACCATTAGTTTTACATAGGCTGTCGTAGCTCGCAAGAAAAACATAACCTAGAAGTGTTTGCATTTGTGTATGGTAACACGAAACAGTGTCAGAGCGGGAAGCTATAATCATCCATTCATCAGTTTACCGGGGAAATGATCAGTATGGAATTTCATCGGCGATCCAGTTTTGCAAAATAATTTTGCATTTACATGTATGTTCAACGCCAATCTGCATTTTCCTTTCGAGTTAATTGTCCTCGTAATTAGAGGGTTCGCTCTGCAGAAGCGTTGAATCTAATATCGTGTGTCTACAACTGTTATGAATTTTAAATTTCGTAAATCGTGATGTTCTCAGAACAGGACCGGACCAACACTGCACACGTGCCGTGTGTGGATTTCTGTAACGGTAAACGAGAGAAACAATAAACCCTTGCACACTACTTCACTTTTTAAATATATACCATTTCTGTTTTTGCTCGAGATTTAATCTATTCAATATACGTACACTGTCATTCATTTACTTATTTAATATGATTATTATTGTTTTCTTTCTTCTATATTATGCATTGCATTGAGCTTCTGCTGCTAAGTGAACACATTTCACGGCACATGTCGTTGATAATAAACCTGATTCCGATTCTGAGAGGACAAAAGATGTTGGCGTTAAGCAGAAGCCGCACTGCATCGTGACGGAGCATCGCGATCCCGGCTGCACTTTCCGTACCGTCCACTTGATGTCCCCATACCTCCAACCATCCGCAGCTCAATAGCGGATATTCAGGGAGGAGCCGAGGAATGGACTCAGACATCTCGTGACATTATATATTCGGCTCCGTGGATCAGAAACAAATCCAATTGTAAGTTGTCTTGGTCTACTCAAATAAATCTCTGTGACATTCGTGTGTCTGCTATATACGCAAATAATCAAGTAGCCTTGTGGGGGCGAGAGCGAACGTCACTGGCCGAGATTCGGAATCAGGTTTAAGATCACGGGAATATATCGTGTAATATATTGCCTGCCGACGGCAATACTTCCAACGAATAATAATAAAACCATAAATTAATAAGAAGTTAATAATTATATAAGCAAATGAAAATCAAATCGTAGTGCAAAAAGGGATGGAAAATACTGAGGTAGTTTTTATAGAGCCTCTGTCCATTTAGAAATCCGATGGCATCCCTAATTAACCTTTTTCTTTCGGGAGCGGGAGAAGCTGTGTTTTTTTTTCTCATCGATGTTGGTTCTTCTAAGAGTTACCGGGAACCAGAGAAAAGATGCATCTCGAAATTCTTCGCTCATTCCGTCGGCAACTCAATTTCATAGCTCTACCTGATTAACATTTTCCACTTAGTAAAAACCCTGAAACCCATTTTCTAATGGGCATCCTCGGCAAATCTATAGAAGAGTACGTATGATGGATCAATGGAAGCTCAACCAGGGTGCAAATACAACAAACTGTGAAAATGCAAATATAAATAAATAGCAATAAATAAAGAGACATGAGATAATGAGACAAAGACACCTGGAACCTGACAGCATTGGTTGCGGAACATTTCAATGATGAGGAAGTGGAGTCCATTGTCGGTATTCCCTTTTAATCAAGAGCCTGATGGTTGAGGATAGTAACCGTTCCTGAACCTGATGGTCTGAGTCCTGTGGTTAGGGATCTCTATTGAACATTTCAATGATGAGGAAGTGCAGTTCATTGTCGGTTTGCCCTTTTAATCAAGAGCCTGATGGTTGAGGATAGTAACCGTTCCTGAACCTGGTGGTCTGAGTCCTGTGGTTAGGGATCTCTATTGAACATTTCAATGATGAGGAAGTGCAGTTCATTGTCCGTTTGCCCTTTTAATCAAGAGCCTGATGGTTGAGGATAGTAACCGTTCCTGATCCTGGTGGTCTGAGTCCTGAGGTTAGGGATCTCTATTGCTCGATGCCGCCTTCCTGCGATAGCGTTTCATATATATGAGCTCGATAGTTGGGACGGATTTAAGCGTGATATACTCGGCCAACTCCGCCAATTTTTCAATGATTTTCCCTTCAAAGGCAGCGTTTCCATACCAGGCTGTGTTGCAATCTCTCAATATACTCTCCACTACACATCTGTAGAAGTTCTTGGTAGCGGGTGAGGTGCCGAAGGATTGGAGGATTACTAATGTTCTTCTGTTATTTAAAAAAGGCTCCAAAGATAAGCCAGTGATACTGACAGTATTGTATTCTAAGGAACCAAATAGATAAATAGTGTATTACGCTTAACTGGGCCATTGGTTAATTAGGGTGACTGCTTATTAGGGACAACTCTTAAAGAACAGAATCTAATAGAGAAAATAGCTGGGCTTTCCTATGCCGCTTAATTGGGACGGAAAGTTTCCAACTAGCGTCAGTCATTTGCACTTATGTGGCCGTTTGAATCTGCACCGTGGATAGATCAAATATTTCTAAAATAGCCTCCGTTGTGTATGCTTGTGTTACGTTAATCATTTGTGTCAAAGGAAGCAGAATTAAAAGAACGGGTCTATTTTGACTTCCTCTACTGGAGCAAGTCGATAAATAGGCAGATAAAAATTTCAGCATGGTATAGATGGGCCGAAGGGTTTGATTCTGTGCTGTTCACTTCTATGAAGCTATGACTGCAATTACAATCATTCGACTACCTACCCCCGTCACAATCTCACTAATCGCTGAATCTACTTGCATACCAGCTGTCATATCTTTTGTCCGAACTCGCTGCTTCCCGTTCCCCTGCCAAGTTAGCTTGAACTCTTGCCAACAGCTCCAGGAAAACTGCACGCAAATATATTGGACTCCCTCGAGTTCAAGGGTAACCCATCTTTTTTCTGCATGTCATAGTCATTCCCGGAAGAAATTCCAATGGCCTAGAACCGTGAAACCCTGCCCCTTGCACCAATTCGTCAGCCACATATTCATCTGCCAAGTCATCCTATTCTTCCCCTCAGTGGAGCGTGGCATAGACAGCCACCCAGCGATTACTCGCCCTCTGGTCCTGCGTTTCAGGTTGCTGCATTGCACCCTATATTCTCCATCCAGGATCTCCGTCGCTATCTTCCCCTATGATTTGTGCCAAAATGTACTACGAATTCTGGCTGCTCGCCCTCCCGTGTTAAAACACTGTGATACCAATCTGAGACATCCCTGACCCTGGCATCTGGGAAGCAACATACCACCCGGGAGTCTCTCTCCATCTCCAGTGCTCTCATTGTCTCGACCATTTGTTTCCGAACCACAGAGCCAGACTCAGTTCCAGAGACCTGGTTCATACATAAGAACATAACATAAGAGATAGGAGCAGGAGTAGGCCAATCGGCCCCTCAAGCCTGCTCCGCCATTCAACAAGATCATGGCTGATCCAATCTTAATTCTAGATTTCACCGAATCCCACAAGGCAACAGTGCCAACCAACAGGGCACCATGCCGCCCATTTTATTTTATTATTCATCCCGCCCAAACCCATGTGATCACCCGGGGGGGGGGGGACGAGTTGCCAATTGAGGAGAAAAAATACAGACAGTATTAGGAAACGGAAGCTGCAGCCGGATTACCTTCGGCTCGTACGGAGAATGAGAAGATGAAGTGACGGAGTTGCAGAGAGATAATGCCTTCCTCCACCTCCTCACTATCAGTTCCAATATTGGTTCTTGATTGTGTTGATGCTACAGGTTGATGTCAAGAGCGACTGAGGTTTCTCATAGTACTTTCTGGCTATCCAGCCATTACAGTTAAAATGCTCAGGGACCTTGACAAGATGAATTTGGAAACGCAGTTTGCTCTTTTGTGTGAAAAGTCTCGCAGGATCTTGGGAGATATCGCAATGGTCCATACACCCATGAACACTACATCATTATACATTTTTTCAATATCTTTCTGTGTAATTTATGTTAATTTTATGTATTTACACACTAATCCTGTCGCAAATCAGCAAATTTCTATCATATAAGTCAGCGGTAATAAAACTGATTCTGATTTAGAAATGGAGGTATGAAGGGTGGCATCGTGCTTCTTCAAAGGACAGAAGAGTAAGTATTTGAGTACATTTAGAGATGGATGAATTAATGATCGGCTCAAAGATGAACAACAACAATGGGAGAACAGAATGCATGTTTCAGGTGGCAATTCGATCACTCGTGAGCGCATTAAACATGTCATAGACTCTTAGAAAAGAACAGCAAGGAAACAGGTC
Source organism: Hemitrygon akajei (assembly GCF_048418815.1). NCBI lineage: Eukaryota > Metazoa > Chordata > Chondrichthyes > Myliobatiformes > Dasyatidae > Hemitrygon > Hemitrygon akajei. Next base: position 12,655,411 of record NW_027331920.1, on the reverse strand, counting down.
CTTTGGCCCATCAAGTCTATGTTGAAACATTTAACCTTACTACACGCATTGACTTGCACTGAGAACATCGCCGTCCAGATCCCCACCATCCATATACCAATCCAAACTTCTCTTAAACGTTGAAATGATATTCGCATGTACCACTTGTGCTGACCACTCACTGAGTGAAAAAGGTTCCCCTTATACTTTTCATCAGTCACCCTTATCCCATGACTTCCGTTTGTAGTCCCAGCCAACCTGAGTGGAAAAGGCCTGCTTGCATTGGCCATATCTATACTTCTCATTCAGTGTACCTCTATCAAATCTCCTCTCAATTGTCTACGTTCCCAGGAATAACGCCCTGAACTATTCAATCTGTCATTATAAATCCGGTCCCCTAGACCCGACAACATCCTTGTAAATCTATACGACACTTATGTAACCTTATTTTTATCTATCCTTACATATATGACCAAATGTGCACACAATACCCCAGATTAAGCCTCAACGATGTCTTATACAACTTCAACGTAGCATCCCGTCTCCTGTAATCTACACTTTGATTTATGATGCCCAATGTGTCAAAAGCTTTCTTTCCCGTTTCTACCTGTGACTGAATATCGAACTGTATTCCTCGAAGTGGAAAAACATAGGCTATCATGTAATCCTCTGGCACCTCACCTGTCGATTAGGATAATTGAAATATCTCTGTTAATTTCCTAGCAATTTGACTCTATTGGGTCCGATGGCTCCTTGTCAGACCAGGGGATTTTATCCACCCTAATTTAACACAGGACAAGGACCTGCTCCTCATTAATCTGCGTAGGGTCCATGAATTTAATATCACTTTGTCTTACTTCTATAGACTCTGTGCCGGACTCCCGAATATATAAAGACGCAAACAATATTTTAAATATCGTCAATCACTTTTGGCTCCATGAACGAATTATCATCCTGGTCTTCCAGAGGACGCCTTTTGTCCTCTGGACGTTGCTTCAATATTCTCCTGCATTTCTTATAACACACAAGCACATCGCTTGTTCCTATCTGCTATGGACCTCCTTTTCTTTCTTAACCATGGCCTCAATATCTCTTGAAATATATAGAACAGTCTGCCCGAAAGCACAGCTCGTTTCTGATATCATCAAAATTGGACTTTGATGGACAACGCGTCCTAATTTTTTTCATATTGACTTTGGAACTAACTGCATTGTGGTCACTCGATGCAAAGTGTTGTCCTACAGAAAACACCTGTCGCCTGTCCTGCTTCATCTCCTAACAGCAGATCAAGTATCGTTCTCACCAGCTGCAGTTATTTCTATATTCGTAACAACATTGAATCTAATTCAGTTCCGCATTTTCCCGGCAGATGCCAGTCAAAGAAATGCTTCGGAATGCCACGCACAAGTTACTCGTTGCATATGTCCATCTGTTCCCATTTCACATTCTGACCTTCCCAAACCTGGCCACCAAGCCAAAAGTTCTGTGATCTAAGTCACTGACGTAGAGGTACAGGACCCGGTCCCGAGACAGACCCCTGTGGAAATCCACGAGAGATTATCAGACAGCCAGAAAAGACTCCCTTTGTTCCCACTTTTTGTGACAGATGGCAGGTGACAGATGTGTGCAGGGGAACACTTTCGGACCTGAACACATGAGACGGTTTTCAGCTGAGCTACAAGGGAATTAATGCCTAGTTTGTATGTGATAGTTTCACTCACTAGTCACACCATACCTCCTCCTTCAATCCTTCCCGCTTTGTTGCATCTAAAAGAACGTAACCCCATAATATGGAGATGCCGGTCCTAGCCCTCCTGCAAACAAGTCTGAATAATGGCTACAATATCATAAATCCAGGTGTTGTTCCATGTCCTGAGCCCATCTGCCTTTAATTTAATGCATTTATTAATCAGGATGTTGAATTGACAGGATCGATATCTTTGACGGATATCTATGCAAAGATCATCAACTTGGAAGCTTTTTGATTTATCATAAACAGATTCACATGATTAACACACAGAAATACCAAACATGAATTGCTCTGCTCACTCACCAGGAACTCCAATGACGGCAATGAACACGGACAACATTTTCTCCACACTCTGGTACCTTTTCAAAATTGCCGACATTTTCTCTGTGCACCAATGTGTCCCCCTGTGCCACAGGCGGTCTATTGCAACGAAATGCTGAAGCACCGCATGCCTCGGGTTTATAAATATCATCTAGCGACTCCTCAGGGACAGAGTTCAACATATTTTAAAATACAACAGCTTAAAGTATTTAGAAACCTATTACATCAGATTGGATTAATTTAAATGTTGTAAAATATTTTTGATATTGAAAAAGCAAATGATATTTATTTAAGAGCGGACTTTTGATTAATTTTCGGAAATGCAATCGAGGGGGCTATTGTACCATTTTTTCTGATTATTTTTATTTGGACGTCTTGTAAATTATGGGTGGGCAAGTGTGACATAGAATTCATTTTTATGGTTGGAAGATGATATTAGGAAATCACAGTTAATTATAAATGTTGTAACATCAATATTTTTACTATTCTATAGGCAAATGGTATTTATGGAAGGAAAAATATGAAATTCTGGAAACGAGGATGGAGGAGGTGATTATCTTTTTTCTGTGTAATTGGACGTCTTGTGTCAGGTACAGGTGGACGAGTTATATTCAGGTTGAGATGAGATAGAGATTGGGATCCCATAAAGCAGTATTTATTACTTCTTGTTATAAATAGTGATAATTTTCTCTGAGATTGGTTTTGGTGTGTGTCAATCACTATATGCAGCTGATGGACGTTTATGGATTAGAGGTAGATATTCCAATTTTACTGTATATAGGATGCATTCGCAATTAATAAGGTCGAACACTCGGCAAATAGATGGGACAAGTTATGTGTTATACAGACAGGATTAATGGACCTGTACGTGATTGAAAATGATATAGTCAAACTCCTTAAAAGGTGTCAGTGGTAAGATTTCCAGGCATGTGGACGGATAATAAGCTGACATGGAAGGACCGGATAAGAAAATAACTGATAAATATAAAGAAACATTAAATATTCTCAGTTATCCCTGCGGGTATTCTGGGGTGTTACATGAAAATATTTGTTGACCAATTTTGTTTGTTTAATTGGATCTGTTCTTGATTATGGTTGTGGTTTATAGATCAGCTTCATCTTCAACTTTATAATGTTTAGGTGTGATACAAGCACAGACTTTGAGATTGTGTTGTGGTGCAGTCAGGTCGTCCCCTGTTTCGGCTTTACTGGTTGAAATTGTGTAGTTTAAATTTAATGTTAATATACTGGACTAATTTAAGGGGGAAGAAATGATCATCCTGTTAAAGGTGCGTTGGAGGACTGTTGGGAACTTCACAAGAAGAGCGTTTTTAGCTTTAGGTGCCTGTGTTCTTATCACGCTTGAAATATGGGTTCGTTGGGTTGTGAAAAATGTCCCACAGTCGTGTTCTTGGTAACCCCACCTTGTTTCTTTCAATGCCTTTAGTTGGTTATAGGATACACGATTTAATAAAGTCTAACAATTCTGTTATGCCTGAGAATTTGTTGTTTCAATATTTCAATTTTTAAGGAAATTATTGAGATAGTTTAACCATTTTTCCAGAGGGATCAAAATATCATTTAACTGGGAATGTTGGTGTTGCTGTGTTATGCGTGTATTATTGATAACAATAAAGAAACGACCTACCAGCCATTTATCAGGATTAACAACAGAATCGCTTGCCATCATTTCGTGCTTACAGTGGGTGGAGGAAATCTGTCTATGTGAAGGTGTAATTTGTTCAGATTCCTTCTCGGTTTTGAAGAGTCTTAAAACAGGTCATTCTCGCAGCAGGTCAGATTTACTGCTGGAAACTCATCAAACATAAGACATTGGTGAGGTCTAATCTGGAGTATTGTGTGTAGTTTTTGTTACTGGCCTGAAGGAAAATTATCAACAACATTGATGCAACATTAAAATTGTACAAGGCATTGGTAAGGCCAAATTTGGAATATTGTGTACAGTTCTGGTCATCGAGTTATAGGAAATATATCACTAAATTAGAGAGAGTGCAGAAACGATTTACTAGGATGTTACCTGGGTTTCAGCACTTAAGTTACAGAGAAAGGTTGAACAAGTTAGGTCTCTATTCATTGGAGCGTAGAAGGTTGAGGGGGGATTTGATCGAGGTATTTAAAATGTTGAGAGGGAGAGATAGAGTTGACGTGAATAGACTGTTTCCATTGAGAGTAGGGGAGATTCAAACGAGAGGACATGATTTGAGAGTTAGGGGGCAAAGGTTTAAGGGAAACACGAGGGGGTATTTCTTTACTCAGAGAGTGATAGCTGTGTGGAATGTGCTTCCTCAAAAGTAGAAGAGGCCAGTTCAGTTGTGTCATTTAAGGTAAAATTGGATAGGTATATGGACAGGAAAGGAGTGGAGGGTTATGGGCTGAGTGCGGGTAGGTGGGACTAGGTGAGATTAAGAGTTCGGCACGGACTAGGACGGCCGGAATGGCCTGTTTCCGTGCTGTGATTGTTATATGGTTATATATGGTTATTGAAAGAGTGCAGAGAAATTTACAATACGTTTGCTGGGACTTGAGGACTCGAGCTTTAGGAAAAGGTAAGGACTTTATTTCCTTTAGTGTTGGAAAATGATGGGAGATCTCGCAAATTTATACTAAATTATGAGTGTTGTTGACAGGGTAAATGCAGGCAGGATTTTTCCTCTGAGGTTGGGTGAGATGGGAACTGGAGATCGCAGTTTAAGGGTGAAAGGTGAAATACTTAAGAGGAACCTGAGTGGGATTTCCTTCACTCAGAGGGTGTTGAGGGTGTGGGAAGAGCTGTCAGTGGAAGTTATGGATTTCACTGCAGAGAAGTTTGGATCAGTACAAGGACGGGAGGGGTATTGAGGGCCATGGTCCAGCTGCTACACACACACACACACACACACACACACACACACACACACACACACACACACACACACACACACACACACACACACACACACACACACACATACACACACACACACACTTTCACATCTCCGCCCCCAGGTCTCCACTCTGTTCAGTCTGCATTCAATATTCGATAGGTGTCAATCTGATTTCTCTCTCATTTTTCTAAGCTCATCGAGTTCAGGCCTGGAGCCATCAAGCGCTCCTCATAGGTTCAGTCTCTCATTCCCTTTTCAGGCTCCCCAATGCATTGTGTAGAGACTGTCCGAGCTCTCCCCTCTTCAGAATTAAGCCCATGATATTTCTGTATCACTGATAAGCAATGCAATGCTATCCAGTTCCCTGAGCCAGTGTCCACACATCCCTCTGGTGTCCTGAAGGGTTTCCTCCACACTCGCCATTTGTTCTTAGTCGTCGCACCATCACGACAAAGACTGAGAGCTGTCTGCTCGCTGGTCTCCGACACAAACACTCACACACACACAAAGAGACGGACACACACACATGCGGAGACATATAACACATTGAGATGCAGACACTGTCATGGTTCGGTCCGTGAAACCCGCATTCCGGTTCATGTTTCGGTCCATGCTCCTTATTCCAGGTTTTCCGGGTTTTCCCAGTTTCTGTTGAGGCAGCTGATTCTTCTTTGGGCTGGTCTCATAAATAGCTTCAGGATTCAGCCTCTGGCTGCTGGATTGCTCCTGTCCTAAACCCCGTCTGTATCCCTTCCCTTCACCTTCCTCTTGCGTCGCCTTGCCTCGCCTGGAGCCTTGCGTTGCCTCGCCTTGCCTCGCCTGGAGCCTTGCGTTGCCCTGCAACCTGTGTCTGGAGCCTTGCGTTGCCCTGCAACCTGTGTCTGGAGCCTTGCGTTGCCTCGTCTGGAGCCTTGCGTTGCCTCGCCTCGTCTCGCCTAGTGTTGCTTCTGCCTGGAGCCTCGCCTCGCCTTGCTCTGCCTCTGCCTATGCCTGGAATCTTGCCTCGCCTGTGTCTGGAGGCTTGCCTCGCCTCGCCTCTGCCTGGAGCCTTGCATCGCCTCGCCTCGCCTCTGCCTGGAGCCTTGCATCGCCTCGCTTCGCCTCGCCTCTGCCTGGAACCTTGTCTCGCCTCGCCTGTGTCTGGAGCCTTGTCTCGCCTCGCCTCTGCCTGGAACCTTGTCTCGTCTTGCCTGTGTCGGGAGCCTCGCCCTGTTAGGAACTACTCTTTGTGTCCACAACTCCGCTAGGCAGGTCCGCCCGTTTGCCGCTACCTCGCTTTGGGAACCGTCTTGTCGTGTTCAGCGTTCTGTGTAATGAGTCCCGTCCTGTATCCAAGGAGGGGTCCCGTCCCGGCTCTGTGTTCTGTGTAATGACTCACGGGCCTACGTCCTGTATCCAAGGAGGGGTCCCGTCCCGGCTCTGTGTTCTGTGTAATGACTCACGGGCTTACGTCCTGTATCCAAAGGACGTATCAAGGCTTTGGGATCTCGTACAGTCCCAGTCAGGTCCAAGGTCCTTTGTCTGTTCAAGCCACGGCGTTGTGTTCTCCTCTTGTCATGTGCCTCGCTCACCAACCCGGTGCTGGGGTTCCCTTGTCCTGTCCAGGAGTCTCACGTCCAGACCAGTGACTCTCCTTGTCCTGTGGCCACGTCTTGTCCGAGCCTGGTTCTGGAGTCCGAGCCCGAGGCAAGACCCAGGTTCTGGGTCCTTGTCCAGTCTCTGGCTGGGAGTCCAAGCCCAGGCTCCCAGTTCCCAGTTCCATGTCCTGCTTCCGCTATCATCGTCAAGTCCCAGCCCAGGCCCGGAATCCTTGTCTCGTCCGGAGCCTGTGTCATGTCCAGCGTCCTTTCTTTCCCACTGTCCTTGCTTCCTTCTTACGCCTAGTCCTGTTCCTGGTAGTTCAGTGCCTTTGGGTCCGGATGACAGGGTTAGTGAGGCTCCCAGGGCTTGACTAAATGATCTCCAAACTTGTGAGACGAATTGGGGACCCCGGTCAGAAGGAGGTAGTCCCGCAACAAAATCCAGCGTGATGTGAGACCAGCGGCGGCTCGGGACAGGTAGGGGACGAAGCAATCCAGCAGGTGGTCGGTGGGAGGCTTTTCCACGGGTGCAAGCAGAACAGACAGAGACAAAGGAACGGGTGTCAGCGTCCATGGAGGGCCAGCAGACATGTCTCTTCAGGAGGGTCAGAGTCCGATCGATCCCGGGATGGCAGGCGAAACGAGACGTGTACCCCCCACTGGAGAACCTGAGATCGAAAGGAATCGGGCACAAAGAGGAGATTGGAGGGTCCGTTGCCAGGGCCAGTCTGAATCCGTTGGACCACTTTAACTATGGCCTCGATCTCCCAGGTGAGTGCAGCCACTACACAGGATGGTAGAGGAATGGTCTCGGAGTTGGGAAGGCCCTCCTCGGAAATGTATTGACGGGAGAGAGCATCCGGCTTCCCGTTCTTGGACCCCGGACGATAGGTGAGGGTGAACCTGCACCGGCCAAAACATAATGCCCCGCGGGCTTGGCGGGATTTCGGGCGTTGTGCGGTTTGGATGTATGCGAGGATCTTGCGTTCGCACCAGATGATGAACGGATGTTCCGCTCCCTCCCGTCAGTGCCTCCACTCCTCCAAAGCGAGTTTGACCGCCAGTAACTCCCGGTTCCCTACGTCGTAAGTTCATTCGGCGGGAGACCGCTGGCGAGAAAAGAAGGCACTAGGATGAAGTTTCTGATCAGGACCTGAACTTCGGGAGAGGAGCGCTCCCACCCCAGAGTCGGAGGCGTCGACCTCCACCATGAATTGACAAGAGGGGTCTGGTTGGACCAGGATGGGAGCGGAGGTGACACGCCTCTTCAGCTCTGAGAACACTGAGTCAGCTTCGGGGTCCCAATGAAAAGGGGTCCTAGGTGGGTAAGGGGCGCCGCCACCCGACCATACTCCCTGATGAACCGGCGTCAGGAGTTCGCGAAGCCCAGAAATGGCTGGAGTTGCCTGCGTGTCGTGGGTCATGGCCGCTCCGCCACCGCCCGGATCTTCTCGGGATCCGCTCTCACTCGCCCGCTCTCGGTGATGTTCCCTCAGGAGATGAAGTCACACTTCTCAGCTTTAACCAATCATCTGTTCTCCCAAAGCCTCTGTAGCAACTGACGGACATGAACTGGAAACTGCTGGAGAAGATTAGGATGTCATCCAGATAAACAAACACAAAACGGTTAATCAAGACTCTTAGGATATCGTTAATCAGGGCTTGGAAGATCAGCGGGGGCATTGGTGAGGCCAAATGGCATGACCAGGTATTCGAAGTGGCTGGAGGGATATTAAATGCCGTTTTCCACTCGTCTCCCTCCCTTGTTCTGGCCAGATGGCAGGCGCTTCGTGGGTCTCACCTGGAGAAGATGGTGGCTCCGTGAAGTGGTTGGAAAGTGGAGTTTATGAGGGGCAGTGGATACTCGTTCTTTATGGTTTATGATTTGGGCCTCGCTAGTCGATGGACGACGTAGTGAACCAGCCCTGTTCCACACAAAGAAGATCCTTGCGCCCGCCGGGGAGGATGAGGTTCGGACAATGCCCGCCGCGGGAGATTCACTGATGTAATCCTCCATTACTTCCCTCTCTGGTCAGGACATGTTATAGAGCCGACTGGTGGGGAGAGGAGCTCCGGGGAGAAGGTCAATAGCACAATCGTATTGTCGGAGTGGAGGCAGGGAAGGGGCCCGGTGCTTACTAAACACTTGCCCCAGGTCGTGGTACTCCGCTGGGTTCAGCGGCAGACGAGGTCGCGGTGGCTTTTACAGGAGAAAGGGCCGACTGTAGACAAGCGGAGTGACAAAACGGACTCTAGCCGGCTATCTTCCCAGTGGACCAATCAATGTGGGAGTTATGGCGGCTTATCCAGGGGTACCCAAGAACTATAGGCGCTTGAGGAGAGGAAATTAGGTGAAATTGTACCTGTGCCCGATGGTTCCCAGAGAGAACCAAACACAGTAGTGGTGTTCAGTGAGTGACTCGGGCCAGACGTCTTCCGTCCAGTGCCCGGGCCTCCAGAGGGGTACTCAACGGCTCCCGAGGAATTCCGGCCCGGGAAGCTGTGTCTTCATCCAACAGATCTCCCTCGGCACCGGAGTCCACCAAGGCGGACAGAGACAGGGGCTGTTGGTGGTAGTTTACAGTAGCTTGGATCTACATCCGGGTTTGGGGGACGGAAGGGAATGTTGTCTGACTCTCCTTTCTACTGGTGAGCCCTCCCTTTTGGCCGAAGGGAACAGCTAGCACGGAAATGGCCAGTTCGTTCTGTTACTCAAAGCGACTGAGGAGAACCCAAGCGCAGGACTCAGGCACGGAGATTGAGTTGGGATGCTTGCGCAGACGTGAACTTTGAACAGCGAGCAGGAGGAATCTTGACACGGAGCTCTGATATGGAGTCTGGACACGGAGACGGGGTTTTCAGATAATATCTGGAGCTGAAATTGGGGCACGATAGGGGATTAACCAGCGGGAGCCTGACAGCATGAACTGATTTAATAGCTGCTTTAAATATTTACTTAACCCAGGTTTTACAGCCCAGTCTCTCTCTCTCTTAAACCCGGAGGAAAACAAAATCCAGCGGCTAGAGGAACTAAGCGGGTCAAGCAGCATCTGTGGAAGGAAATGGAGAATCGACATTTTGGAATGAATGATCTCGACCTTGAAAGTCGATTGTACATTCCTCTCCACAGATTCTGCCTGACATAGAAACATAGAAACTAGGTGCAGGAGTAGACCATTCGGCCCTTCGAGCCTGCACCGCCATTCAGTATGATCATGACTGATCATCCAACTCAGAACCCTGTACCTGCTTTCTCTCCATACCCCCTGATCCCTTTAGCGACAAGGGCCACATCTAACTTCCTCTTAAATTTAGCCAATGAACCAGCCTCAACTGTTTCCTGTGGAAGAGAATTCCACAGATTCACCACTCTCTGTGTGAAGAACTTTTTCCTCATCTCGGTCCTAAAAGGCTTCCTCTTTTTCTTTAAACTGTGGCCCCTCGTTCTGGACTTCCCCAACATCGGAAACAATCTTCCTCCATCTAGCCTGTCCAATCCCTTTAGAATTTTATAAGTTTCAATAAGATCCCCCCTCAATCTTCTAAATTCTAGTGAGTATAGGCCTAGTCGATCCAGTCTTTCTTCATATGAAAGTCCTGCCATCCCAGGAATCAATCTGGTGAACCTTCTTTGTACTCCCTCTATGACAAGAATGTCTTTCCTCAGATTAGGGGACCAAAACTGCACACAATACTCTAGGTGCGGTCACACCAAGGCCTTGTACAACTGCAGTAGAACCTCCCTGCTCCTATACTCAAATCTTTTTGCTATGAATGTCAACATACCATTTGCCTTTTTCACCGCCTGCTGTACCTGCATGCCCACCTTCAATGACTGGTGTACAATGACACCCAGGTCTCGTTGCACCTCCCCTTTTCCTAATTGGCCACCATTCAGATAATAATCTGTTTTCCTGTTCTTGCAACCAAAGTGGATATCTCACATTTATCCACATTAAATTGCATCTGCCATGAATTTGCCCACTCACCTAACCTATCTAAGTCACCCTGCATCCTCTTAGCATCCTCCTCACAACTAACACCGCCGCCCAGCTTCGTGTCATCTGCAAACTAGGAGATGCTGCATTTAATTCCCTCGTCTAAATCATGAATTTATATTGTAAACAACTGGGGTCCCAGCACTGAGCCTTGCGGTACCCCACTAGTCACTGCTCAGTTTTCTAGCATCATGTTTCCTACTCGAGATTACAGCATCTGCAGTCTCTTGTGCCTCTCTTTTCAGAATTTGCCCCTTTCAGTCCTGCCTCAGACTGAACCAGGCTTTTCTGTCCGTTTTCATTTCTGTTCTGCTTCTTCTTTAGCCCATCACGCCACCGGGACACAGGCTCGCCAGATTCTTCTGCCCAGGGCCGTGATTTGATCGGGCCTGTGGCTTCCCTCTATCCACACGATTCATTCGTCTTCCAGCGGAACGTCCTTCCGATCCCAGGAATGAGGCCTTTCGAGATTTAGTTGACGTTTCTGTCGCACTGGGCTTTTACGAGATGGGGTTGCTAGAACCATGCCCAACACTCCTCCGTTCGTAGCCGGGCTTAGGCAGTCCATGGCCGAGTTTTCATTTCTGTTAGGAACTACTGAATGTGTTTCTGATCCCACGCTGATATGGAAATGGCCACAATTCTTTCCCACTGAACATACGCAGTGACATAATATTCATTCCCCGAGTCTGCAGCGCGCGTAGTGGACAATCGCGGTACTGCAGGCGATCAGCAGCTCCCCGAAAGTGAAAGCATTCTGAATCAGGAAGTGCTGGGAGTTAACATGGCTTCGAAAAGAAAGGCCGAGAGTTGGACCGAGGAGGTAATTTGTCCCGTCTGCCTGGATTTCTTCACCGATCCGGTTATACTGGAGTGCGGGCACAACTTCTGTCGCTCTTGTATCACACGGTGTTGGGAAAGGGAGGAGAGAAACTCCTGCCCGGAATGTAGAGAGGAGTTTGCTGACCGCACCCTCAGGGTGAATCGGGCCTTAGCAAATCTGGCTGAAAAAGCTCGAAATCTAAACCGGAATCCCAAAGGGAAGGAAAGTAAACTTTACTGCGAGGAACATGAGGAAGAACTGAAGCTGTTTTGTGAAACGGAGAAGACACTGATCTGTCTGGTCTGTGGAGACGCGCAGGAACACAGAGAGCACCGCTTCATGCCGATTAAAGAAGCTGTTACACTCTACAAGGTAAAGCTAACTCGAATTTGATTCTCACCCCTTGGTCTATTGTACACGACACGAGCCTCCATAAACAACATATCATCCCCCCACCGTTCGCCATCTCCAATCGGATTCTACCACGAAGCAAAAGCCCACTCCCACCCTCCACCACTACAACTCTCCACGCTCTATAGGGATCGCTCTCTACATAACTCCCTTTTATCCACTCGCTCCTCCCCACTGATCTCCCTCCTGACACCGATACCTGCAAATGGGACAAGTGCTACACCTGACTCCTACCAACCCCTGCCTCACCAATATTCAGGGATCCAAACAGCCCCAAATCCACCCCCCCCCCGGTTCTTCCATGGTCGATTGTCCTTTCGTATTATCTTCCTTCTTCTCCAGCCCTGACCTCTTCCACCTGTCCCCTCTCAGCTTCTCACTTCATCAGCCTCCCCCCCGTTCCCCCTCACGTTGTCTCACCCGTCACCTGTCAGCTGGTTCTCATCCCCAACCTTTTTATTGTGGCTTCTGTCCCATTCCTTCCCAGTCCTCATCCCGAAACACCGACTGTTTATTTCCCCTGAATAGATGCTGCCTGACTCACTGAGTTCCTCCGGCATTTTGTTTTGATAATTGGGTTTGATCACCTGTTTCTTTTGATGCATCTTTGTTTCTATTTCCTTCACTCTCTGACTTCCAGGATCAGCTAAAATCTTCCTTAGACTCTCTCACAAAAAAGAAATCAGACTTCCAGGAAAAGGAGCAGCAACAGAAAGAGATGATTTCCGGAGTTCGGGTGAGGCTTCCTGTGCGGAATTTCTGATATTACTGTTGAGTTTTGCTCCATTTAATGCAGAATAGCAGAGTATCGCAGCTCCAGTGACCTGGGTCCAATCCTGACCTCTGCTGCTGTCTGTGTGGATTTTGCATGCTCTCCCTGTGGCCATGACGGTTGTAGACGCATCCCAAGAACATGCTGGTTAAATGTGTGTGTGAATCAGGTGGGAGTTAATGGGCCAATGAGGGAGAATAGGTTTCAGGAAAACTTGAGGGAATGGGGTTGATGGGAATGTCTCAGAAGTAGTATGGACCCCAATGGACCTTAATGTCAAAAGGAAATACAACACAGCAATGCAGTAAACTAATCTTCACCTTTCATTCGACAGAAACAGTCACACAACCTTCAGTCCCACATCACATCCCAGTTTGCTGAACTGCGCCAGATTATCACTGAGAAAGAGCACAGCTTACTCAGGGATCTCAGGAAGGAAGAGGCGAGGATTCTAAATCCAATGGAGAAAAATCTTCTTAAGATTCAAGAGAATATAAGGATTATTCAGGAGGAAATCTCAAAGTTAAAGGAACAGATGGATCAGAAAGATGGTGTGATATTTCTCAAGGTGAGGGATTACATTTCAATTCATTTCTGTCAAATTGAACTAAATGAACAGTGGTATATTTGAAATAATCACAGCAGAGCGGCCAATTCTACCAAATCAATTACCGCTGCTGGTGTCCTCACACAGAGTGTTCTCCTTGCATGATGCACCTCCAATCACTCCGCGAATGACATTCTAAAATGTCAGAGACAGGTATTTGATCATTTATCAGCAACATACAATATGTAAGCGATGCATTTTCTGCATAATTAATCATAAATTAAATTGCAATTAATCTGTCAACAAAAGATATGACATCTGCCAGTCCCAGGCTCAAAACAGCCCACAACAAAGTACGCATACATAACTTATCCCTTCGCTTTTACCATGTCCCCACTCACCTGACTGGTTTTCGTATTAAACACGTAACTCAGAATACAATGCAGACAGAAAACAAACGTGTTGCTCTTACACACAGCATTTACAAATAGCAGTAAACTGTTTCTCACCAGACAATTGATGCAACTATTCAGGGTTGTTGTTGTCCCAAAACTGGACTTCCACAACTTCTGTACATCCCAGGACAGAATGCAATCTTCTCTGACATGATTTACTCTGATCATAACACAGAGCTGCTGATTGTGTCCTTAATTACCACATTAATATCCTCTAACACTCTCATTAACACCCAGTTCCAATCACAGGCTGTGAGTGTGTCTGGTGCGGTGGGTGTGAGGATCTCTTTGTCAATCAGTGAGAGCAAAGAATTTGACCCACACATCGGACTTATCCTCCATATCCGGTTTCCGTCAGATTAGGGAAACTTTCCATGTTTCTTTAATTTTTCGTTTATGTTTCACATTAGAAACGTAGAAATATAAACATTGAAAACTTACAGCACAATACAGGCTCTTCAGTCGTCAGATTACGGAAACTTTCACTGTCTCTACTTTTTTGGATAAGTTTTACATGGGATTGTGTACCATTTTCTGTCATGAGCAGGCCATTAGGTCCATCTTCTATCAATTTCCCTGGCCCCTCACGTGTTTATCCAGCCTCCCCATTACATTCAATCTCTGATGTTCCATTTCAACCAATCCTGTGGCACATCCTCTTCACTAAATTTCTTGTGGGATTTATTAAGAACCACCTGGCATTTTATCTTTGGCTGAAGGTCTCCCCATAAATAGAAACATAGAAACAAAAAAAACCTACGACACAATACAGTCTCTTTGGCCCACAATGCTGTGCCGAACATCTACTGACTTTAGAAATTACCTCGAGTTACCCATAGCTCTCTATTTTTCTAAGCTCCATGTACCTGTGTAGGAGTCTTGTGAAAGACCCTATCGCATCCGCCTCCACCTTCGTTGCCGGCAGCCCATTCCACCCATTCCAAAACACTTACCTGACATCTCCTCCGTACTACTTCCAAGCACCTGTGTCCTCTCGTGTTCGCCATAATGAAGTACTTTTTCCACCTTCGCACAATCAAATCCATCACTAATCTTAAATTGTTCCATTTTACCATTCTGATGTCTTATCCAGATGGTAATGCACAGCCTGTCCTGTCTTTCCTGTCAGTTCCATCCTCTCAGTAATGGTCTAACTTTCAGCAACTTTCCCTGTAATTTACCCCGTGGTTCTGTATTGCTGGTGTGAGTTTGTGACTGTGGGAGTGGGAATTTTCAACACCTTGTAATGATTTGGATGAAATTCAGGACGTGGACATTAAGTCCAAGTCTAATTAGATTTGTGCTTTTATTTATTTCAGGAGGAAGCTCATCGAAACAGGAGGTAGGACATGCTCTTTACTGAAAACCTGTATGGATTTGTAAAATAGTTCAAAATTCCAGTTTATCACCAGCAGTTTAATATTTACAGAATCAGTGACGATGTCCAGGAATTGTCAGTGACAGATGAGGCCCTACCGGTTGAAAAATTCGATTGCTTTTATTTGTTGAACACAGTGCTGAGAGAAACACTTGATGCCATTAACCGAGGTAAAACTTACAAAGATTCATTTTTCCTTGTTTATGAGACACAATTAATTTGTAAGCTGAAGCAAGGATTGGCTGTGATAATGGACTGAAGGGGAACTAAAGTTTATTCCACATCAGCCCCACTAACTAGGAGGCATCACTGTCACATGGTCAGCTGGAGATGTCAGATCCCTGAACACACCAGCACAGGGCCACAGTACAACCAATATACGGGATTGGCAGATGAACCACTGTGTCCTGATCCCAGGCACACTGCACCAACACGCCAAGACATGAATTTGAATCTACCACAGAAGCTGGGAATTTAATACTGACTTGATGATATTGTAGGGAATAAAAGCGGGTATCAGTGTGGTGACCGGGATTGTCAGGAAAATACACAAGTCCTCTGTGCCCTGTGAGTGCAGACTCTGACTGACAAAGGTCTTCCCCCTTCCGGATCAGCATCTCTCACTGTTGTTAGAGGGAGAAGAGGGGAGCAGTAGTGATAGGGGACTCAATTGTCAGGAGACAGACAGGAGAATGTATGGACGTGAATGGGGCACCCGAATGGTATGTTGCCTCCTAGGTGCCAGGGTCAGGGATGTCTCCGATCGTGTCTGCAGCATTTAGAGAGGGAGGGAAAACAGCCAGATAACTTGTTGCATTTTGGGACCAATTACATAGAAAGTAAAAACAAAGAGGTCCTGCAAAGAATCTGGCTAGCTTGGTAGAAAGCTCAGAAGCAGTACCCCCAGGGTTGTAATTTCTGGATTGCTGCCTGTGCCACGTACTGGGGAGGGTAGAAACAGGATAATTTGGCAGATAAACCATGGCTGAGAAGACGGTGCAGGGGGCGGGGCCTCAGGTTCTTGGATCATTGGGATGTCTTCTGGTGGAGGAATGACCTGCTCAAAAGGGATGGGTCGCACCTCGACCCGAGCGAGAACAATATTCTCGGTGAGAGAGGTTTCATAAAGCTGTTGGGTAGGATTTAAACTAATTTGGTGGTGGGGGGGGGGGGGTTGGAACTGGAGTGAAGGGATAGGACTGATGGTAAAAATGCAAAGATTGCGTGCCGTCAGACTGTCAGATAGGGCGGACAGGTGAGAGGAGAAAATTGCAGCCAGCAGGGTGAGTATCAGTGCATTAGGGATGCAGAATTAAAAAGGGTAGCAGATACAGTACACAAAGTGTTATATCTCAATGCATGGAGTATGAGAAATAAGGTGGATGATCTTGTTGCTCGATTACAGATTGTCAGGTATGATGTTGTGGCCATCACGGAAATGAGGCTGCAGGATGGTTGTAGTTGGGAGCTGAATGTTCAAGATTACACAATGTATCGGAGGAAGGAAGGAAGGCTGATGGGGTGGTGTGGCTCTGCTGGTAAATCAGCAGCTAGATGTGACATAGGATTGGAAGATGTTGAATCTTGTGGGTTGAGGTAAGGAACTGCAAAAGTAAAAATGACACTGACACCAGTCATATACAGGCCTCCCAACAGTCAGTGGGTTGGGGCCCACAGATTACAACTGGAAATAGAAAAGGTTGATGAAAAGGATAATGTTATGATAATCATGGGAGATTTCAACATGCAGGTCAATTGGGAAAATCAGGTTGGAAAAGGATCTCAAGAGAGTGAGTTTGTTGAATGCAATGTGATGGCTTTCTAGAGCAGTTTGTCGTTGAGCCTACTCGGGAACAGCTCTACTGGATTGGGTGTTATGTATTGAACCAGAGGTGAGTAGTTAAAAGAAACCTTAGGAAGCAGTGCTCACAACATGACTGAGTTCAACTTGAAATCTGAGACGGAGAAAGTAAAGCCTGATATTGTAGTATTTCAGAGGAGTAAAAGAAATTACAGTGGTCTGAGAGAGGAGTTGGCCAAAGCAAATTGGAAGGAGATGCTGACAGGGATGAGAGCAGAGCAGAAATGGTGTCAGTTTCTGGGAAAATGAGGAAGGTGAAGGATAGATGTATTCCAAAAATAAATAAATACTCAAATGGCAAAATAGTAAAACCGTTGCTGACAAGGGAAGACAAGTTATTGTAAAGGCAAAAGAGAGGGCATACAACAAAACAAACATTAGCAGGAAGACAGAGGATTGGGAAGCTTTTAAATATCTACAGAGAGGAACTGAAAGAATGATTGGGATGAAAAAAATAAACAAGAAATAGATTTGAATTGAATTGACTTTATTACTTACATCCTTCATATACCTGAGGATTAAAATTCTTTATGTCACATCTCCATCTAAATGTGCAATGTGCAATTTATAGTAATTTATGATGAATAATATGTACAACAGGCTGGTTAATATAACATAGAAATACAGTTGTGTCAGTATGAGTTAATCAGTCTGATGGCCTGGTTGAAGAAGCTGTCCCGGAGTCTGTTGCTCCTGGATTTTAATCTGTGGTTTAGAATCCAATGTTAGCATTCAATTCAAGGGGTTTAGAATAGCATTCAATCCAAGAGCAGGGATGTGATGCTGAGGCTTATAAGGCACTGGTGAAGCCTCACCTTGAGTATTGTGAACAGTTCTGGGCTCCTCGTCTAAGAAAAGATGTGCTGGCATTGCAGAAGGTTCATTTCATAAGGATGATTCCAGGAATGAAAAGGTTATCATACGAGGAACGTTTGATAGTTCTGTGTCTGTACTCGCTGGAATTTAGAAAGATGAGGGGGAATCTCATTGAAACATTTCGAACGTTGAAAGTCCTAGACAGAGTAGATGTGGAAAGGATGTTTCCCCTGGTGGTGGAGTTTAGGAAAAGAGGGCACAGCCTCAAGACAGAGGGGTGTCTATTTAAAACAGATGCAGAGAAATTTGTGCCAGCAGCTGGTGAATTTGTGGAACTTGTTGGGTGTATTTAAGGCAGAGCTTGATAGGTTCTAGATTGGACACAGCATCAATGGTTATGGGGAGAAGGCCAGGTAGTGGGGCTGAGGAGGGAAAAAAAGGATCAGCCATGATTGAATGGCGGAGCAGACTCGATGGGCAAATGGCCTAATTCTGCTCCTATGTCTTATGGTTATCAGACCACTACATTGAAGCATTGTGAGAATGAGCTCGGACACACCAACAAGCATTAACATGGGTCAAGATTTCATCTCGGGAGAAGCACACACAGCATAACCGGCCTGGCAAAGCTCCCTCACACACATACACAGGAAGGATTGGCAAATTGTAGTCAGAGACTCAGCAATGTACGTTGTTATTTCCCTCAGTAACCTGGAAACCAATCTCTTCAGAGACAGTCATTTATTCATTTAAACAACTCAACACACCAGACATGTGATGACACACTGTAACATACAAATTCTTCAATGTTCACACTCTCCTTCAATATGTATGCCACCACACGGATATTTACCACAATCCACACACACACACACACACACACACACACACACACACACACACACACACACAAATTATTTAAACAACTCAATCACGTGTGACACATTGTCAACACACACCAGACATGTGATGACTCACTGCAACATACAAATTCTTCAATGTGCACACTCTCCTTCAATGTGTATACACACCACACGGACATTTACCACAATCAACACACACACACACACACACACACACACACACACACACACACACACACACACACACAAACACACACACACACACTCACGGATATACTATCAGACTGTGACACACGGCCACAGAAATAGGCACAAATTTCCATTTAGGATTGAAATCTGCCGTCCTTACCCAGTCTGTCTGTTCTGTGGCACTGAGCTGCCCTCTGACATGACGTCACGTCAACACTTCACAGACAGACTCCGGGGTGAGATTCCTCAGGAGGATGATCTGGGAGGGTTTGACGGATGTTGAACTCACGGCCCACTTCATCAATCTGTAAGACTAAGATGTCTTCTTGAGCATGGCCCATTTGTGTGTGTTTGCCCCCCCCCATCCCTCTAACCATTTCCCATCTGTGTACCTGCCCAAATTTATTTTAAAATATTTTATTTTTACCTGTTTCTACAGCGTCTGAGGGCAAATTCCACTTACCAACCTCCGTCTCTATGAGAATGTTACCCGATAGACCACTCAGAAAAATTTCCTGTCTCACTTTCAATCTGAGGCCTCAGGTTCTGTACTCCCATTTCTTGGAAAAAGAAACTTTATTTAAGCTCCTTATCAATTATTTCCCTCAATAAGGTGTCATACCTGAACATCCTACACTACAGCTGAATAGCCCAAGCTTATCCACTCTCTGCTTTTAACCCAAGCCCCCAGTCCTGGTAACATCCTCCTGAAGCCTCTTGTCCAGTGTAATGACATCCTCCCCATATTCGGGATCCGGAAATGCAGACAATGCTCCAAGTGTGGTCTATCCTCGACATCAAAGGCCTTGCTGAATTTCATGTGGACAGTGTGGAATAGGCTGATGAATACACGACTGAAAGTGTTTTTTTTTAATTGCGACAAGAAGGGCGGCGTGGGAGCTAAATTCTGAAGGAAGGCAGTTTTTTAAAAAAAACTTTGCGCACAAGAACGGCGAGACTGCGCAGGACAGCGCGGAGAGTTTAAAAAGATGACCACCCTATAGAGCGGGCAGCGGAGTGGGTGGCAGCAGAGTGTAGGGCTTTGGCTCAACGGGCTTAGGCGGTAACGGGAAGAGGCAAGAGCGAGGCACAGACTCTTTTTTCCCCCTTGGCAAATCGGCCCGGACGGACGGGGTAACAGCAGGGCACATTAGCTAACGTTTTAAAAAGTTCGTATGCTTGGCGAAGTAAGTGGGTGAGTAGACCTATCTTTCTTTGTTTCATTCCCGTAGAATTAGGTAGCATGTCTGCAGGGTTAGTGCTTTGTTCAGGGTGTCAGATGTGGGAATCCTGGGAGACCTCCAGCCTCCCTGATAGCCACATCTGCACCAGGTGAACCGAGATTCAGCTCCTCGGAGACCGTGTTAGGGATCTGGAGCTGCAGCTTGATGACCTACTGCTTATTAGAGAAGATGAGGAGTTGATAGACAGTAGTTACAGGGAGGTAGTCATCCCTAGGCTACAGGGGTCAGAAAACTGGGTGACTGTCAGGAGAGGGAAGGGAAATGCCCGGATAGTGGAGAGCACCCCTGTGGCTGTCCCCCTCAGCAACGAGTATATTGTTTCGGATGCTGTTGAGGTGGATGATCTGACGGGACAGCCACGATGAACGGGTCTCTGCCACTGAGCCTGGCGCTGTTGTGCAGGAGGGAAGGAGGGAGAAGAGGAATGTGGTAGTCATAGGGGATTCTATAGTCAGGGGAACAGACAGGAGATTCTGTGAGCCTGATAGAGATACCCGCATGGTGGGTTGCCTCCCAGGTGCCAGTGTATGGGAAGTCTCGGATCGGGTCCAGAATATTCTGAAGGGAGAGGCCGAGCAGCCAGCTGTCTTGGTACATGTTGGTAACAATGACATAGAGAGGAAAAGGGAGGAGGTCCTGCAGATAGATTTCCGGGAGTTAGGAATGAAGCTGAGAAGCTTCTGTATTCTCATTCTGTATTCTGTATTGCTACCTGTGCCACGTGCCAGCGAGGGCAGGAATAGTAGGATCAGGCAAATGAATGCGAGGCTGAGAGACTGGTGCAGCGGGGCAGGGCTTCAGATTCTTGGATCATTGGGATCTCTTCTGGGGGAAATATTACCTGTTCGAAAAGGACGGGTTACACCTGAACCACAGCGAGAATGTTTAATAGAGCTGTTAGGGAGGGTTTAAACTAATTTGGCAGGGGGATGGGAAACCGGAATGATAGAGTAGAGGAGGGGGAAAACAGAAATAAATCTAAGATAGTGAGCAGTAAAGATGTCAAGAAGGACAGGCAGGTGATGGGGCAAATAATATCAAAGAAGATACTAAAAGCTTTTTCAAATATATAAAGAATAAAAAAACAGGTGAGAGTGGATATAGAACAGATAGAAAATGATGCTGGAGAAATTGTAATGGGAGATAAGGAGATGGCTGAGGAACTGAACGAGTATTTGCATCAGTCCTCACTGAGGAAGATATCAGCAGTACACCGGACACTCAAGGGTGTCAGGGAAGAGAAGTGTGCGCAGTCACAATTACGACAGAGAAAGTACTCAGGAAGCTGAATAGTCTAAGGGTAGATAAATCTCCAGTACCAGATGGAATGCACCCTTGTGTTTTGAAGGAAGTAGCTGTGGAGATCGCGGAGGCATTAGCAATGATCTATCAAAAGTCAATAGACTCTGGCATCGTTCCGGAGGAGTGGAAGATTGTAAATGCCACTCTGGTATTTGAGAAAGGGGCAAGGAAGCAAAAAGTAAATTATAGACCTGTTAGCTTGACATCGGTGGTTGGGAAGTTGTTGGAGTCAATGGTCAAGGATGAGGTTACGGAGTACCTGGAGGCATATGACAAGATAGGCCAAACTCAGCAAGGTGTCCATAAAGGAAAATCCTGCTTGACAAACCCATTGAAATTTTTTGAGGAGATTACAAGTAGGCTAGACAAGGGAGATGCAGTGGATGTTGTGTATTTGGATTTTCAGAAGGCCTTTGACAAGGTGCCGCACATGAGTCCGCTAAACAGGATAAGAGCCCATGGAGTTACGGGAAATTTACATATGTGGATAGAGTGTTGGCTGATTGACAGGAAACAGAGAGTGGGAATAAAGGGATCCCAATCTGATTGGCTACCAGTTACCAGTGGTGTTCCCCAGGGGTCCGTGTTGGGGCCACTTCTTTTTACGTTGTATATCAACAATTTGGATTATGGAATAGATGGATTTGTGGCTAAGTTTGCTGATGATACAAAGATAACTGGAGGGGACGGTAGTGCTGAGCAGAAAGAGAGTCTGCAGAGAGACTTGGATAGATTAGGAGAATGGTCAAAGAAGTGGCAAATGAAATACAATGCTGAAAAGTGTATGGTCATGCACGTTGGTAGAAGAAATAAACGGGCAGACTATTATTTAAACGGGGAGAGAATTAAAAAAAAATGCAACGGGACTTGAGAGTGCTCGTGCAGGATACACTTAAGGTTAACCTCCAGTTTGAGTCGGTGGTGAAGAAGGCGAATGCAATGTTGGCATTCATTTCTAGAGGAATAGAGTATAGGAGCAGCGATGTGATGTTGAGACCCTATAAGGCCTCACTTGGAATACTATGTGCAGCTTTGAGCTCCTTATTTAAGAAAGGATGTTCTGACATTGGAGAGGGTTCAGAGAAGATTGACTAGAAAATTCCGGGAATGAGAGGGTTAACATATGAGGAACATTTGACCGCTCTTGGTTTGTACTCCTTGGAGTTTAGAAGAATGAGGGGGAAACTCACAGAAACATTTCGAATGTTAAAAGGCATGGAAAGAGTGGATGTGACAAAGATGTTTCCCATGGTGGGGGAGTCTAGTACGAGAGAGCATGAATTAAGGATTGAAGGGCGCCCATTCAGAACGGAGATGCAAAGACATTTTTTTAGCCAGAGGGTGGTGAATCTGTTAATCTCTTGCGGCAGTGGAGACCAAGTCATTGGGTGTATTTAAGACAGAGATTGATAGGTATGTGAGTAGCCAGGGCATAAAAGGTCATGGTGAGACGGTGGGAGAGTGTGAATAAATGGGAGAATGGATCAGCTCATGATAAAATGGCGGAGCAGATTCGAAGGGCCGAATGGCCGGCTTCTGCTGCGTTGTCTTATGGTCGTATTTGAATGCACCAATATACGTAATACGGATATTGTAGCACAGATAGAGTTTGACAGGTACAAACTTAGGCAGGTACGACTTTGGTCGAAGGAATTAAACGCATAGACAATTCTGTAAACAGGGCGAAATTCAAAAATCATAGGTGCAAAGGGACGTGGGTGTCCTTGTGCAGGATTCCCTGAAGGTTAACTTGCAGTTTGTGTCAGTGGTAAGATTGGCAAACTCAATGTTTGCTTTCATTTCGAGAGGATTAGAATACAAGAGCAAGGATGTAATGCTGAGGTTTTATAAGTCATTGGTCAGACCACACTTGGAGTATTGGAGAGGGTCCAGAAGATTCACAAGAATGATTCCGGGAATGAAAGAGTTAACATATGAGGAGTGTTTGATGGTTCTGGGCCTCTACTCACTGGAGTTTAGAAGAAAGGCTGATTTATTATCCCCATCAACCCTATTCTCCCGCCTCCTCCCCATAACTTTGGAGACTCTGATCAATCAAGAAGTTTACTTATTAACTTCTGCTTTAAAAATCAAACAGGAGAAAATCTGCAGATGCTGGTAATCCAAGCTACACAGGTCCTGATGAAGGCTCTCGCCAGATCTCTCTGACACCTGTCTGGAGAGAGTTGATGTTGGGAGGATGTGGGTGTGTCGAGAACGGTAAGCCCAGCCTCTGACGATAGGGATGTCCATTTAGGACAGAGATGAGGAGGAATTCTTTTATCCACAGGATAGTGAATCTGCCACAGGCAGCTGTGGAGGGCAAATAATTGAGTATTTTTAAAGCAGAGTAACACACACAAATTGTTGGGGGAACAGCAGGCCGGGAAGTTTCTAAGGAAAAGAGTAAACAATCGACGGTTCAGACTGAAACACTTCATCAGGACCTGTGTTCCTTAAGGGTCCCTGCAAATTCATTCCCTGTCCTAATGAGGGGTTGCGGGGGATGGGGTTGTGGGAAAGGGGACAAAGTCATCCTCATCTGCCATCTTTGCCCCCTCTCGCTTCTCATTACGTCTACACACACAGTTCACCCATGGGCTTTCCACCCCTCCCCCTCCTGGTTCAATCTGTCATTCATATCTCCCCGACTGGTTCCCATCATCACCTCCTTTACTGTCTCAAACCATCACACTGCCCCACTTCAAACTCACAAATGAATGTGAACATTGTATGACGGGCCTGTTCCTGTGCTGTACTGCTCTATGTTCTCTGTTCCCAGTTTCGAAGAATGAGAGGAGATCTCATGGAAACACAAAATTCTTTCAGGGGTCAACAGGCAGGATATTTCCCCTGTCCGGCGTAAAACCCACGGGGAAACATTAGTTGTCCATCCGCTCCCGTCGGGTCAAACCACGGTGAAGGTTCGTATCGGCCACTCGACTGCGCCTGAGGCCCAGGGGCCTTTCCACCGGTCCCGGGCCGCGCTGCCCGAGTCTCCCCCTGATCCCCGGGGACTTTCTAATTTTCTGC
Source organism: Hemitrygon akajei (assembly GCF_048418815.1). Lineage (NCBI taxonomy): Eukaryota > Metazoa > Chordata > Chondrichthyes > Myliobatiformes > Dasyatidae > Hemitrygon > Hemitrygon akajei. Next base: position 12,631,204 of record NW_027331920.1, on the reverse strand, counting down.
TTCTCCCCGCAGTCTCTGCCACCCTGGATGTGGAAACGGCGAATCCGTATCTCGAGGTGTCTGAGGATCGGAAGAGTGTGAGATGGACCCGGACCCGAAGGAATCTCCCTGACACCGGGAAGCGATTCACAGACTGGGCTTGTGTGCTGGGATCGGAGGGATTCATATCGGGGAGACATTACTGGGAGGTGGAGTTGACGGGGATTAGGGTCTGGTGGCTGGGAGTCGCCGGAGAGTCTGTAGAAAGGAAGGGATGGTTCAGTTTGAGTCCGGAAACCGCATTTTGGATCATCGGGCGGCATTATGACGTGTTACATCGGGATTGTGACGGGTCCCGTGTTCTCCCCTCCCCCGAGTCCCGTCTCCCTGCCGGTCTCATCCCCGGGAGGGTGGGAGTTTATCTCAGTTACGAGTCCGGGACAGTTACATTTTACAACGCGGAGACCAAGTCCCATCTCCACAGCTTCACTGGGAATAAATTCACGGGGAAACTTTATCCTCTCTTCCGGACTGGGGATGGAAACCAGTGGTTGAGAATCTGCTCCGGTTCCACTCCCGGTCTGTAAATGTGTCGGGTCCCGGAACCAGCGGCAGGAGGAAAGTCCCTGTAAATATAAATGTGCGGAGAGTGCAGCTAAATACGTAGCTATGGAGATGGTGCAGGAGGGAGGGCTTCATGTTTCTGGACAATTGGGCTTTGTTCCCGGGAAGGTGGGGCCTATTCCGACGGGACGGTTTGCCTCTGAACTGGAGGAGGACTAACATTCTTGACGGTAGATTTGCCAGTGCTGCTCCGGGAGATTTAATCTAGATTTGCAGAGGGAGGGGAACCAGAGTTTTGGAGCAGATAGTGATGTGGAGGAGGAAAAGGAACATGAGAGGACTGCATGTATAGACGGAAATGAAAAAGCAAACTTTATACATATTCTATATATTATATATATTCTCAGGTACACCTATTTCAATGCACGGAGTATTGTAGGTAAAACAGATGAGTTTAGGGCGTGGGTTGACACGTGGGATTACGACATCACACGTGAGTCTTGGTGGCAGGAGAGGCAGTACTGGCAGCTTAATGTTCCGGTAACATTGGAGAAAGGCCAATTTTGTGGAAATGAAAAATGATCTAGGAAGAGTGCATTGGGAAACGTCTTTTTTCTGGCAAGGATGTGTTCGGTAAGTTCAAAGGTGAAATTTTCAGAGTGCAGAGTTTGCACGTTCCTGCCAGGATTAAAGGCAAAATTAACAGGCATAGCGAACTTTGGTTTTCCAGGGATATTGGCGATCTGGATAAGGGAGAAGTGTATAGCAGGTATAGGCAATCAGGAAGGCCAAAAAACATGAGGTTGCTTTGGCAGATAATGTGAAGGTAAAGCCAAAGGATTTCTACAAATATATTGAGAGTAAGTGGATAGTAAGGGACAGCATTGTTCCCGAGTAGATCAGAGTGTGGAGCCTCACGAGATGGGAGAGATCTTAAACAGTTTTTTTGCATCAGTATTTACTCAGCAAACTGGCATAGTGTATATGGAAGGAAAGGAAACAAGCAGTAGTGTCATGGAACATTTGTAGATTAAAGAGGAGGAGGTGCCTGCTGCCTTAAAGCGAATAAAGGTAGATAAATCCCCCGGGCCTGACTTGATATTTTCTCGGACCTTGAGAGAGACTAGTGTAGAATTTGCAGGGGCCCTGACAGAAATATTTAAAATGTCCTCAGCCAAGGGTGCAGTGCCGGAGGATTGGAGGGTAGCTCATGTTATTCCGTTGTTTAAAAAAGGCTCCAATAATAAACCAGGTAATTACAGGCCAGTGAGCCTGACATCAGTAGTAGGTAAATTATTGGAAGATGTTCTGAGAGATCGGATATACAAGTATTTAGACAGCCAAGGGCTGATTAAGTATAGTCAGTATGGCTTTGTGCGTGGTGGATCGTGTTTAATGAATGTTGTAGAGTTTTTCGAGGAGGTGACCTAGAAAGTAGATGAAGAAAAGGCTGTGGATGTTGTCTACATGAACTTTAGTAAGGCCTTTGACAAGGTCCCACATGGGAGGTTAGTTCAGAAGGTTCAGACATGAAGTATCCATGGAGAGGTTGGAAACTGGATTCGAAATTGGCTGTGTGGGAGAAGACAAAGAGTGGTAGTGGATGATTGCTTCTCAGACTGGAGGCCTGTGACTAGTGGTGTGCCTCAGGGATCTGTGCTGGGACTATTGTTGTTTGTTGTCTATATCAATGATATAGATGTGGTCAATTGGATCAGCAATTTTGCTGATAACACCAAGATTGGAGGCTTTGTGGACAGCGAGGAAGGCTTTCAAAGCTTGCTGAGGGATCTGGACCAACTGGAAAAATGGGCCAGAAAATGACAGATGGAATTTAATGCAGAGAAGCGTGAGGTGTTGCATTTTGGAAGGACAAACCAAGGTAGGAGAATGGTTGTAGTGTTCGATGGTTCTATGGAGTGAACTAAACACGAGATGAGAATTATCGATCGATTAAGGTTAACTCGTTCACCGCATCCGTCAACCGAACAGAAACACCGGGGATTCAGCAACAGCTGCGGGCGGCGGGTCCCGACCTCCCCTGGGTCCTAAAGTCCACCTGGGTCCTAAAGACGTCTGGTGTGATGGCCTTCATCAACCGTGGGATTGAGTTCAAGAGCTGTGAGGTGATGTTGAAGCTATATTTCTCCTAACCTGTACATAAGTAATTGTAATAAGATGATGAGAGGCTTTGACCATGTGGATAACCAAAGGTTTTTTCCCAGGCTTGAAGTGACTAACACGAGGGGACGTAGTTTTAAGCTGCTTGGAAGTCGGTACTGAGGGAATGCCAGGGTAAGTTTCTTACACAGAGAGTGGTGGGTTCATGGAATGCACTGCCTGCAGCGATGGTGGAGGTGGATACAATAGGATATTTTAAGAGACTCTTAGATAGGTTCATGGAGCTTAGACACATAGAGGGATATACGATCAGGAAATCCTAGGCAGTCTCTAGTGTAGGTTACATGGTCGGTACAACATTGTGGGCTGAGGAGCCTGTAATGTGCTGTAGATTGCTGTGTTCTGTGTCAAAGACAGGCAGAGGGACAGGAGGACAGCATGGAAAGGTTGGGCCGAGAGGCCTGTGTTAGAGCTGTAAGGGAGGGGTTCTGTCCCAACCATCGACTCTATTCCCCTCAACAGATGCTGCCTGACTTGACAACGTTCTTGAAAAGTTGCATTCAGTTCCGCTTAGCATTCTGTACAAAGGATGTTTTGTGCTGGGACAGTGCAGAGGAGATTCATCATGATTGAGGGGGCTTCTATTCATAAGTCCATAAGGCATAGAAACAGAATTAGGCCATTCAGCCCATTGAGTCAGCCACCTTTCCATCATGGCTGATCCCAGATCGCACTCAATTCCAGATATATGACCTCCCGCCATATCCTTTGATGCCCTGACCGATCAGGAAACAATCAACTTCCGCCCTGAATATACCCACACAATCGGCCTCCACCACAATCTGTGGCAGAGCATTCCACGGATCCATTACTCCCTGGCAAATAAAAAAATAAGCTGCTTACCTCTGTTTGAAAAGGTGGCCCCTCAACTTTTTGGCTGTGCCCCACCACAGGAAATACCTTCTCCACATCCACCTTATCCAGTCCTTTCAACATTCGGTAGGTTTCAATGAGATGCCCCGCATTTTTCTGAGTTCCAGTGAACACAGGGTCAAAGCTGCCAAGTGCTCCTCATATTTTAACTCCTTCATTCCCAAAATCATCCTAGTGAACCTCCTCTGGATTCTCTCCAATGACAACACATCCTGTCTGAGATATGGGGCCCAACACTGTTGACAATACTCCAAGTGCGGCCTGACTCGTGTCTTATAAAGCCTCAGCATTATCTCGTTGTTGTTATATTCATGGGGCGAGATTGGACTGTGTTGATCTACAGGGAGATCTTGGAATCCGAGTTCATAACTCCCAGAATAGTGGTTCCATTGTCAGGCAGTGATGTTGCAGTTGTATAAATCTCTCGTTTAATCACATCTGGAGAATTACATTCGAAGACAGGAATAATGCGGAGGTTTTGGATGGTGAGTGGAAGAGGCTTAACAGGATGCTGCCTGGATAAAGTGAGACCGGACAATCTCGGGGAATTTTCTCTGGAGTGGCAGAGGCTGAGGGAGGTCTGACAGACGTTTACAGGAATGTGAGAGTCACAGACAGAGTGGACAGCCGGGATTTTTTCTCTGAGGAGGAAATGTCCAATGCCAATGGGCATGTACTTCAGGAGAAAGGAGGAACACATACTCATTGGACCTTTTTGCACTATTGAAGTATTTTGTAATTTAGTGCATTTTGTATCTTTTCTCTGCATATCTGCTGTTAAAAAAACAATTAGAAAAACAATGATGTTAAAAACCTGACTCAGAATGTTTAAAGGAGATTTGCGTTTCAAGTTTTTTTTTCATTCCCATAGTGGTGAGTGTCTGGTGTGAATATCGGGTGGTGGTGGAGGCAGATGCGAACGAGGCTATTAGATAGCATGTGAATGTGATCCCACTCAGAGAACAGACTGTGACGACAGTGGATATATGCCGGCATCACAGTTCTCTCACCAAAGATACTTTACTGCTGGATAAAATGAAGTTTGTGATGTTTATAACCGATGTGGTGAATTGTACTGCTCAGACATCTCATCCTACTGAGGAAATTAAAATTATTGTGAAAGCTGCAGAAAGGTATCTTGGTGTAACTGGTGTTTTGTGGGAAGCTGTAAATGAAGCTCTGATTTGTGGGGGGTTCTGCATCCCAGTCTACTTGTGAAGATATGTAATGTGATTGAAATATTGAAGTGAAATGCAAGAAGCCTGATTTTACATGGTCAACATTTTTAGCAGTTTATTTCTGATTTATCAGATTCTTCCGATGTTATATCTGTTCAGGAAACCTGCACATTTTAAGTTTTATTCCTGTGCAGGATTATATTGTTATTTCGGTTGACAGGTTAGTTGGTAGAGGGGTGGTGTTGTCAGTTTTATAAGGAAAGGGGCAGAGTATAGTGTTGTGAATGGGAATAAAATGCATCATGAACTTGTAGAAAATCTTGATTCAACAGGTATGTGTGTAATTTTCTTTTGTGAAAATATTAACTTTCTGAATTGTATTTGGTTTGGCCATCTACTTTTCTCATGGAAAATGGTTGTAGTAGTTCCCATTCTAAAACCTGGATCTCCCCGTCTGATCCTCCTTCTTGTAGGCCAATATCATTAAAGTCTCATTTATGTAAACTTGTGGAATGTGTGGTAATCGGGTGTTTGAATTATATTTTTGATAAAAGAGGTAATGTCACGTTTTATCAGAGGGGAATTTGGAACGGTAGAATAAGACCGTAAGACAAAGGAGCAGAAGTCGGTCATTCGGCCCATCGAGTATGCTCTGCCATTTTATCATGAGCTGATACATTCTCACATTTAGTCCCACTCCCCCGCCTTCTCACCATAACCTTTGATACCCTGGCTACTCAGATACCTAGCAATCTATGCCTTAAATAAGATTGGAATCAGTTTGGGTTTGGAAGATCATATTAGGACAGTACAGTTAAATAAAATGTTGTAATTGCAATATTTTTGATATTGAAAAGGCAAATAATATTTACTGAAGGATGGACTTTTGATTAATTTTTGGAAATGCAATTGAGAGGGCTATTGTACAATTTTTTCTGATTGTTTCTATTTGTACGTCTTGTAAAGGTATGGATGGGCAAGTATGACATTGAATTCATTTTTATATTTGGAAGATGGTATTAGTAAAGCCAGTTAAATACAAATGTTGTAACAGCAGTACTTTTACTATTCAAAAGGCAGATGGTATTTATGGAAGGAAAGAATTTTTATGAAATTGTGGAAATGAGGATGGAGGGGCTATTATCTATTTTAATTGAAGGTTTTGTGTCAGGTATGGTTGTGAAAGTTATATTCAGGTTGTTATGAGATAGAGACTGGGATCCCACAGGCAGTATGTATTATTTTATATTATAATTAATAATATTTCTCTCTGAGACAGGTTTTGGAGTGTGTAAATCACTGTATTCAGATGATGGAGGTTTATGGATTAGAGGTAGACATTTCAATTTTACTGTATATAGGATGCATTCCCAATTAATAAGGTCGAAAAGTCGGCAAATAGATGGGACAAGTTATGTGTTTTACAGACAGGATTAATGAACCTGCACTTGATTGGAAATGATAGGAACTGATATGGTCAAACTCCTTAAAGGGTGTCAGTGGTAAGATTTCCAGGCATGTGGACGGATAATAAGCTGACATGGAAGCACCGGATAAGAAAATAATTGATAAATATAAAGAAACATTAAATATTCTCAGTTATCCCTGCGGGTATTCTAGGGTGTTACATGAAAGTATTTGTTGACCAATCTCGTTTGTTTAATTGGATCTGTTCTTGATTATAGTTTTGTTTTATAGATCAGCTTCAGCTTCAACTTTATAATGTTTGGGGGTGATACAAGCACAGGCTTTGAGATTGTGTTGTGGTGCAGTAAAGTTCTCCACTGTTTCGGCTTTACTGCATTGGTCAGGCCTAATCTGGAGTATTGTGTGTAGTTTTTGTTACCGGCCTGAAGGAAAGTTATCAACAACATTGTAAGAGTGCAGAGAGAATTTACAATACGTTTGCTGGGACTTGAGGACTCGAGCTTTAGGAAAAGCTGAGGACTTTATTCCCTTTAGTGTTGGAAAATGAAGGGGGATTTTGCAGATTTATACAAAATTATGAGTGTTGTTGACAGGGTAAATGCAGGCAGGATTTTTCCTCTGAGGTTGGGTGAGATGGGAACTGGAGGTAGCAGTTTAAGGGTGAAAGGTGAAATATTTCAGAGGCACCTGAGTGGGATTTCCTTCACTCAGAGGGTGGTGAGTGTGTGGGAAGAGCTGTCAGTGGAAGTTATGGATTTCATTGCAGAGAAGTTTGGATCAGTACATGGACGGGAGGGGTATTGAGGGCCATGGTCCAGCTGCGGTTATGGGACTCGGCCGAATAACATTTCGGTACGGACTAAATGGGAAAAAGGGTTTGTTTGTTTGTTTGCTAGTGCTCTCTGACTCCAAATAAAGTGCCGATGAAGGGGAATTGGTTGGGGCTGTTGTCGGGAAGCAAATGATGTGCTTTCATGATTTCCTGCTGGCGATAGAAGTGAATTGATACTGGATATCCATGGTCAAAGTGTGGCGATCAGAGCCAGGGATTGTAAAGTTGTTGAAAACAAACAGACACACACACACACACACACACACACACACACACACACACACACACACACACACACACACACACACACACACACACACACACACACACACTCACTCCACATTGGCGTTCACCCCACTTCCCAAAAATATCTCTTTCCTCCTCTTTGGCTCAAACTCTCCCCACTCTCCTGCCCCCATCTTCACCCCTTCCCACTTTTGCCACCTCTGCTTCCCCGTTCCCTCACTGTCTATTTCTCTCCATCTCTTGTCTCCCACTCCCTCATTCTTTCTCTTCCTCCTCTCACCTCACCTATTTCCCTCTCTTCCACACACACACTCTCTCTCTCCTCTCTTCATCCGTTCCGTTCCCCACTGACACAGCCTTGTCCTCAGCAGATTCCTCCCTACCCTACCCACTCAGTCCCTCCTCCTTTACCTTGTTGTCTCTTTCTCCCTTTCTACCCAACGCTTCCCCTGCCTCTCACACTCTCTCCAGTTCCTCCTTTACTGCAGCTCGTTTTCCGGGCCACCCTCCCGTCCCCACACCCCCCACCCTGCACTGTGATGACGGTTGACTCCCACAGTGAAATGACTGATGTTGTGCAATTCTTCGTTTTTTGGACAGTGACACTCTTTTCTCGGAAGATGAACGCTTGTGGTTTCCGGGAGAGGCCAGTTTGTTCCCTTTTTATGTGCTACAGAATAGGCGGGGGAAGGGAATGTGGAGGAGAGAGGAGAGAAAGAGAGAGAGAGAGAGATTAAATATATGTAGCCTCAATCTCTTTCTCCCTGTCCCCCTCTCTTCATCCGTTCTCATCCACACTGCCCCACTGTTTCCTCCACACATTCCTCCCTAACCTTCCCCATTTTCTGTCGCCTGTTTCCCCGCCACCCACCCATTCCCACATCCCCCACCCCGCACTGTGATGACGGTTGACTCGTACAGTGAATTATAGATGTTGTGTAATTCTAAGTTGTTTGGAAAGCAGCAATGTTCTCTCAGAGATGAAGGCTTGTGGTTTCCGGGAGAGGCCAGTTTGTTCCCTTTCTGTGCGCTACAGAATAGGCGGGGGAGGGGAGTGTGGAGTAGACGGGATAGCCGTGTGTTCTCAGTAGCTACGCCGTCACGACAAAGACCGAGCGCCGTCTGCGAGCTGGTCTCTGACACAAACACACACAGACAGATGAAAAGACGGACAGACACATACGGGGACACATATGAACACACAGACATGCAGACATACAGAAATACTTTAAAAAATAACTGCAGTTTGCATTTTGAACGTTTTAAGATGGAGACAGCTATTTTGTGAACTGTTTGAAATGATTCTTTCTCTGGGATAATCTAGTGTGCTTGTGGGGATGTCAGCGGGTTTGGGGGTTCACATGGAAATGGGTCTGCACATTGATTTGCGGATGTGCGAAGGTTTCAGGGTATGTTGGTGAATATGGATTTTGGAGTGTCGGTGAATTTGGGGGTCACACTGCTTTGGGCATTTGAGGGTGCACGGGGATTTGGGAGTATTTAGGGCTGCGCACAGATTTGGGTGTCTCAGCAGATTTGGGGTTGCACACGGATTTGGAGAATCCTTCGATTTAGGGGTGTAATGAATCTTAAGGCCTTTGCATTTATAGATACTTCAAGAACAAATGCACTTTGAAATTTGAACTTTGACCTTGCCATTAGGTTTGAGGTGGAGGCAGCTGTTTTGTGACGTGTTTGAAATCATTCTTGCTCCGTGATAATCTAATGTGCATGTGGGGTGTCTGGGTATGTGGGTGGATTTGGGAGAGTCGGCAGGTTTGGGGTGCGCACAGATCTGGGTATGTTGGTGGATTTGGGAGTGTCGGCGGGTTTGGGGTGCGCACGGATCTGGGTATGTGGGTGGATTTGGGAGTGTCGGTAGGTTTGGGGTGCGCACAGATCTCGGTATGTGGGTGGAGTTTGGGGTGTCGGTAGGATTGGGGTGAGCATGGATTTGTCGGTGCACACTGATTTGGGGGTGAACACTGAGTTGGGGTTTGCGGACGTGCACAGATTTGGGAGTGCATAATAAATTCAACCTCTTCAACCTCTGTTCTTGCTTTTTTTTAAGTTGTAGGCAGATATTTTGAGAACCGGTTGAAATGAATGATTCTTGCTCTGGGATCATCTAATGTGCATGTGGGAAAGTCTGTCGATTTGGAGCTGTGACCAGTCTCAAGGCAGATTTACAGTGGCAGCATATTCAATTGAACAGTCACCTTTGTTGGGACAGACTAACTCCCACCTATGGTCTAAATATTAACTCATTAATGTAATCACAATCTGTCACCGTGGGCATTGCGCCGGTCAGACGTTATCAGGTGATGAGCCGGTGAAATATCCGGTCACCTCGGGGCTTCAGTTCATTAATAACGCCGCGTCCTGAGCACACGGCAGAGGCGGCCGCAGTGTCTCCGGCCCGGGCTCCAGCTCCTCACATTCACCGCCTTATCTCCCAGGTGTTTCTAAGGTGAGGACATGTTCGGCACAGCAACTTCCTGTTTTGTGCCGAAGGTTTCTATATTTATTCCCGGGCGGATTGTCCCATCGACCGGCAGCTCCGGGAGGTTACCCGAATGTGTGTGTGGGACGGGGCAAAGCACCGGCCTGGAAACTCGGTACCTCTTTGGATCGGTCAGATGGCAGTCAAAGAATTACTCCTGAACGCCGCTCGCCCATTGGTCTGCAAATATGCCCATCTGTTCCCATTCCCGCCCACCGAACTCGCAGCCCGACGTTGCCAGAAAGTGGCGGAGATCTAGTCGACACTTACAAACAAGCTGGAGGAACTCAGCAAGTCGGTAAGCAACATTTCAGTCCGAGACCCTTGGTCAGGACCACTTTGATGGCGACGGTTTAGCCGGATGCTGGTTGGCTAATCCATTGTCAATCACATCAGTCTCCGCCTTCTTCATGTATAATTGGCTGACGTGAAGAACGAGGGCGGGGTTTGTATAAACAGCGGCGGACACTCCAATTTAAAGCCGCATTCGGGACACGAACTGGACTGGAGTGTGGTGTAGAGAATTGGGACATAAAACTCTCACTGCTTCCTTTTTCAAATGAAACCTAAATTACCCCCCAAAAGTCCTATAGTTTGTTAGTTTGTACGTAACAAAACACAACAGCGTGAGTTAAATTAAAATTAATGCCATTTTTTAAATGAAAACTGCATAACCAGAATGATGCTTCCCAAAACGAACAAAGGATTGCAGTAATTAGGCATAGTGTGTCAAATTCCAAGTCGTGTCAATGTAATTCCTTACCTTCTTTTGTCATCCACAATCTTCCATAAACACAATAGGTAAGTATTCTGTAAACGTGTCTCCGTTGGTGCCCTTTATCCCACCAGTCTTGACATAATTCTTAACCCACCAACCCCTTAGCTTCTGATATGTTAGTTGAAATATTAATAGCTTTTGTAACTGTGTGCAGGGACCCATAGAAGTGGAAATATAAACCAATATTCTGCGTATGAAATAATGTTTGTTGAGTTTCCGACAGTAAATCTGTCCTACTGCAAGAATTACCTGTTTTAAGACTCATCAAAACTGAAAAGGTATCTGAACAAATGACAACTTTACATGAACAAATTTCCACCTCCCACTGTAAGCCTAAAACGAGGGAAACAAATTCTACTATATATACTGATAAATGGTTGGTAAATTGTTTCTTTATCATTACTTGCAATTCATGAACAAAATAACAGCCTCACCGTCATCCCGGTTAAGTTATCTTTTGATTCTTCTGCAGCAATGTTTAACACATCATAATAATTTTCCACAATATACCACGAATCAAGATTCTCAAGCAGAACAGAATCCTGAGACCTCATTAAATCGTGTATCCTGAAATCAACTAAAGGCATTGAAAAAAAAAATGTGGGGTTACCAAGAACGCGACAGTGGGACATATTGCATAATCCAACAAACTTATATTACCAGCGTGATTAGAACCCAGTCCCTGGACAACAAGCTGTGTGAACTGACAGCCAGAATCTCTCACCAGCGGGAAACAAAATAATGTAACGTTTTGTGCTTTGCGGAGACCTGGTTGACGGAGGAGACACCGGACCACGCCATTGAACCCTCTGGGTTCTCCCTGTTCCCTGGGGACAGGTGGAAACCCCTCACTGGGAAGAGTAAAGGAGGTGGGGTATGCTTCATGGTCAACAATGCTTGGTGCAACCCCCAGAATATGCATGTGCTCCAATCCTTTGTTGCCCAGATGTGGAGCAGCTGTTTAGACCATACTGGCTGCCCGGGGAGTTCACGGTGTTATCATCACAGCAGTGTACATTCCGCCCCAGGCTGATACTGACCTGGCTCACAAGGAACTGTACGAAACCCTGAACACGCTGAAGACTGCCCACCCAGAGGCTGCCTTCATTGTCGCCGTGACTTTAATCCAGCATCGCTGACTGAAGTCCCTCCGAAGTGTTGTCAGCACATCCAGGTGAGCGCTCGTGGAGCTGGCACACTCGAGCTTTCCATAACGCTTACAAAGTGCTCCTCCGACCACACTTCAACAATCAGATCACTCTCTGATCCGGCTTCTGCCGATGTACAGGCAAAAGCTGAAACAAGAGGCGGCCATGGGTGATCCGTCCACTGTTGGTCCGACCAATCGTTCTTCATGCTGCAGGACCGCTTGGATGACATCAATTGGATTGTCTTCCATGATGAGGATGTGACCAAGTTCACGATGGGGTCACGTGCCTCATCTGAAAGTGCATCGAGAATGTTCTTCTCCAGAAATCGGTCAATGTCGTTTCTTCATCGTTACCTGTAATCTGGGCACAAAAACAGCCACACCAACCATCCCAGTTAAATTATATTTTGACCCTTCTGTAAAATGGTTGACATATCACAATAAATTTCCTTAATATACCAAAGAACTAACAGATTCACAAGCATAACAAAATCCTAAGACTTTATTAAATCGTGTATCCCAAAATCAATAAAGGCATTTAAAAAAACAAGTTCGGGTTACCGGGAATGCCACAGTGGAACATATTGCATAATTCAACGAACCCACATTCCCAGCGTAATAAGAACCCAAGCACCCAAAACTATAACACTCTTCTTGTGATGTTCACAACAGTATTCCGACACACCTCTAACAGGATGATCATTTCTTTGCTCCTTCAAATTAATCCAGTACGTTAACATTAAATTCAATCTCTGCAAAATCAATCAGTAAACCTGAAACAGGAGACGACCTTACTGCACCACAACAGAACCTTAAAGCCTGTGCTTGTCTCACAGCCAAACATTTGAAAGTTGGAGATGAATCTGATCCATGAGCCACAGAATCAAGACAAGATCTAATGAAACAAATGTAAATGGTCAGCAGAGATTTTCATGTCGCTCCCGAAGAATATCCGCAGAGAGACCGAGAATATTTATTGCTCCTTTATATTTATCAATTATTTTACTGACACGGTGCTTCCATGTCAGCTGATTGTGCATCCACCTGTCTGGAAATCTCACCACTGACACGTCTTCAAGAGTTTGATCAGATGATTTCAAATCAAGCGCAGGTCTATTAATCCTGTTTATAAAACACTTGACTTGTGTTTTTTGCTACTGAAAGCTCAAGTCCCATCGATTTGCCAACTGATTAATTGCTAATGGCATCCCATAGACAGTTAAATTGAACTACCTCTAATCGATAAACCTCCATCATCTGAAAATAGAGATTTACCCACCCCTGTACCTCTCAGAGAAAATATTATTAATTATAATAATAAATAATAAATACTGCCTTGTGGGATCCCAATCTCTATCTCAGAAACCCGTGTATAACTTGCCCACCGGCACCTGCACAAGGCGAATAAATAAAAAAAATCTCATAAAACTTTACAGTCTTTAACTATGATCAAAAGGCCTGTGTAAAAGCTAAGGAACCGGCATATAAGTAGTGAAACAGGGATTTCAGCTCATCATTATATCCCAGTTATCTGCCTTCTCCAATTCAGCGTTTGGTCTATTGCCTTCTCTGCCTTGGTGATTCAAATGCTCAAAGAGATGGTCTTTAAATACCTGCCTGCAACATGTCCTCCGTCATTATGTTCCAGATGGTAACCTTCAGAGGCAATTATTCCTCAGATCCCCTCTAAACCTCACACTCTTCTTCTTAAAACTCTCCTTGTTATTCAAACCTCTGTCTGGAATCACAGAGTCCCAATGAACAGCAAGTGTGGCTCCTTCCAAATGGTCCCGCCCATTTGAATTCAGCCCATTTGCCTGCGTCTAGCCCATAGCCCTGTGATCATTTACTATCCATTAGCCTGTAAAGATATCCTTTAAACCGTCTAGCTGAACTCAACCCTACCACTTACTTTAGTCGCTCCTTCCACATTCCCATTATTGTCTGTGGATAAAATGTTCCCTTTTAGTCTTTCTCCTCTTACGTAAAAGCTATGCCCTTGAGTTTTACAACCACCCCCTCGTGCTTGAACAGGCAGTCTCCATTTATATTATCGATGCACCTCATGTTCCTTGTCTTCGTTAAGATCAGCGCTCAACGTTGGATGCTCCAGGAGAACATTGTTCCCACCAATGCGGTATCTCCTTGTACCTCAGGCCATACCACACATTCTGGTGAATTTTCAGTGCAATTAAAAATCTTCTATCGTGTGGCACCAGAAGTATACACTTTTCAAGCTTTTGAAACAATTCATGTTTTAAAAAGTCCTTCCAAGAGTTCTGTTCAGTACTTTCCTAATAACGACAGGTATCCCACTGGATGCCTTCATTCTATTTACCTGTCTCAACACCTTTAGGTACCGCTGTACCTCTGCGTCAATGCTACGCCTTCTGCAAGAACTTCAGAAGGCGCAGGATAGATATATCCCGAAGAAGAAGTATTTTAAAGGGAGAATGAGAGCAAGCAACAGAGAGCTGTGAAAGCTACTACAGTCAATAAATTCAAAACGGAAATAGACATTTTCCTGGATAAAAATGGCGTTAGGGGATACGGTGAGCGAGCAGGTAAGTGGACATGAGGCTAGGTTTAGATCAGCCATGTGATCTCCTGGACCAGTTTTCGATAGCCTGGATGGGTCGGAGAGGAATTTTCCAGATTTTTTCTCCTCAATTGGCAACCCGGTTTTTTTTTCCCCGGGTGATCACATGGGTTTGGGCGGGATGAATAATAAAATAAAATGGGCGGCATGGTGCCCTGTTGGTTGGCACTGTTGCCTTGTGGGATTCGGTGAAAACTAGAGTTAAGATTGGATCAGCCATGATCTTGTTGAATGGCGGAGCAGGCTTGAGGGGCCGATTGGCCTACTCCTGCTCCTATCTCTTATGTTCTTATGTAAAAGAAGGGGCATAGAATATAGCAACTATTTGTAGAAAGCTAGAGGAATGGAAAGCTTTTATAACTCAACAGTATCGACGTTCAGAAGTTCAAAGTACATTTATTATCAATGTATATATACTGCATACAACCTTGAGACTCGTCTCCATACCGGCAGCCACAAAACAAAGAAATCTCCTAGAACTTATTGAAGAAAGAAGACCGTCAAACACCCGATGTACAAAAAAAAGAAACAGATCCTGCAGACAACAAAAGTCAGCACATAACATATTGAACTGAAGTGCTCGATAGTGAGTCTAAAGCCACAGAACCAGTCTTCACTGCAGCCGATTCAGGAGCCCGTTTATTACAGACCAGCGCAGAGACAAGGAAACCCCGCAGTGCTGTGATCTGAACTTACCTGTCCTGTCCTCCAGCCCCAACACCCTGACATTTTCAGCCTGTCCTAGTACTTCAACCTCCTGAATCTCAGGTCATTCCACGCCTCTGGTTCTGGGCCGTGCCGCGTCATAACGCTCTCAGCCATCTCAATGCGGAATGCAAAGAAAACAAAGCAGTGAGGACAGAAACGATGAATATCAGGGTAATCTAGGCAGTAACATAAAAGAGGAAACCAGAAATCCCCTTTTTCAGATACACATCACAAAGCGTACAAGAGAGGTAAAGTGGATATCAGACAACTGTAAAATGATGCTGGAGAGGGAGCAGAGCAGAACAAAAAATAGCAGATCAAGTCAATGTTATTTTGCGTCGGTCTCCACCATGGAAGACAGCAGCAGAACGCCTGAACATCGAAATATCAGACAGTAGAAATGTGTGAGCTGCCTTTACTAATAAGAAGGTATTTTGGAAGCTGAAAGGTTTGAAGGTAGATAGGTCACCTGGCAGCAGAAGAGATTGTTGAGTTAATATCTGTGACTGATCCAGAGTCACCAAATTCTGGAATTGTTGCAGAAGACTGGAAAATGGCGAATGCCTCTCCAGTCTTTGAGAAGGGATGGATGCAAAAGAAAGAAATTTATAGGTGAGTTAGCATCACTCAGGTCAGTTAAGTTGATAAGTGTTAGAGTCCATGATTAAAGATGTGATTTCACTGTACCTGGAGGAACATGACAAAATGGGCCGATTAGTACAGGTTGTTCAAGGGAAATCATGCCTGAAGGATCTGATCTGTTGTAATTCTTGCCTGGAAAATCATTTGAATTCTTTGAGGAAATAACAGGTAGGATAGAGAAAAAGAATACGCTAACATGGATAGAAGATTGGCTGACTGGCTGCAGTTAAGGAGTAGTAATGAAGGTGGCCTTTTGAGCTTCACTGTACGTGACGTTGTTCTGTTTATTAAAAAAAAAACCTTTAATAATAAATTCCATATGATCTTTGAGCTCTGTCCTGTTTTTTTTAATGTAGACAGCCATCTTGTGAACTGTATGAAACGATTGTTGCGATGGGATCATCGAATGTACATGCAGGAGGGTCAGGGGGCTTGGTGTGCGCACGGATTGGGGGTGCAGACGGATTTGAGAATAAGTGCTGAATTAGGGGTGTTTTAGAGAACATAGGATGTACAGGGATTTGGGAATGTGCTGTGCACAGAAATGGCTTTTGGTCAGTGAATGTTGAGGTGCAGGCAGATTCGGAGATTTGGAAGATGTGGAGCACACACTGACTTGGGTGTGCACACGAGTTTTGGGGTACAGAGGAATTTGGTTTAGCGTGCGGATCTGGCTGTACAGAGAGTCGGCAAAGTCTGTGGATTTGAGGGTGCACACGAATTTTGAAGAATCAGTGGTTTGGGAGCGATGTCATGGATTTGGGAGTGCGCACGTATTTCGGGGTTGTCAGTATATGGAGGTGTGACAACTCTCGACGTTGTATTAGTCATAGATACTTCAATAATAAATGCAGTTTGGACTGAAATTACTTCTTGCTGTTAACTCAGGCGGACGCAGCCGTTCTGTGAACTATTTGAAATGATACTTGCTCTGGGATAATCCAATGTGCATGTGAGGGTGTCTGCTGAGTTGGAGCCGTAACGAATCTCAAAATTGTCTCGTTTGTTCATACATTGATCATTGACTGTGTTCAAACTACCTAGTCCTCTATTCTTCTAAGCTCTGTGACCCAGCCAGGAGAATCTTATGAGACCCGATCGTTTCCGCCTCTACCACCGTCGCCGGTAACCTGTTCCCATCTCTCACCACTCTCTGTGTAAAACAACCTGTCCCTGACCTATGCCTTCTTCCAAGCACCTTGAAACTGTGCCTTCTCGTGCTAGCCATTTCAGCCCAGGAAAAAGACTCTGACTATCCACACTATCAGTGCCTCTTATCCTCTTATACACCTCTATCAGGTCACCTCTCACCCTCTGTCGCTCCATGGAGTAAAGGCCGAGTTCACTCAACCTACGCTCATAAGGCATGCTCCCCAGTCCAGGAAAAATCCTTGTAAATCTCCTCTGCACCCTTTCTATGGTTTCCACATCCTTCCTGTAGTGAGGCGTCCAGAACTGAGCACAGTACTCCAAGTGGGGTCTGATCAAGGTCCTATATAGCTGCAACATTACCTCACGGTTCCAATACTCAGTCTCACGGATGATTAAGGTCAATGCACCACTTGCCTTCTTGAACACAGAGTCTAATTGCGGAGCAGCGTTGAGTGTCCTATGGACTCGAAAGCCAAGATCCCGCTGATCCTCCACACTGTCAACAGTCTTACAATTAATACTCTGTCCGCCATCATATTTAACCTACCAAAATAAACCACTTCACAATTATCTGGTTTGCACTCGATCTGCCACTGCTCAGCAAATTTTTGCATCCTATCAATGTGCCGCTGTAGCCTCTGACAGCCCTCCACACTATCCACAGCTCTTTGACACATACGGGGTGAGATGATTAGAACACACCCACCCCTACCACTAGACTGCTGAGTTTGGTGGCCATGCATTAGGGTTAGGGGTGAACCTGGACGAGCCCCCTGATGTTCTGCCTGTGACTGTCACTGAGGAAACTGGAGGGTTTCTTCAATATGAAAGTGTTTATTCATCACCACAGACAGACATTTTCTTGGGGACCCGCTCATTAGAGCGCGCCAAGCACAAACTACATCGAGAGTTTATATTCTTGAGGAGAATGGCAACAATAGGTGATTCAGTACAATTTCACAAGCTACAATGACATAATTAACTTCAATATTCAGTGTCAGACAAATGCTTCTGTCACAACCACGGATTCAGCAGCGCGGCAGATTCGGCAATTGCGCTCGCGAATATGCACGTGGCAGCCAATTATTATTTCATTGTGATCGTATTTAACTACATTCGTCCCGTCGTAGTTTTTGTCCGGTCTTGAACCTGGGACACAGCAACACTTCGCTTTCCGCCTTGCCTGTGAAATTGGACTGTTGAGTCACCTGAATCTGAAGACTAGCGGTCTTCGTTTAATTCTCGCTTGTTCTTTTCAGCCGCGGTGTCGGCTTCGTTTTCCATTTGAGAGTTTTAGTTCACGGCCTGTTTGGCCGAGCGTTTTTGTTTGCTTTTCCCTTTGACATTGTTGGCGTTGAAGTCTGTGCACTGTCGAACTGCTTCAGTGTCTCTCGCTGCGCACTCTGGCCATGTCCGCACCGCTGTGACAGGTTCCTTTGAAGTTCATATTTACAGTGGAAGCACAATTAATTGATAAGATACCTGTCAGGTTCAGTTACCTTTGTTGGGACAAACTATCTCCTACCAATGGTCTAAATATTAAATCATTAATTTAATCACATTCTGTCACCGCGGGGATTTCACGTGTCTGACGTAAATGGTTTGTAAATAATTACAAAATCTTTATTTTTAAATCTGTTGAAATCTGTCCCTGTGGTGTCGCTAAATGGTTTTAAAAACCCCAGGCAAGTGCTGCCTCGACATGTCATTCCGAGGGATCACCTGTGGCACAGACGGATCATTGGACAGAGACAATGTCTGCAATGTTCGATAGGTACCTGAGTGTGCAGAAAATATTGTTCGTGTTCATCGCCGTCGTTGGAGTTCCTGGTGAGTGAGCAGAGCAATTCATGTTCGGTATTTCTGAGTGTTTACTGGTGTGAAGCTGTTTATGGTCATTAACAAGCTTTTAACTTGATGATCACTTGTGTACATCTCCGTCAGAGGTATCGATCCTGTCAGTTCCATATTCTGATATTTTATATTTAACGACAAGCGGAACTAAACCGCTGCCTCTCCTCTAACTCACGGGATCGACTCGAACGTTGTTCTTGCCTTTAACGGGACGTTGTACAGAGTTGCTCCAGTGCTGGGGACAAGCAGCTCTCCGGGAGGGTGTGACGGGGAGGATTTCAGTGCAGCCTTTTCCAGAGCAGTCCCATTAAGAGCTGTCTACAAGAAGGGTCAGAGTCGTCTCTATGTCCTGAGGAGACTGAGGTCGTTTAACATCTGCCGGACGATGCTGAGGATGTTCTACGAGTCTGTGGTGGCCAGTACTATCCTGTTTGCTGTTGTGTGCTGGGGCAGCAGGCTGAGGGTAGCAGACACCAGCAGAATCAACAAACTCATTCGTAAGGCCAGTGATGTTGTGGGGGTGGAACTGAACTCTCTGACGGTGGTGTCTGAAAAGAGGATACTGTCCAAGTTGCATGCCATCTTGGACGATGACTCCCATCCACTCCATAATGTGCTGGTTAGGCACAGGAGTAAATTCAGCCGGAGACTCATTCCACCGAGATGTTAAACTGAGCGTCATAGTAAGTCATTCCTGCCTGTGGCCATCAAACTTTACAACTCCTCCCTCGGAGTGTCAGACACCCTGTGCCAATAGGCTGGTCCTGGACTTATTTCCACTTGGCATGATTAACATTATTATTTAATTATTTATCGTTTTATATTTCTTCATTATTCTCGGTGCGGCTGTAACGAAACCCAATCTCCCCCGGGATCAATAAAGTATGTTTGTCTGTCTTGATGGGTACAGGCAGCTCCATAGAAAGTTGTGACAGGGTGGGTTTAAATGGGAATTTGTCCAGATTTTTCCCAGTGCTGGGGACAAGCAGCTCTCCGGGAGGGTGTGACGGGGTGGATTTCAGTGGAGCCTTTTCCAGAGCAGTCCCGTTGCTGGACATAGGCAGCTCCATAGAAAGGTGCGACAGGGTGGGTTTAAATGGGAATTTGTCCAGATTTTTCCCAGTGCTGGGGGCAGCACCTTCCAAGGAAAGTATACCTCGGAGGCTTTTACATCGTGAAATTCCCAGTTCCTGAGTTATTGATCAGAGAGAACCCCTGGTCCTGTGTTTTACGTCTCGTTACGAAGTCTGTCACAGTCCGATCCTACTGCCTGTTGGTCAATGATTGGGTCTGATCACCTGAAACTGTGTTCACGGATCTGCTAACGTGTGATATCGAACTGAACTGCGCTGTAGAATTAATCCATTAACTCAGCCTCAGGTTACTAGCTTGTCTCTGTTTTCCCTCTGAGACCCGTCGGGAATCGGGGACCCGCTTTGTTCAGACGTGGGATCTCGGACAGAAACTAGAGTTTGTTCAATTCCATGGGCGCTGCCTGACCTGCTGAGTTCCTCCAGTATTTTATGTGCGTTGTTCTCTTCTGTATCCCTTCTCGTCCCCGTTAGATGCTGAGTTTCCAGAGACCTGGTCAGTCACGGTTAAATCAGTTAATCTGGCTCCATCCGCGACTGGAATCGGGATCAGCACCGATTGTGTTGATCGTGCAGTTCGTCTTTTTCGCGGACGTTTGCCCACACAGCGTCTTAACTCCACATTGAAGAGGGCAGTTAGAGACAGTGTGACCCCTGTCTGATGTTGGATTAACAACGGTTCACAGACACTAGCACTCCTGATCTTCAGATGAAAACTGATCCGTTGTAAATTTCCGCAGAATGTGTTCAGTAATGTCAAGTCTCTGATTCTCTCCCTTTCCCTCTCCAGTGAATGTAATGGCGATTGTGATCCTGTCCCGGGGAAAGTGCGGCCTCTCTACCTGCACCACTCGCTACCTGGTGGCCATGGCAGCGGCCGATCTGCTGACGGTTGTTACCGAAATCATTTTTTTTGAAATCAGTTGGTATTATTTCCGGTGGAGTTTTCTGTACATCACCCCTGTGTGCAGTGTTAACGAGGTACTGAGGTTCGCAGCCACAGACTGTTCTGTCTGGTTCACCGTCGCTTTCACCTTTGATCGGTTTGTCGCCATTTGCTGCCAGAAGCTGAAAACAAAATATTGCATCGGGAAAACTGCGGCTGTGGTTCTAACAACAACCGGCGTACTGTCCTGTCTGAGAAACGTTCCCCGATACTTCACGCTGGAACCAAGAGTGATAATCGACAATGTACCGTGGTTCTGTGCTCCCGTGGACAATGTTTTCACTGACCCCGGGTGGGTAGGATATGACTGGCTCGATGCGGTTTTAACCCCGTTCCTCCCTTTCGCTGGGATCCTGCTGCTCAACGCTCTGACAGTCAGACACATTTTAGTGGCCAGTCGGGTCCGAAAGGGGCTGAAGGGTCAGAGCAAGGGGGAGAACCGCAGTGACCCGGAGATGAAGAGCAGGAGGAGGTCTGTGGTTTTACTTTTCACCCTCTCCGGCAGCTTCATCCTTCTGTGGATGACACAGTTTGTAAATGTCATATATTATCAGGTATCTGGAAAAGGATTCAATTTCAATGGTTCTGAATGGATCTTTCACTACGTCGGGGCTTTGCTGAGCAATTTCAGCTGCTGCACAAACACATTTATTTACGCGGTGACTCAGTCGAAATTCAGGGAGCAGGTGATCAGCGCGGTGAAATATCCGGTCACCTCGGTGTTTCAGTTCATTAATAAAGCCGCGTCCTGAGCACAAGCCGGAGGCGGCTGCAGTGTTTCCAGTCCGTGTCCAGCCCCTCACGTTCACCACCTGATCTCCCAGGTGTTATTCCCAGGCCGATTATCCAATCATCCGGCAGCTATGGGACATTAGCATAGTTTGTGTGTGGGGTGGGGTAAAACGTCGTCCTGGAGGATCAGTATCTCATTGGACCTGGAAGATGAGAGTCGAAGAACTGTTCCGGAAGGCGCAAACCCATTGGTCAGTGGATATTTGCATCTATTTCCATTCCCTTCTGCCATCCTCACAGTCCGACGTTCCACCATGTCGGCGGCGTATAGAACGATGCTAGTTGGCTATTCCAATATTATCACAACAGTCTCCGCTGTCCCTTGAATGATTGGCTAACGTGAAGGAATAGGGCGGGATTTGGACAAACGACGGTCGACACTCCCACTTCAAGGCGCTGATGCCGCCACCATCTGGACTGGAGTGTGGTGCGGAGAATTGGGAAATTAAACCCTCACCGATTCTATTGTTTTTCCATTTGAAAGGTAAGTTACCCCAGAGTCCCAGAGATCGTACGGAATGAAACGCAATATTGTGAATTAAATTAAAGTCACTCCCATTACTTCACTAAGTTTTTAAATAAAATCTAACTACCCCGAAGATTGTAATGAAACCTCCATTTGATTTCTTTCTTTCTGATACGCTTCACACTGAATTAAAATATGTTCAACTGTTTCATAATGATAAAACGTACACGGCCCAGAATGCTGTTTACCAACACGACATGAGGTATGGTATTGTCAATTGGAAGACGAATCTTGTTTTAATCCCTTCTCCCATGAATCCAACACTTTTAAGTATTCTGTAATGGTGTCCCCCCTTGTGACCATTATCCCACCTGTCTTTCCATAAGCCCACAATTATTAACACTAAAACCCCCTTACCTGCTGATTTCCTAGGTGGAAGCTCTTTATAGACAGTTGAACTTTTTACAGCTTTTATACCTAAACAGTCAACCCGCTCATTCCCCTCAACCCCTCTATGTGCAGAGAGCCTTAAGAATTAGACATATAAACTAATACTTTGAATAGGAAATAATGTTTAATGAGTTCCAACAGTAAATCTGATCTATTACTGAAGTCACCTGTTTTAAGACTCATCAAAACCGAAAAGGAATCTGAACGAATTACTAATTTATCTGGACAAATTTGCTTCATCCACTCTAAGCCGAAAACAGGTGGCAACCAATTTTGCCGTATGTTCTGATAAATTATAGGTAAGTCATTTCTCTGTCCTTTCCTGTAATTCAGTCAGAAAAAAAGGCTCCACCAACATTCCCGGTTAAATTATCTTTCGATCCGTCTGCAAAAATGGTTAAAATGACTGACCTTGTTAATGATGAATGGTTCACATATCATAATAATATTCCTTATTATACTGATGAGCTAACAGATTCTCAAACATGACAGCATCCTTGAACATTATTAAACTGTCCAACCCAAAATCACCTGAAGTCATTAGTAAAACAGGGCGGGGTTACCGAGAACGCGACAGTGGGACATATTGCATGAACCAACAAACCCATATTCCGAGCGTGATAAGAGCTCAGCCACCCAACACTAAAAGCACTCTTCGTGACGTCGCCACAGTCCACCAACACGCCTTTAACAGGATGATCTTTTCCTTGCCCCATCAAATTAATCCATGTTAACATCAAGTTCAGCCGCCGCAGTTGTCAGGGTGATTGTACAATTTCAAGCAGTGAGGCCTGATAGGACACGAATCTACTGCACCACAACACAATTTCAAAGCCCGTGTTCTGTATCACACAGAAGCATTTTAAAGTAGAAGATGAAGCTGATCCAATTAAACAAATATAAATGATCCAGAAAGATGTTCGTGAGGCACCCCAAGAATACAAACATAGATACCTGTGAATATTTAATGTTCCTTTACATTTATCAATTATTTTACTGATATGGTGCCTCCGTGTCGGTTTATTATCCACCCACGACTAGAAGTCTCAGCACGGACTCGTCTCCAAGAGTTTGATCATATAATTTCAGATTAATGGCAGGTCCATTAGTCCTGTTTGTAAAACACATAACTTGTGTTTAGCTGCTGAAAGCTATTTGCCTATTGTGAAAATATATTAATTGCTAAATGCAGCCTCCATACACTTAAATTCAAGTTTCTATCTCTAATGCAGAAAACTCCTTCAGCTGTACATTGTAACTTAAACATGTATTCTCTGAGAAATAGCATTAATCAAAATATTATACAATAAAGAGTTGCAAATATTATTAATGCTTTTTGAGATAGTGATTTAGATGCATATCATATTTTTTACTGAGTTAAGTATTGTATGTAATTAGTTTTGCTACAACAAGTGTATGGGACATTGGAAAAAGTTGAATTTCCCCATGGGGATGAATAAAGTATCTATCTATCTATCTATCTATCTATCTATCTATCTATCTATCTATCTATCTATCTATCTATCTATCTATCTATCTATCTATTATCTAATGTTATGATTAATGATATTCTCTCTGAGACAGCACTGAGGTGTGTAAATCTCTATATGCAGATGTTGGAGCTTTATGGCTTAAAGGCATAAATTGCAAGTATACTGTATATTTGATCAAATTAGCAGCTAATAATTTTGAACAGTCGGCAAATATATGAGAATTTAAGCTTTCGGTCGCTCATGAACAAGTTCTGTGATTTATAAATGTAATTAATAGGCATGCAGTTGATTTGAAATGATCTGGTGAAACTCTTAAAGACGTGACAGCGGTAAGATTTTCAGGCATGTGGATGGATAATCAGCTGGCATGGATGCGCCATTTCAGAAAATAATAACATTAAATATTCTCAGTTGTCTATATGGGTATTCTGAGGAGCTACATGAATATCATTGTGGACCATGTTCATTTATTTAATTGGATATGTTCTTGATTATGGCTGTGTGAATTGTAGATCAGCGTCATTTTCAATTTTAAAGTGTTCGGAAGTGTTCTGGCGCAATGAGGTGGTCCCCTGTTTCAGCTTTACTGGTTGAAATGAGCCAAGTATAATTGCGGAGATTGCAGTTGATATTAACAAACTGGATTCATTAGACGGGACAAATAAATTACCATCCTGTTGAAGTTGTGTTCGAGGACGGTTAGCAACATCACACGAAGAGTGTTTTCACGTTTAGGAGGCTGGGATCTTATCGCGCTGGGAAGATCGGAATGTGGGATTACGCAATGTTCCCCAATGCCACGTTCTCTGAAACCCCATCTTGTTCTGCCTCTGACTGGCTGATTTTAGGTCAAACACTTTAATAAGTCTGAGAATTCTGCAATGTCCGAGAGTCTGTTGGTTCATCAGTGTATTTTGGAAAACTATTATGATATATTAACTGTTGCAGAAGAATCAAAAGATAACAACTGAGATGTTGCTCTGGCTGTTCTATCTATCTATCAAATACTGCCTTGTGGGATACCATTCTCGATCCCATAGAAACTAGAATGTATCTTTCCTACCTTTACTTGCAGAGACCGTCCAAATTAAAATAAACTCAGAAAAGATGGTACAATCTCCCCTCCTGATGTCCATAATTTAATCAAAAGCCCTTCCTTCCGTAAATATCATCTGCCTTTTCAATATTAAAAACACTGCTATTACAACTTTATTTAACAGCACTTCAACAATATCAGTATCGTCTTCCAAAAATAAAACTCTACTTAATGTCATTCTACCCTTCCTAAACCCACTCTGATAAAACGATACATCACCTTTCTCTTCCAAAATATAATGCTAGATTAACAAACGTTGCATAAGTTTACGTAAATGAGACGTTAACGATATAGGTCCATAACTAGAAGGTTCGGGAGCGGCATCTATATTGTTAACGTCTCACATATGTGCTTAAAATTAAACACTTTAATGCCCCTACACATTGAATGAATTTAATTCTCCTACAGATCCCACATACGTTCCATTCAGATTCAAAAGTGGGACCTGTGCTGTCGGAGGGGGGAATCAGTGTTTCATCACTCTCCGTCTCTATCCAGTCTCCTTCGGATACGAGTCCTCCAGTCCAGGAAACAAAAGTCGTTAATCCTTACTGCTCCTTTCCAGGTTAATCACGTCCTTCCTGTGGCGGCGACCCAAGATGCACACAGTACTCCGGCCGTGATTTCACCAGCATGGGACAGTACAGCAGGGGAATAGGGATTCATCTAATAATTCAAGGAGGTCGTGTTTACTAATGTTGCAACACACATCTCCTTGAACCATTCTGAGACAGGTTTAACATTGCATAAGTGAATTGTTCTACAGTAGCAGTGTCGGCAAAAGGTAGAAAAGTACACGGAATTACAAACTAAATAAATAGTACAGAAACAAGGACTAATGAGGCCGTGTTCCTCTGTTCACCTTAAACGCACGCCCTCTAGTGTTAGACATTTACTCCTCAGGCTGTCTACGCTGTTTGTGCCTCTCATATTCCTATAAACCTCGGCCCGCCTCTCTCAGCCTTTACCAGTACCGAGAAAATATCTCCAGGTTGTCCAATCTCTCATTACCCTGCCGTGTCCTCGTAAAACTCTTCTAATCACCGTTCAAAACCTCCACATTTTCCCAACAGTGGAATGCAGTACTCCAGAAGCTGTTCAGCTAGAGATTTACAAAACTGTAAAATAACTACCTGATACTGGAACTGTGTGCTTCCACAACAAAAGACAAGGAGACCCTACATCGCCTTGAACAGCTCGCCATCGTGTGTACTCGATTTCAGGGAGTTAAAAATTAGGATCCCAAGATCCATTTGTATACCCAGAGAACAATCTCGTCCCATGGGACAAGACCCTCAAACTCTCCCACCAAATAGTTAATCTCTTATGCAGTTTTTCCAGCGTAAAATATAATTCTGTATATAACTCTGACCAGAACTGAACGTCTTCCTTCCCTTTCAGAATTGACATTGGCCCTTAGGCCCAACTCTTCCATGCCTACTTGGTGCCCACCTAAACTAATTCCACCTGCCGGCGTTTGACCCATCTCCTACGGGACCGGAATTAGCTTGAATGTACGTCGCTGTCACATGGGCACATGGGCTGAAGGGTCCTTTCCCTGCTGTAAGTGTCAATGACTAAACCTTTCCCGTCCTGTTCTTATCCACAATATCTTTTCAATTTGCATAAGTACAGGACCACTAAGGAGGCCGTGTTTAGTCAGTTAACGGGGGATATTTCCGCACAGCCTGGCGCGATATAATTCAGATTATTGGGAGAGGCAGGAAATGAAATTACAGTGGACTTTACCAACATGCTTGAGTTGTATCTAGCCACAATGAAGATACCCGGAGATATCTTCATACATGTTGTTCTCTTATTTAAGAACTAGGAAGGATAATACTGGAGTGATATAGACAGGTGAATCTCATGTCCGGGGTAGGCAACTTACTGCAGAGGATTCTTAGCGATAGAATATAGACTTATTGAACCTCACAACAATAAACAGTTCCGATTATCGGAAAGAACCCTCTGGCACTTCCAATTCTCTGGCCTAGTTTCCATGTTTTCTGGCCGAGTCTCATCGACCTGCACCAGGACCAGAGCATTTCATACCCCTCTCATCCATGTAGCTATCCAAATGTCTGATTAAAAATACTTATTCAGTTCGCCCGGCATTACCTTGTGCCCTACAACTCCAGCATCATTTTCCAGTGATCCGGTACCCGCTCCCGCTTCTAGTTTAATCACCTTATTGAGTACACAGATAGTGATTAGTGATACCCGTGAGGCAACTTTTAGGGATCTAAGGACACCGTAATCACCTTATTGAGTACACAGGTTGTGATGTGAAGTTGAAGTTGTACAGGACATTAGGGAGGATACACTTGGTGTATTGTGTGCAGTTCTGGTCACCTATCAACAGGAAAATATCAGTGAGGTTGAAAATTGCAGCGAATCTTTATAATGACGCTCCCAGGGCTTGCGGATCTGAGTTTCACTGAAAGATTCAATCGGTCCAGTCACACCCAAACAGAGGCTTTTCACCCTCAGGGGCAAATGAAAGGTGTGAAGGTGGATCAATCACCTGGACCAGGTGGTGTACACTGCAGGGTTCTGAAAGAGGTGGCTGGAGAGATTGTGGAGGAATTAGTAATGGTATTTCAGGAATCATTTGATTCTGGCATGTGTCAGAAGGAATGGAAAATTGGAAATATTCCTCCACTCTTCAGGAAGGGAAAGAGGAAGAAAATAAATTATAGGCCTGTTAGTCTGCCCGCAGTAGTTGGGAAGATGTTGGAGTCGTGGGAATAAAGGGAACCATTTCTGGTTGGTGCCGATAAATAGTGGTGTTCCACAGGAGTCTGTGTTGGGACCGATTCTTTTCACGTTATATATCAATGAGTTGGATGACGGAATTGATAGCTTTGTGGCCAGGTTCTCTGCATGTTGCAAAGATAAATGGAGAGGCAGATAGTTTTGAGGAAGTAAAGGGGCTACAGAAAGAGTTAGACAGATTAGAAGAATGGGCAAAAAGTGGCAGATGGAATATATTGTCAAAACTGTAGAGTCATTGTTAAAAAATAGAAGGGTAGACTATTTACCCATGGACAGAAAATTATAAAAAAAAAATGAGGCGCAATGAGACTTAGGAGTCCTTGTGCAAGATTCTGTGAAGGTTAATTTGCAGGTTGAGTCGGTGGTCAAGAAGGCAAATAGGGTGTTAACATTCACTTCGAGATGACGAGAATATAAAACCAAGGATGCAATATTGAAACTTCATAAAGCACTGGAGAGACTTCACTTGGAGTATTCTGATCAGTTTTAGACCTCTTATCTTAGAAAAGGTGTGATGATATTGGAGAGGGTTCAAAAGAGGTTCGCATAAATAATTCGTGGATTGAAAGCCTTGTCATATTAAGAGCCAATGTGGCTCTTCATTTGGTTTAAATCATGTGATCTTGTGAAGACCAATGTTGCAAAAGCTATCTTCACGACCAGCTCTTGAGTACAGCCTGCACACACACACACGCACGCACGCACGCACGCTCGCACGCACGCACACACACACACACACACACACACACACACACACACACACACACACACACACACACACACACACACACACACACACACACACACACACACACACACACACACACTCCCTTCAACTTCACATTGGCGTTCACCCCACTTCCCCAAAATATCTCTTTCATCCTCTTTGGCTCAAACTCTCCCCACTCTCCTGCCCCCATTTTCACCCCTTCCCACTTTTGCCACCTCTGCTTCCCCGTTCCCTCACTGTCTCTTTCTCTCCATCTATTGTCTCCCACTCCCTCATTCTTTCTCTTCCTCCTCTCCCCTCACCTATTTCCCTGTCTTCCACACACACTCTGTCTCCTCTCTTCATCCGTTCTCTTCCCCACTGACACACCCTGGTCTTCAGCACATTCCTCCCTACCGTACCCACTCACTCCCCTTCTTTTTTCCCTTTTTGTCTCTTTCTCCCTTTCATGTCGGTCGAATTGGGGACCTCGGTCAGAAATAATGTCAGAGGGAATCCGGTGCAGGCGGAAGACATGGTGGACGAGAAAGTCGGCTGTTCCCCGAGCTGTAGGGAGTTTCGGAAGGGCTATGAAGGGCACCGCTTGGAGAAGCGGTCCACCAAGGTGAGTACGGTAGTGTTCCCAGTGCCCAGTAACAAAATCCAGCGTGATGTAAGACCAATGGCGGCTAGGAACGGGTTGGGGATGACCCAGCAGGTCGGCTGGAGGCTTTTCCACGGGCACAAACAGAACAGGCAGAGACAAAGGAACGGGTGTCAGCCTCCATGGGGGGTCATCAGAAATGTCTCTTCAGGAGGGACAGAGTCCCATCGATCCCGGGATGGCAGGCGAAACGAGACGTGTGCCCCCACTGGAGAACCTGAGATGGAACGGAATCGGGCTCAAACAGGCGATTGGAGGGTCCGTTGCCAGGGTCAGGTTGAGTCCGTTGGGCCACTTTAACTATGGCCTCGATCTTCCAGGCGAGGGCAGCCACTACACAGGATGGTGGAGGAATGGTCTCGGGGTTGGGAAGGCCCTCCTCGGAAATGTATGGACGGGAGAGAGCATCGGGCTTCCCGTTCTTGGACCCCGGACGATAGGTGAGGGTGAACCGGCCAAAACATAATGCCCCGCGGGCTTGGCGGGAATTCGGGCGTTATGCGGTTTGGATGTATGCGAGGTTCTTGCGATCGCTCCAGATGATGAACGGATGTTCCGCTCCCTCCAGTCAGTGCCTCCACTCCTCCAAAGCGAGTTTGACCGCCAGTAACTCCCGGTTCCCTACGTCGTAATTTCATTCGGCGGGAGACTGCTGGCGAGAAAAGAAGGCACTGGGATGAAGTTTCTGATCAGGACCTGAACTTCGGGAGAGGAGCGCTCCCACCCCAGAGTCGGAGGCGTCGACCTCCACCATGAATCGACAAGAGGGGTCTGGTTGGACCAGGATGACACGCCTCTTCAGCTCTGAGAACGCTGAGTCAGCTTCGGGGTCCCAATGGAAAGGGGTCCTAGGTGGGTAAGGGGCGCTGCCACCCGACCATACTCCCTGATGAACCGGCGATAGAAGTTCGCGAAGCCCAGAAATGGCTGGAGTTGCATGCGTGTCGTGGGTCATGGCTACTCCGCCACCGCCCGGATCTTCTCGGGATCCGCTCTCACTCGCCCGCTCTCGGTGATGTTCCCTCAGGAGATGAAGTCACACTTCTCAGCTTTAACCAATCATTTGTTCTCCCAAAGCCTCTGTAGCAACTGACGGACATGAACTGGAAACTGCTGGAGAAGATTAGGATGTCATCCAGATAAACAAACACAAAACGGTTAATCAAGACTCTTAGGATATCGTTAATCAGGGCTTGGAAGATCAGCGGGGGCATTGGTGAGGCCAAATGGCATGACCAGGTATTCGAAGTGACCTAGATGGATGTTGAGTGACATTTTCCACTCGTCTCCCTCCCTTATTCTGGCCAGATGGCAGGCGCTTCGTGGGTCCCACCTGGAGAAGATGGTGGCTCCGTGAAGTGGTTGGAAAGTGGAGTTTATGAGGAGCAGTGGATACTCGTTCTTTATGGTTTATGATTTGGGCCTCGCTAGTCGATGGACGACGTAGTGAACCAACCCTGTTCCACACAAAGAAGATCCCTGCGCCCGCCGGGGAGGATGAGGGTCGGATAATGCCCGCCGCGAGAGATTCGCTGATGTAATCCTCCATTACTTCCCTCTCTGGTCAGGACATGTTATAGAGCCGACTGGTGGGGAGAGGAGCTCCGGGGAGAAGGTCAATAGCACAATCGTATGGTCGGAGTGGAGGCATGGAAAGGGCCCGGTGCTTACTAAACACTTGCCCCCGGTCGTGGTACTCCGCTGGAGCCCCGGACGTGTCAGGGGGTTCAGCGGCAGACGAGGTCGCGGTGGCTTTTACAGGGGAAAGGGCCGACTGTAGACAAGCGGAGTGACAAAACGGACTCTAGCCGGCTATCTTCCCAGTGGACCAATCAATGTGGGAGTTATGGCGGCTTATCCAGGGGTACCCAAGAGCCATAGGAGCTTGAGCAGAGGAAATTAGGTGAAATTGTACCTGTTCCCGATGGTTCCCAGAGAGAACCAAAGACAGTGGTGGTGTTCAGTGAGTGACTCGGGCCAGATGTTTTCCGTCCTGTGCCCGGGCTTCCAGAGGAGTACTCAACGGCTCCCGAGGAATTCCGGCCCGGGAAGCTGTGACTTCATCCAACAGATCTCCCTCGGCACCGGAGTCCACCAAGGCAGACAGAGACAGGGGCTGTTGGTGGTAGTTTACAGTAGCTTGGATCTACATCCGGGTTTGGGGTTTGGAAGGGAATGTTGTCTGACTCTCCTTTCTACTGGTGAGCCCTCCCTTTTGGCCGAAGAGAACAAGTAGCACGGAAATGGCCAGTTCGTTCTGTTACTCAAAGCGACTGAGGAGAACCCAAGTGCAGGACTCAGGCACGGAGATTGAGTTGGGATGCTTGCGCAGACGTGAACTTTGAACAGCGAGCAGGAGGAATCTTGACACGGAGCTCTGATATGGAGTATGGACACGGAGACGGGGTTTTCAGATAATGTCTGGAGCTGAAATTGGGGCACGATAGGGGATTAACCAGCGGGAGCCTGACAGCATGAACTGATTTAATAGCTGCTTTAAATATTTACTTAACCCCGGTTTTACAGCCCAGTCTGTCTCTCTTAATCCCGGAGGAAAACAAAATCGAGCGGCTAGAGGAACTGAGCGGGTCAGGCAGCATCTGTGGAGGGAAATGGAGTATCGACATTTCGGAATGAATGATCTCGACCTTGAAAGTCGATTGTACATTCCTCTCCACAGATTCTGCCTGACATAGAAACATAGAAACTAGGTGCAGGAGTAGTCCATTCGGCCCTTCGAGCCTGCACCGCCATTCAGTATGATCATGACTGATCATCCAACTCAGAACCCTGTACCTGCTTTCTCTCCATACCACCTGATCCCTTTAGCCACAAGGGCCATATCTAACTTCCTCTTAAATATAGCCAATGAACTAGCCTCAACTGTTTCCTGTGGCAGAGAATTCCACGGATTCAACACTCTCTGTGTGAAGAACTTTTTCCTCATCTTGGTCCTAAAAGGCTTCCTCTTTTTCTTTAAACTGTGACCCCTCGTTCTGGACTTCCCAACATCGGAAACAATCTTCCTGCATCTAGCCTGTCCAATCCCTTTAGAATTGTATACGTTTCAATAAGATCCCCCCTCAATCTTCTAAATTCTAGTGAGTATAAGCCTAGTCGATCCAGTCTTTCTTCATATGAAAGTCCTGCCATCCCAGGAATCAATCTGGTGAACCTTCTTTGTACTCCCGCTATGGCAAGAATGTCTTTCCTCAGATTATGGGACCAAAACTGCACACAATACTCTAGGTGCGGTCACACCAAGGCCTTGTACAACTGCTGTAGAACCTCCCTGCTCCTATACTCAAATCCTTTTGCTATGAATGTCAACATACCATTTGCCTTTTTCACCGCCTGCTGTACCTGCATGCCCACCTTCAATGACTGGTGTACAATGACACCCAGGTCTCATTGCACCTCTCCTTTTCCTAATCGGCCACCGTTCAGATAATAATCTGTTTTCCTGTTCTTGCAACCAAAGTGGATATCTCACATTTATCCACATTAAATTGCATCTGCCATGAATTTGTCCACTCACCTAACCTATCTAAGTCACCCTGCATCCTCTTAGCATCCTCCTCACAACTAACACTGCCGCCCAGCTTCGTGTCATCCGCAAACTAGGAGATGCTGCATTTAATTCCCTCGTCTAAATCATGAATATATATTGTAAACAACTGGGGTCCCAGCACTGAGCCTTGCGGTACCCCAGTAGTTCACTGCTCAGTTTCTCTGGCATCATGTTTCCTACTCGAGATTCCAGCTTGTGCCTCTCTTTTCAGAATTTGCCCCTTTCAGTCCTGCCTCAGACTGAACCAGGCTTGTACAACCATAGCTGGCAGAATCTCAGACGGAGAGGAGAGGACATAGAGGAGCGAGATATACTAGCTAGTTCAGTGGATCGAGAACTAGTCTTCATAGAGCGATCAGATTGGAGAGAGTGAGCAATTTCAAGTTCCTGGGTGTCATTATGTCTGAGGATCTAACCTGGTCCCAACATATCGATGCAGCTATAAAGAAGCCAAGACAGCGGCTGCCTTTCATTAGGAATTGGAGCAGATTTGGATCATCAGCTGAACACTCGAAAACTTCTACAGACGTAACGTGAAGAGCATTCTAACAGGCTGAATCACTGTCTGGTATGGGGACGATGGGGTAGGAGGATCGAATGAAGATAAAGTATCATGTAAAATTAGCCATCTCCATCTTGAAAACTAGCCTACGAAGTATCCAAGATGACTTCAAAGAGCATTGCCTCAGAAAAGCGGCATCCATTATGAAGGACCCCAATCACCGAAACATGCTCTCTGCTCATTGTTACCGTCGGAAAGCTGCTACGGAAGCCTGAAGCAGACACTCAGCGATTCAGTAACAGCTGCCTCCTCTCTGCCACCCATTCCTAAATGGACATTGAACCCATGAACACAACGTCACTACTTTTATTCAGTTTTTGCACCACTTATTTAAATTGAACTAATGAATATACAAATATATATACTTACTGCCATTCATTTTTCTATATTCTTCACGTAGATTTCATCGTTAGTGCTGCCACAATGTAAACAAATGTCACAACATATGCCAATGATATTTAACCTGACTGGGATATGATGGAATGGAAAGGACAGGAATCCAATGGGGTTGGATGGGTAGTGTTGGAACTCATTAGGGTTGGATTGGAAGGGTTTAACCATATTGGGATGGGCTGGACAGTCTCGTGCATCATAGTCGAGGACAAACGGAGCCAGGCACCAACTGGAGCCGAGAGGGAGGACGGTGACCTAATCGTCTTCAATGGTCAGCATCTGGACGGGTAAGGATGGGGTGGGGGTTGGCATTCGGTATTTGAAATTAGAATTTCAAATACACTCAAAAACGTCTAAAGATGTAATGTGGAGAGCATTCTGACTGGCTGCATCACTGTCTAGTATGGAGGCTACTGCACAGGACCGAAAGATTCTGCAGTGGTTTGTAAATCTAGTCAGCTTCATCTTGGATACTAACCTACAACGTACCCAGACATCTTCAGAGAGCGGTGTCTCAGAAAGTTAGCGTCCATTATGAAGGACCCCCAGGACACAGGGCATGTTCTTTTCTCACTGTCACCATCAGGGAGGAGGTACAGAAGACTGAAGGCACAAACTCAGCGATTCAGGAACAGTTTCTTCCCCTCTGCCATCCGATTCCTAAATATACAGTATTTCTGTTTTTGCACACTTTTTAATCTAATCAATATACGTATACTGTAATGATGTATTTATTTATTTTTTATTATTATTTAATTTATTTTTCTCTTCTATATTGTGCATTGCATTGAACTGCTGCTGCTAAGTTAACAAAATTCATGTCACATGCCGGTGATAATAAACCTGATTCTGATTCTGTTGTCAGCACGTGCACCTTGACTTCTGTGGTGTCCCTGGAGCCTAATATACAGTGAACTTTGATCCCCTAAATGTGACCAATAATCTCCACAATGAGGAGATCGCCCTTGACACGAACTACCACGACCTCCAGCTGTCATTTGAAACGTCTGCCCTGTTACTCCTATCTTATATCGACAACCACTGACCCCAATCCTCCTATCAAGGTAATGGGAAGGTAGCTGAACATTGAACCCTTCACATTAGTGACATCAGCAAGCTGATTGACAAGGGGTGGATGTGGCTGAACTCCAGGAGTACGTGATGAGACAATGTAGAGGGAGCTTTACTCTGCCTGACCACGGGGATGTGAGATGGGAGAGTGTGGAGGGAACTAATTGTGGGAGCATGTGATGGTATTGTGTAGAGCAGCTTCACTGTGCCTGACACTGGCATTGTGCGATGGGACCTGTAGAAATAGCTTTACTCTGTCTGATCCCAGGAGTGTGTGATTGCATATTGTGCAGGGAGCCTTACTCCATGTCGAATCCCTGGGAGTGTGTGATTGGACATTGCGGAGGGATTTTCACTGTGTGTCTGTCATCGGCGTGTGTGACGGGACCGTGTCGAAGCAGAAGCTCCAAACCTGGGTCCAGGGACCCCTCAGTTTATGGGAGAAAAACTGGAGATTCCCTGCTAAAGGGAGTCTGAGTGTGGGAGTGTGATTGGAGGCAACTTTATAGTCACTAATGTGGAGCCCAGCAGGTCGTGCGAAGACCCGGAAACCTACTCACCCAAAACAGGGACACGGAGACTGGGTATCAAATTTAATCTATCTTCTAGTAACATCTCCCCTTTGGTGAGCTCCGAGATCTCTCCAGCATTGATCGGGGAGCTCCGCCCACCGCGCGATCATCGCCCCCCGCCCTCTGCCATGAGTTAGGGATTCCCGCCGACCGCACGAATCCAATTTCTCTCTCACTCTCTCTCTCTGATTGATCAGGGAGCCCCGCCCACAGCCTGAGCTCCAATCACTCTCCAGCGTTGGCCAGTGGCCCCACCCACGGCGCGAACTCAGATATCTCTCCACCTTTGGTCTGGAATTCCCGTCGGTTGCGCGAGCTCCGCTCCACGCCTCTCAGTTTGACCGTGTCCGAGGAGCTTCTGAGGTGAGGGAGCTTCCGGAGCTGCGTAGTGGTCTCGGGGGAGGGAGAGAGTCTGTAGTGAGGGTGGGGGTGGGAGGAGTGAGAGAGACTGAAGTGAGGGAACGTCCGGTGTTTAGTGAAGGCCTGGGGTTAGGAAACACCAAGGTCAGGTGGCTCCCGAGGGTGGACACGGACTGAGGACCAGCCCTGAGGTAGAGAATTGGTCTGAAATGCGAGTCTATGGGAAGAGAGTGAGCGGAACTCAGGGAGAGTGAGGCACCAAATAGCGCTGGGTGACATCGTGGGGAGAGAAATGGAGGGGGAGAGAGGGCGGGATAGTGAAAAGGGCGGAAATGAAGGGGAATGGAGGGTGGTTGCTGGAAAGGGAGGAGGGGAGGAGTAAGGAGAGAGGAAGCATGTGGAACAAAGGAGAGAAAGAGAAAGGCAGAGAACGAGGGAGGAGAGAAAGCTGGAGGGATTGCGTAGGGAGAGATGTTGGGAGGGTGAGTGTGTGGAGAGAGGAATGGAGAGAGGGATTGTCTGGAGAGAGAGACACAGGAGGAAAATGAAAAGAAGGACTCAGGGAGGAGTTAGTCATTGGGATAAAATATGCAAGCGAGGGGAGAGGGATGATTGAAGGGAGAAGGAGGCCCCTTAGTAATTGGTCAGCTAACCTGCCCAGTGGGGGAGCGTCTGTGGTGAGGGATTTCCTTAAGATGTGATAGACTGATGGAGCTGACCTCCTGAACTCCTATGGGAGCTGAGAATTTGCAGGAACACCTGGATTTTCATTGTGACCAAAGCTCACTAACCTCATGCTCTCCCTCACATCCACACCTACTCCAAGCTCATTGTCTAAGATGTCAGAGCTCCTGTGATGCAGTGAAGGACATAGGCTGAGCGAGGGTTTGAGTGTGAGGGTCTAATTCTGGATTAATGAGGGCGCTCATGGTAATCGAAGGAGGTCTGATAATGAGGGAGGTCCTGAGATTAAGGGAAGGTTTTTGAGGGATCCTCTTATGATGAGGGACAGACTGAGTGAGCATTCTAAGGCCGAGGGATGGATTTCAGGATCTGAGGTGGGCAGAGCTCCAA
Source organism: Hemitrygon akajei (assembly GCF_048418815.1). NCBI lineage: Eukaryota > Metazoa > Chordata > Chondrichthyes > Myliobatiformes > Dasyatidae > Hemitrygon > Hemitrygon akajei. Next base: position 12,594,449 of record NW_027331920.1, on the reverse strand, counting down.
TGGTCAGAGTCCACTGATGATGAGTCTGTTACAGGAAGGTATCAGACTGAGAGCGATGGACTCTTGTCAGATGCAGAGACAATGTCTGGTGAAGAGCCACAGGGGAATACTGAACAACAGATGGAAACCAGGCTGAGGTGAGGGATGGAGCTGGGACTGGGAGACTGAACAGTTCCTCTTGTCTTACTGTCCACTGTGATACCACTGCAGTCCCATCGCGGTCCTATTTTTGAGACTTAAATTGTACAACATTGTGTCCCTTTGCTCTGGAATTAGATCACGAGACACCTGCACTTCCACACAGGAACACAACAGATCAGGAACTTAACTGGGTCAATGGCTCCTCAACCCTGACCCACATCTGAAATCGATCCGGGTGATTTGCCACTTGCCTCAACTCTTCTCCTGAGCCAGGTCCACAAAGCTCTCAAATCTCCATTTCTTCACAATTGATCCATTTAATTCAGTGACCTCAGTGTTTAAGTTTCTGGCTTTAACACTGTGAGAAGAAATAACAATGTACATCACTTTTAAATGACCTCACAACTTCTTATCACATCCTCCCTATTATCCTCCCAGTCATACCCACTGCTAGGAACTTCTCAACATCTACACTATCATTTCCCTCTGGACCTTTCAAATCTCAATGAGATCATGCCTCATTACTCCAAATTTCAAATTGTATAGCTCTAAAGCTTTTAGCTCCTCAGGGAAGGACAGCTTTCTCGTACTAGGAATCATCAGTAAATCTCTGCTCATCTACCTTCAATGTTGGTCTCTGCTTTTGTTTAAATAAGGGTACCAAATGTGGACATAGTATTCCATTTGTGTTCACACACCTTCCTTTGTGTGACATTAGTCCTCTAAACTCTCACCCTTCGCAATAATGTCAAAATGCCATTTACCTTTCTGATTGCTTGCTGCAGCATCACACTCACTTTATAGAGTTTCATTTGAAAGAACACCTCAGTGCCTCTATTCATCGCAAATTCAACCCAGGTAGATTTTTCTAAAATCTGACATGTAATCTTTATTCGCAAAACATATCCAGGAAATATACTACAGTATATTGCATTCTTCACATTTATAATGTTCAAACAATATTCTTGTAGTGTCTTGTTTTCCACATACTTAGTGGCCACTTTATTAGGTACGAGTTTGCATCTGTTCATTAAAGCAAATATCTAATCAGCAAATATTTTGGCAGCAACTCTCTGCATAAACACATGCAAACAAGGTTCTTAGGTTCACTTGTTCAGACTAAACATCAGAATGGGGAAGAAAGTGATTGAAGTGACTTTGGCCATGTAATGATTAATGGTGCCAGATGGGGTGGTTTAAATATATCGGAAACCGCTCAGGTGCTGCGATTTTCATGTACAGCAGTCATTTGAGTTTAGAGAGAATGGTCTGAAAATAAAGTTCAAAGAACATTTAATATCAAAATGTGTTGTACATCCTTGAGATTTGTCTCCTAAGAGGCAGCCCTGAAACAAAGAGCACAAATAAAACCTGTGAGAAAATGATTGAACACCCAACGTTCAAAGAAACTCACAAATCATATAAACAATAAACACAAGCAAATAGCATTCTGACCTGACGTCCACGAAGAGTCCATTGCCAGAACCTCAGTTTAGCCGAGTCAGTGTCATGGAGCAACAAGCTGAACAAGTCTGTTCCTTGCCTCAGGCCCTTGACCTTTTCAATCTGGCCTGGCACCTAAATCATCATCCAAACCTCTGCCACCTCTATACAGCCTGTACCCAACATTTCCAATTCAGCATGGCACTTAAATTGTCATCCTGTCATCAGGTTCAGTCACCTCAGCCCATCATAGGCCCTCGACACGACATTTTTAACTAGCACAGGACCTAAGTTGTCGTCTAAATGTTGTGCTCTATCACCTTAATCTGCTCTGAGGTCTGAAAGAAACCACCTTCAAATTGACCTGTACCCCACCTTTCCAATTCAACCCATTGCTTAATTCATTTGAATCTCGAATCTCCTTCACTCTCAGTTGCTCCGTCTCCGCCAGTTCTGCTCTCAGGATGAGGCTTTTCATTCTGGAATGAAGGAGATTCTCTTTCTCAGAGAAAGAGGATTCCCTTCCTCCACCATCAACTCTGCCTTCAACCAGTCTCTTCCATTTCACGTATGTCTGAACCTACCCCATTTTCCTGCTACCCTACCAGGGATAGGGTTCCACATGTCCTCACCTACCATACCACTAGCTTCCATGTCCAGCACAAAATTCTCCAAAACCTCTGCCACCTCCAAATGGATCCCGCCACCAAGCACACCTTTCCCTACCCCCACTTTCTGCTTTCCACAGGGATCGCAACTCCTTTATTCATTCATCCCTCCCCACTGATTTCCCTTTTAGCACTTATCCTTGCAAGCAGAACAAATGTTACACCTGCCCCTACACTTCTTCCCACTACAATTCAGCACCCCAAACAGTCCTTGCAGGTGAGGCGATACTTCAACTGTGAGTCTGTTGGGGTCATATGCTGTGTTCAGCACTCCTGGTGTGGCCTCCTGTATATCGATGAGACAGGATGTAGTTTAGGAGATCACTTCACCGATCATCTCCACTCAGTCCACCAGAACAAGCAGGTTCTCCGAATGGCCACCCAATTTAATTTCACTTCCATTCCCATTCTGTTAAGCCCTTCCATGGCATTTTCCACTGTTGTGATGAGGCCACACTTCAGTTGGAGAAACAATGGCTTGTATTCTGTTTCAGTAGCCTCTAAACTGATGGCATGAACATCAATTTCTCAAACTTCCAGTAAACCCCCCAACCCCTCCATTTCCCATCCCCTTTTTGCTCTCTCATGTTATCTCATTGCACATCCATCACCTTCCTCTTGTGCTCCTCTCCACAATCTTTTTTTTTCTTCCGTGGCCTTTCGTCTCTTTCACTAATCAACTTTCCAGCTCTTTGCTTCATCCCTCCCCCTCCGTTTTAACTATCGCTTTGTCTTTCTCTCCCCCTTCCGCAACCTTTCAAATCTACTTCTCAGCTTTTTTTCTCCAGTCCTGCCAAAGTGTTATGGGCCAAAATGTTGACTGTGTTCTTTTTTTCCCTTGATGCTGCCTGGCCTGCTGAGTTCCTCCAGCATTCTGTGTGTTTTGCTCAGATTTCCAGCCTTTGCAGGTTTTCTCTTGTTTGTGGTGTCTGTGTAATGCATTCTATGTACAAAACACTAATGCCACTCACAGGAACAGTCCATTTCGCCCACGATATCTGTAATTACAACGTTGCCAGTCTGATCTAATCCCACGTTCCTGCACAAAGTGCATATCCGACAGTGCACTGGTGTGGAAGGATCAATCCTGCAGTCTGTCTCTCATTCTCTGTCCATTACAATCCTATGTACAGTGTGAGAACATGGACTCAGATACACTGCAGGGCTGGATTTATTCTGAGGATGTATTTGAGCATAGGTTACTTAAAGGTCTCGACCCAGAACATTGCCTGTTCATTTCCCTCTACAGATGCTGCCTGACCTGCTGAACACCTGTATGCTGCTCCAGATTCCAGCCATCTCTGGTGCCACATACAATGTAGTGTTTGTGAAAGGAAACTAGCAGAGAGTGAACAGTGGACTCTCCGTGTCACACGCAAAGACAACATATGTGAAAAACCAAAGGACGACACTGAGAACAGTTGGAAACAAGACTGAGGTGAGAGATGGAGCTGGGAAACAGAATCTGGTTTATTATCACTGACCTATGTTGTGAAAATTGCTTTGACTTGGCAGTAAAGTGCAAGGCATTAACATTACTATAATTTACAAAATAACTAAATGATACCAGAGACAAATAATGAGGCAGTGGTCTTGGGAATGGGAGAAGGATTAATTTCCTCTGATCTTACAGAGATATTTTTGTTGTCTCATTCCACCTCCTCCACCCGCTCTATGCTGAATTGAAGGCCTCCAATGCTGTCCACCAAGACCCTCTGCTCTACAACGATTTCCCGAGACCCCCCACCTCTACACACCAATAAAAATCAATAAGTAGAAAAGATGAAATATAAAAGTTAATTTGACATGGACCAGTGGGCTTCACCCTAGGGTTCTGAAAGAGGTAGCTGAAAAGTTTGTAGAGGCATCTTTCAACAATCACTAGAATCTGGAATGGTTTCATAGAAAAGGAAAATTGCAAATGTCACTCCACTCTTTAAGAAGGGAGGGAGGCAAAAGACAGTAAATTAAAAGCTAGTTAGTTTGACTTCAGCAGTGGCTAAGATATCCAGTATTAAAAATAAAGTTAGGTGTACTTGGAGGCACATGATAAATTAGGCCATAGTCAGCAAGGTCTTTCTTGCCCGACAAGTGTTGAAAATCTCTGGGGAAATGGCAGACAGGGTAGACAAAGGATAGTCAGCAGTTGTTGTTTACTTGGATTTTCAGAAGGCACTTAGCAAGTTAACAGCACAGGGTTTTACAGGAAAGATACCTGCATGAATAGAAGAATGCCTGACTGACAGGAAGCTGAGAGTATGAATAAAGGGGCCGTTTTCTGAATGACTGCCAGTGACTAGTTGTGTTTCACCCTGGCTGGTGTTGGGATCACTTCACATAATACCGTATGTAAATGTTGACATAATATTGTATGACAATATTGATGGATGACAGAATTGATGGTTTTGTGGACAATACAAAGATAGGTAGAGGAGAGGTAGTGTTGAGGAAGCAGCGTGCCTGCAGAAGGACATATAGGTCAGGAGACAGTGCAAAGTCTAGCAGAGAGAATCCAATGTAGGGAAGTGCATGATCATGTAATTTGGTAGAAGGAATAAAGGTGTAGAATATTTTTTAAATGGGGAGAAAATTCAGAAATCAGAGGTTCAAAGGATTTAGGAGTCCTCCTGCAGGATTCCCAGAAGTTAACCTGCAGGCTGAGTCGGTGGTCAGGAATGCAAATGCGATGTTAGGATTCATTTTGGGAGGACTAGCATATAACAGCAAGGATGGAATACTGAGGCTTTGTAAGGCAGGTGTCAGACTGCCTTTGGAGTATTGAGTAGTTTTGGGTCCCTTTTCCAAGAAAGGTTGTACTGGTATTGGAGAATGTCCAGAAGACGTTCACTGGAATGATCCTGTAAATGAAAGGGTTAATGTATGTAGAATATTTGATGGTCCTGTGCAGGTACTTTGCTGGAGTTTATAATGATGATTTAATTGAAACCTATTGGATACTGAAAGCCCTGGATACAGTGGACGCTGACAGAATATTTTCTATAGTGGTTAAGTCTAGGACTGATGGACATCCATTTAGATTAGAGATGAAGAGGAATTTCGTTAGGCAGAGAGCGGTCATTGAAATTCATTCCCACAGATGGTGGTGGAAGCAAAGTCATTGGGTATATTTAAAGAGGAGCTTTTACTCCAAGTGACCTGTTTTTACCGATTCCCCCTGAATAATTTAATGTAACGCTGCAGCTGCTGAATTTCAAATAATAATACTGCATGTTTTAATCCTGTCTCTTTCTGACACCACATTCACAACAGGAAACACACAGACTTGAGAACAAAGGGCTGTTCATTTCACTCACGCAGATATCATGTGTTGAAAGCCACAGATGCAAATTCACCCACCGAGAGAAGTGACAGAAGTTCCTGGAATAGGGTGGTGATGTGGTACAGAGTGAGGGAGGGTGAGATGCCATGCAGTTTCTGGGGCTGCATATTCTATTTTCCTGCAAAACTTAATAATCTCATTCTTGCTTCTCTGGCCAGTATTACTCTAATGGGAAAATCCCTCTGGTTAATTCTGCCCTGCTCTGTTCTCCTGTTTTGCCAGCAGATGCAAACAGACTGAGAACAGGTGGGTTTCACATCACAGACATAGGTAACATGTGATGACATATCACAGGGTGAGACATGAGGCATTAGTATAGTGTGAGGTGTTGAGGGGGTGATGGGGAGAGTGGGAAAGTGAAAGAGAGTGGAGGTGAGGGAGGAGGGAAAGAGTGTTGCAGAGTCATACAACACAGAAACAGGCTCTTTGACCCACTCAGTACATGCCGACCATCAAACACCATTGGCACTGATCCTACGCTATTCCCAATTTATTGTCTCCACCTTCCCTGGAAGTAGTTTTCTGTGGTCAGTTAATCATCTGATCAGTGCGTGCAATGAAAGCAGGACATCCTGCTCTAGAGTCACCTCCTGAGTCCCCTCCATCTCATGATGCAAGAGGACAACACACTGGGAGCAAGCGGTCTTTGGCCTGCCACTCACTGGTCGATCTGTACCAGTCCCACACCAATGCACAAGAATGGAGAAGTCTATAAAAAGTAGTGAATACAGTGGTGAATCGCAAGAGTCACTCTCCCCACCAATGGGCACATTTACAAGGAGTGTAGGCACAAGAAAGCAGCATCCATCATCAAGGACCCCCACCATCCAGACCATGCTCTCTTCACACTGCTGCCATTATAGCCATATAACAATTACAGCATGGAAACAGGCCATCTCGGCCCTTCTAATCCATGGCGAACACTTACTCTCACCTAGTCCCACTGGCCCGCACTCAGCCCATAACCCTCCATTCCTTTCCTGTCCATATACCTGTCCAATTTTACTTTAAATGACAATAGCAAACCTGCCTCTACCACTTCTACTGGAATCTCGTTTCACACAGCTACCACTCTGAGTAAAGAAGTCACCCCTAAACTTTTGCCCCCTAACTCTCAACTCATGTCCTTGTTTGAATCTGCCCTACTCTCAATGTAAAAAGCCTATCCACGTCAACTCTGTCTATCCTCCTCATAATTTTAAATACCTCTATCAAGTCCCCCCTCAACCTTCTATGCTCCAAAGAATAAATACCTAACTTGTTCAACATTTCTCTGTAACTTAGGTGCTGAAACCCAGGTAACATTCTAGTAAATCTCCTCTGTACTCTCTCTATTTTGTTGACATCTTTTTCTATAATTCGGTGACCAGAACTGTACACAATACTTCAAATACTTCATTTATTCAACATTTTCATATGATGTAAGCTGACCGTTTCCGAATCCATCTCAATAACTTTTTGTTTGTGTATATGGGAGCGGAGTTAATGACAAATAATGATTTTAACCAATGAAACATGGCAGCCCAGCTTTTTTTTTTGTTTGTTTTCTTTTTTGTTTAGTTTTTTTTTAAGTTTAGGGGGATTTTTTTGTATAAAATTTTTTGAATCTTTTTCATGTTGCGTTATGAAGAGATCGGAGGGCTTAGATTACGTATGTTACGTGGATACATTAACCGTTATTAATGTAATCCTGTTCTCTTTGTATTATTATCATTGTTATGTTTATCAATTCGAAACTTAATAAAAAAAGTTAGAGAAAGAAAAGAAAGAAAGAAACATGGCACGCAGCTTTCATCCACAAAAGGGTCACAGAAAAGGAGGAATGGCCTGAATTTCTGGCTCAAAGTAACCATTCCTGTAACTGTGCCCCCATTAATGGTAACTGCTTGGCATCTATCCTGTGTTGCCCTCTAGGGAACCCATGTTTCTCTAAGGTTACATGTCATCCTTTTGAACTTTACAGAATACAAATCTTTGCATAACATCTAAATTCTGAACAGCAGAGAGATTATTGTTGATCCCACTAGGAAACCGAATACAATAGGAAGACTGCTAGCCTGTACATTCTGCCCTTTAAGTATACCCTTCTCTGTAAATTATTCCCAACTCTGCACCTGCACTTCAAAAGAAGTTCAACAGCTTGGGGTTGTCCCTGAGAACATGAAAGAACATTATACAGGAGGTACAGGAGCCTGAGGACATACACCACCAGTTCAAGGACAGTTATTATCCTTCTACCATCAGGCTGCTGGACCAGCATGGATAAATTCACTCACTTCAATACTAAACTGATTCCACAACCTATGGACTCACTTTCAAGGACTCTATAGATCATGTTCTTAGTACAATATATCAATCTATATAAGTACTGTGCCTTCAAAAAGTATTCAAGGTCCAAACAATTTTCCACATAAATGAATATTACAAATGGGGATTTTGATCAATTTAACTCAGAATTTTGGTTTGTGAATCAAAGCTCTTTTTTTTCCACAATAGAGCACAAAACTAGGGAGATTTGGAAAGCATGAAAAAACAAAAATTCTAAAGTTCAGAAATATTCATTCACCTTTGCTCATTATTTAGATGAACTATCTCTCACAGCTATTACAGAGAGCAGTCTTTTTGGACGTCTCTATTTGATTTGATGGAGCAACATTGCCCATTCCTCCTTGCAAAACTGCTCATGCTGTGTCAGGTTAGTGGGGAGCAGTGGTGGACAGCATTTGTGAGGTCTTGCCAAAGATGTTCGATCCGTTAAGGGAAGAATTGTGATTGGGCACTTCAAGGGTTTTAATTTTCTTCATTTAAAGCCACTTTCTGGTTGCTCAGGCGGTGTGCTTTGGGTTGTTGTCCTAATAAAAGATGATCTTCCTCAACAGTTTAAGCTTTCTGGCAGAGCTAGCAGGTTTTTATCCAGAGTCTCTCCGTGTTTAGCAGCATTAAACCTCCCATCGATACCGACTAGATTTCCAGTCCCAGCTCTTGAAAAGCATCCCACAGCATGGCGCAACCTCCACCAGTTTGTGTTTTGTACATTGGTTGTGTGTCGGTCTGCAGTTTTTCATTGCTTCTGTTGTAATTCTTTGTAGCACTGTGAGTGTCTGCATGGGCATGAATCTCAGGTTAGTATACTTTGTGTACATTGATAATTAAATTACTTTAAACTTTCTATCCACTCTAGTCATAACACTTGCAGCACATTCAGGTCTTTTGGCCCTTCCAGACCATGCTGACCATCAACTACCTGTCTATACTAATCCCAATTGAACACACTTCATTCATTGCCTCCTACACCTTGTTGATTCAAGTGCTCCGAAAAACGGCTGGGTGAAAATGAAGTCTTGAAATCTGCTGTGAACCCCTGACTGCTGACTGTAAAACTGCACCCTCTGGTAACAATCTGGTCTGAGAATGGCCACTGGTGATATCTTGAGGGCAGCTGCTGGGCATTGTGAATGGTGAGGGAGATCATCTACAAAATCCTCTGAATTCCCTGCCACATGTGCCTTGTTTCACTAGTATCACAGAAGTGGTTCGATATTCTTCTGTTTCACCTCGCTGATGGAGTGAAAACTGCAGTTCTTGTTTCCCTGAGAGCTGTCATGTCCCCTGATCTGAAGGTAGCATCACAACCCCTCAGCCATGTACAGATCTCTGTGATAAGCCATGGCTTCTGATTTGCTTTCATACGGATGTGGTTTTTGATGGTGACATCCTCAGTACACTTTTTTGTGTCGCTGGTCACAGAGTGCACATATTCCTGGATGTTAATGTGGTTGCCATAGGTAGCAGCCTTTCTGAACATTCTGAACATCAGTTCCTGTTTTCAAAGCCATTGTGCAATGCTAAGTTTGCTCCCTCAGAACTGGTTAGGCCAGTTTGATCAGTGGTTGGCATGCCTCATTAACATAACAGAAAAGTGATCTGTGAGCCCAAGGTGGGGCCGGTGAACTGCTTTTATGCTCCTGGTATGTTAGTATAAGCCATGTTTAGTGTATTTTCACCACTAGTAGCAAAACCAACAGAGTGGTGGAATTCAGGCAGCTGATAGGTTAAGATTGCAGTCAGTGGGATAGGATGAAGTTTGTCTTTAAACTAAATATTAAGTTCAACATTTCAACAGCTGAGAAGAGTGAGGATAAAAGGGAAGGAGAGTGCATGCAGAGTTCTGCGATTGAGGGAAGTACAGTTCCCATGCCAGGCAGTGATAGCCAGTCAGGATGCTCTCAAGTGTGCCCCTATAGAAAGTCCTTAGAATTTTGGGGGTCCATACCAATCTTCTTAACTGTCTGGGGTGAAAGAGATGCTGTTGTGCCTTTTTCACCACACAGTCAGTCTATACGTGAGATCCTCAGTGATGTTTATGCTGAGGAACTTAAAGCTATTCACCCACTCAACCCCAGATCCATTGGTATCAATAGGGGTTAGCCTGTCTCCATTCCCCATGTAATCCAAAACCAGCTCCTTTGTGTTTACAACATTGTGGGAGAGATTGCTTTCTTGACCGCACTGTATCAGGGTGATGACTTCTTCTCTGTAGGCTGCCTCATTATTTCAGATTTGGCCAATCATTGTAGTATCGTTGGCAAATTTATTTAGCAGATTGGAGTTGTGGGTGACGCCACAGTCGTGGGTACACAGAGTGTAAAGGAGGGAATTAGTACACAGCCCTAAGGGGCATCTGTGTTGAGGATCAAAGGGGTAGAAGTGAGAGAGCCCATCTTGCCACTTGCCGGCAATCTGACAGGAAGTCCAGGATCCAGCTACACAAGACAAGCTGAAAGCTGAGGTCTCTGAGCTTCTTGTCGACCCTGAGGGAATTATTGTGTTGATTGCTGACCTGTAGTTCAAGAACAGAATTCTCACACAAGCATCCCTCTTCTTCCGCTGTCTAATGCTGATGTGTGGAGCTGTGGCTATTGCATCATCTTCGACCAGTTGTGCTGGCAGCCAAATTGTAGGGGGGTCCGGGGTCGTAGCATGCTGCAGATGTGGTCGTCAACCAGACGGATGGTAATGTGGGATTGAAACTGAAAAGGAGAATGAATACTGAACTGAATGTGTTTATCTTTGAATGCTCACACTGAATGAATAATGTCAACAATCTTTTAGCAGAGTTACAAAGTTAGACATTAGCAGAGTTAGAAATTGACAGGTTTGACATCATGGAAAACACACAAACTGCTGGAGGAGATAAGCAGGCCAGGCATCATCTGTGGAAATAAGTGCAGGTAATATGTTAGGCTGCCAAAGGGTCTCAGCTCAAAATGTTTATTGGACATATTTTTTCCCATAGATCCTGCCTCGCCTGCTGAGTTCCTCCATCGTAGGTATCAATGCAAAAGAGTACAGCAGACATTTCATGCCGAGACCCTTCATCAAGACTTTTGCTTAAATTTCCAGCATCTACAGTTTCTCTCTTATTTGGAGTGGAAATCAAAGTACGTTTAAAGTAAAAAAAAATATTATCAGAGTACATTTGTGTCAGCACATAGAACCCTGAGATTCTTTCTCTGCAGGCATACTTATAAAATCTATGGAACAGTAACTGTAAAGTGTAAGCATCAGGAACTGTAAACTGTGAACAATGAACTGTGAAAATGCATAAGATAATAAATAAATAGCAATAAATAACGAGCATGAAATGATAATATAACAGAGTCCTTAAGGTACAGTTATCCTTTTTTTTTCAAGAGCTTGATGATTTTTGTGTAGTAACTGCTCTTGAACCTGGTGGTAGAAGTCCTGGTGCTCCTGTACCTTCTACCTGATTGCAGCAGCAAGAAAAGAGCATGGTCCGGGTAGTGAGGATCTTTGATGATGGATGCTGCTTCTATACAGCAACGTTTCATGTCAATGTCCGCAATGACTGGGAGGGTTTTTTCCATGATGTACTGGGCCGAACCCACTACCTTTTGTAGGACTTTCTGCTAAATGGCATTGGTGTTCCTGTACCAAGCAGTGATGCAGCCAGTCAGCACACTATGCATAACACATCTATGGAGCAGGATCCCCAGTGGCCACACATTTTAATTTCACGTCCTATTCCCATTCCCATTGCCTCCTCTACTGTCAAGATGAAACCACACTCAGGTTGGAGGAACAACACCTTATATTCTGTCAGAATAGCCTCCGACCTGATGGCATGGACATTGATTTCTCTAACTTCTGTTAATGCCCCTCCTCCCCTTCTCACCCCATCCCATATTTATTTATTTATCCTCTCTTTTTTCACCCCCTTTTTTCTCCTTCTCTGCCCCTCTCACAATCACTCCTTGCCTGTTCTCCATTTCCCTCTAGTGTTCCCTCCCCCTTTCTTTCTCCCTAGGCCTCCCGTCCCATGATTCTTTCCCTTCTCCAGCTCTGTAGACCTTTTGCTGAACACCTTTCCAGCTCTTAGCATCACCCCTCCCCCTACTGTCTTCTCCAATCATTTTGGATTTCCCCCTCCCCCTCCTACTTTCATATCTCTTACTATCTTTTCTTTCAGTTAGTCCTGACGAAGGGTCTCAGCCTGAAACATCAACTGTACTTCTTCCTATAGATGCTGCCTGGCCTGCATTCCACCAGCTTTTTTGTGTGTTGCTTGAATTTCAGTGTCTGTTGATTTCCTAATGTTTGTGCAGACTGGGAGATTGTTTCGCTGAACACCTACGCTCTGTCCGCCAGAGAAAACAGGATCTCCCAGTGGCCACACATTTTAATTCCATGTCCTATTCCCATTCTGATATGTCTATCCATGGCTTCCTCTACTGTCAAGATGAAGCCACACTCAGGTTGGAGGAACAACACCTTATATTCCGTCTGGGTAGCCTCCAACCTGATGGCATGAACATGGATTTCTCTAACTAACGTTAATGCCCCTCCTCCCCTTCTCACCTCACCTCTTATCGATTTATGTCCCACCTTTTTTTCTCTCCCCCTTTTTTTCTCTCTCTGCCCCTCTCACAATCACTCCTTGCCTGTTCTCCATCTCCCTCAGGTGTTCCCCTCCCCTTTTCTTTCTCCCTACACCTCCTGTCCCATGATCCTCTCCCTTCTCCAGCTCTGTACTCCTTTTGCCAATCACCTTTCCAGCTCTTAGCTTCACCCCACCCCCTCCTGTCTTCTATTACTTTGGATTTCCCCCTTCCCCTCCTACTTTCAAATCTCTTACTATATTTTCTTTCAGTTAGTCCTGATGAAGGTTCTCGGCCCGAAACGTCGACTGTACTTCTTCCTATAGATGCTGCCTGGCCTGCTGTGTTGCACCAGCATTGTGTGTGTGTTGCTTGAATTTCCAGCATCTGAGATTTTCTTGTGTTACAGAGGTTTGCCAAGGTTTTTGATGACATGCTGAATCTCAGCAGACTCCTGAGGAAGTAGCGGCGTTGTTGTGCTTTCTTCACAATTATATTCATATCTCCACATCTGATCTTCTGATAATTACTGGCTCATGGACCTCTGCTTTCCCTCTACTGGTCTACTATCTGTTCCTTGGTTTATTGACACGGTGTGAAGGGTTGTTGTCATTACACCACAGAGCTGATATTCAGTCTCCCTCTTGAATGTTGATTCTTGACCAACTTTGATATAGTTCACAACAGTGGTGCCATCAGCAAACTTGTATTTGGTGTTGGAGCTGTACTTCACCACACAGTCATAGAATTCTAAGAGAGAGTTAGCATAAGAGTTCACAATGTATGACTGCAAAAGGATGCTGATGAGGGACTAATCAAGAATAAAGAAATGGCAGATGAACTTAATGGGTACTTTGCATCATCCTTCACTGTGGAAGAAACTGGCAGTGTGCCAGAGTTCTGTGAGTGTCAGAGAGCAGGACTGAGTACCATTGTAATTACAAAGGAAAAAGTGCTAGGCAAAATTAAAGGTCTTCAGATGGTTAAGTCACCTGGACTATATGGTCTACATCACAGAGTCTTGACAGAGGTTGCTGAACAGATAATGGATGTATTGATCATGATCTTTCAAGAATCACTTGATTCTGGCATGGTCCCAGAGGACTGGAAGTTTGCAAATATCTCTTCACTCTTTAAGAAGGGAGGAAGGCATAAAAAAGGAAATTATAGGCCATCTAGCCTAACCACGGTGTTTGGGAAAGTGTTTGAGTCCATCATTAAGGGCGAGGATTTGGCACTTGGAGAAGAATGATAAAACAGGTCAAAGTTAGCATGGTTTCTGTGAAGGGAAATCTTGCCTACAAGTCTGTCAGATTTCTTTGAGGTAGCGGTTGTGGAGAAGATGTTTCTTATGTGGGGGTATGAAATCCTAGAGGTAAGGAGTGATTTTTAAGCCAGAGACTGATGAACCTGTGGAATACTCTGCCACAGACAGTGGTGGAGGCCAAGTCCGTGTGTATATTTTAGGTGGAAGTTAATCGTTTCATGATCAATCAAGACATAAAATATATGGCAAGAAGACACATGTATGAGGCTGAGTGGGATTGGGGATCTGTCATAATGGAATTCTGGAGCAGGCTTGATGGGCTGAATGGCCAGATTCTGCTCATATGTCTAATGGTCTTATAGGATTGGGAAGATGTAGAATCCTTGTGGGTAAAGATAAGGAACTGCTAATCTAAAAAGATGCTGACGGGCGTTACATACAGACCTCTGAATAGTAACTGGGATGTGGGCTACAAATTACAACAGGTAATGTAAAAGGTAATGTAAAAAGTCAATGTAATGATAGCCATGGGGGTTTCAATTTGCAGGAAGACTGGGAAATTCAGTTTGGTGTTTGATCCCAAAATGAGGAATTTGTAGGATGCCTGCAAGATAACTTTTAAAAATAGCTTGTGGTTGAGCCCATCAGGAGAAAGACAAGCCTGGATTTGGTGCTGTGTAGTCAGATTGATCATAATATGATCAAATTCACCCTACAGTTTGAGAAGAAGAATCTAAAATCAGGTGGATCAGTAATACAGTGCAGTAAAGGGAACAACAGAGCCACGAGAGTGGACCTGGTCAAAGTTGATTGGAATTGGAAATTAGCAGCGATGAGGTCAGAGAAGCAATGGCTGGAATATCTGGGAGCAATTCAGAAGGCACAAGATAAAAGAAATACTGTGAAGGGAATATGAGGCAGGTGTGCCTGAAAAGGGGAAGTCAAAGACAGCATCAAAAGAGTACATTCAAAAAAGCAATAATTAATGCAAACGAGAGGACTTTAAAAACCAAGTGAAAATAATAAAAAATCAGAAAAGATGAAATCAGAAAGTTAATTAGCCTATAATATAAAAGATACCAAAAGCTTTTTCAGATATACTAAGAATAAATAGAGGCAGGAGTGGAAAATGATGCTGGAGAAGTCGTAATGGGGAATAAAGAAAGGCGGAAGACTTTGTAAGTACTTTGTGTTGATCTTCACTGTGAAAGACACCATCCGTATGCCAGAATTTTGAGCATTGGGGCAGAAGTGAGTGTAGATGCTATTACGAATAAGTTGCTGCTTGGGTTGCTGAAGTAGTTGTAGAAGAATTACTAGTTAATTTTCAGCAGTCACTAGGTTCTGGAAGGGTTTCAGAGGAATGGAAAATTGCAAACGTCACTGCACTCTTTAAAAAGGGAAGGAGGCAAAAGGCAGGAAGTTATAAGCAACCAAACACACAGATTATGAACAATGGACTGTTCATTTCATGCACGTAGGTATCATGTGTTGAAAGCCACAAATGCAAATTCACCCACAGAGAGAAGTAAGCGGAGTTTCTGAGATAGGGTGGGGAGCTGGTACAAGGAGAGAAAAAGATAAACAGAAAGGTGGGAGGGGTTGGATATGAAGGAGAGAGTCAAAGAGATGCCATGTCGTTTGCGGGGCTGAATATTTTGTTTCTCTGCAAAACATTCCAGATTATTCGTGCTTGCTTCTGTGGCCATTACAGATCTAATAGGAACATCCCTCGGGTTAATTCTGTTGTGTTCCCCTATTTATTACTGGATATGAACAGACTACAAACAAAGGGATTTTCACATCATAGAACAGATGTTGAAGAGGATAAGAGAAGGAAGAAAATACTTAACGGGGAAATCAGGAGGACATGAGGTTTCTCTGTCAGACATTGTGAAAGAGAATCCTGAAGGTTTCTGCAGATATATTAAGAGCAAAAGGAGAGCAAAGGATAAAATGGGTCTTCTTGAAGATCACTGTAGTCATCTTTGAATGGAGCCGGACAGACACACACTCTACAGAATTGAGGACTAAGAGTAGTGAGATCATGGACCATATCCAGATTACAGAGGAGGAAGTGTTTGCTGTTCTGAGGCAAATTCAGATGGATAAATCCCCAGGGCCTGACATTATGTCCCCTCAGTCTTTGTGGGAGATTAGTGTAGAAATTGCAGGTACCCTGTTGGAGAGATTTCAAATATCCTTACTCAAGTGCATAGTGCCAAAGGGTTGGAGGATAGCTAAAGTTGTTCTGCTGTTCAAGAAAGACTCTAAGAATAAGCCTGGAAATTATAGGCCAGTGAACATGACATAAGTAGTTGTTGAATTATTAGAAGGTATTGCAGAGGACACGATGTGTAGATATTTGGATTTGGGGGGTTAATTTGAGATAGTCAATAAGACTTTGTGCAGGCAGGTCAAGTTTTTCAAGTAGGTTTCCAAGAGGTTGATAAACTAAGGTGTTGGATGTTTACAAGTCTTTTGATTGATTTCCACAATAGAAGCTGGTCAGAACTTTAATTTGCTTGGCATTGAGGTTGAAGTAGTCCATTAGATTTGACAGTGGCTTAGTGGGAGAGTCCAGAGAGTGGTAGTAGGTGGTTGTCTCTCTAACTGTGTCTAGTGGTGTCGACAGCGATCAGTGCTGGGTCTACTGTTTGTCATCTATAACAGCAATCTGCATGATAATGTGGTAAACTGGATCAGCAATGTTGCTGCTGATGTCAAGATTCTGGGTGTAATGGACAACAAGAAAGGCTATCAATGATCTGGGGCATGTGAGAAAATGGGCTAAAATGGGGCAGATAGAATTTATTGCAGATAAGGGTGTGTTGTTACCTTTTTGGAGGACAAACAAGGATAAGACTTACATAATGAATGTCAGGGTTCTGAGGTGTATGGTAGAACCAAGGACCCTGGAAATGAGATCCATATTTCCCTGAAAATGGTGCCATAGGTAGATACAGTTGTAAAGAGAGCTTCCGGTACAGAGACCTTAATAATCAGGGCAGTGAGTAGAGGAATTGAGATGTTGAAGTTGTAAAAGGTGTTAGCGAAGCTGATCTCAAATTAATGGATGCAATTCTGGTCACCTACCAACAGGAAAGATATCAATTAACTTTAAAGAATGCAGAGAAAATTTACAAGGATGTTGCTGGGACTTGAGGACCTGAGTTATAGGGGAAGTTTGAATACATTAAGAATTTATTCACTGGTGTGTTTAGTGGGAAAGATGAAATATTTAAGAGGAATCTGAGTGAAGACTTCACTCAGAAGGGTGCAGTAGTGGAACAAACTTCCAACAGATATGCTAGATACAAATTCAATTGTAATATTTGGGGACAGATGGATGAGATGAGAGATCATGTATGAGTGAGGTATGTTGGGTTATGGCCTTGTGCATGTACATGAGACTAGGCTGGCATTGACTTGATGGGCTGAAGTTCCTGTTTCTATGCTGTAGTGTTCCATGACTCTGACCAACACCTCCCCTCGATGCATTAAATATCAATGTGCCATTTCCCTTCCTACCTACTGCTGCCCCTTCCTGCACACTGAGCTAAACACTCTGTGGCAGACCAGTGTGACTGTACACTTACATCTGTCTGTAAACATTTTTGCATCTTTCATAAAATTATCTCTAAATTCCTTCTCCCTTACAGGTCCTGTACACGGTCCACCCCGTGTTACTGACACATTGTCAACCTGACCTGGGGTTTATCCTGATTCTACACCCCTAAATCATGCTGGCCATCACACCCTCCACTCCACAATGCCAACTATAAACCTGACAACTGTTATCCTGTGACTATTTCCTCCCCTGCACCTGTGTCCATTCCTGTTCCTCTGCTCAAACTGACCCATCACTGACCCCATGTTTGTTAGAGGAAACTCACTGACTGGGAACAATAGGCTCTTCATTGCAGAGGCTCAGGATAGATGTTGTTCGTTTGTTTTGCATACTTTTCCCAAACATACATCAACTGTTGCACCACTCAGACTTCATTGCTTCAAGAAGCTGATGTGGAAAGTAGTCGACCTGTTGCTGAGCCTGAGACCACTCATAGCTGAGAGTGAGGAGGTTGTAGGTGGTCCCAGCTTCCTCTGGTCACACATCTACACATCATCGGGAGTCACACGTGAGTATACATCCCTGAACCTGATCAAACTCTGACTTGGTGTGTGTGTGTGTGTGTGTGTGTGTGTGTGTGTGTGTGTGTGTGTGTGTGTGTGTGTGTGTGTGTGTGTGTGTGTGTGTGTGTGTGTGTGTGTGTGTGTGTGTGTGTGTGTGTGTGTGTGTGTGACGGAAAGTGTAAATAATTGAAAGCTGAAGGAACTCCTCTGTCTTATCCATCTGTAAGGTTTCCTGAAGGGATTTCTCACCTCTGTATAGAATCTCATTCACAGAGATCTCAGTGTATATAGTGTCACACTAATGGAGAGAGGGTGATCTCACCTATGTCCTTGGGTTTTCTTTGCGGTAGATCTCACCATCTGTGGGATCTAGCGAGGGGGATCACACTCTGGGGTGTCATTGAGGGAGATTTCAACTCTTTGGGGTCTCAGTCATGCAGAGAGTGATTTTGTACCTCTGTCTGCAGGGTCTCACTGAGGGAAATCTCATCTATGTCTGTTGGGTCTCAGCAAGGGAAAGAAAGAGATCTGAACTCTGTTTGTGGAGCCTCAATGAAGGAGATGACAGTGTTTTTCACAGCATCTATGAAAAAAGTATTGTCATTATTTTGTGTTAGGGTTAGGTCCTAGCCACCGACAATACTCTTCTCCATAGAAGCAGCCTGGCCTACAGTGTTCCTCCATTATTTTGTGTATGTTGCCTGGAATTGAAGCATCTGCAGATTTTGTCTTGTTTATGAAAGCAGATCACACCTCTGTGACATCTCTGTGAGGGAGTGAGAGAGATCTCACTTCTGTCTGTACAGTGTTGGTGATGGCGATCTCACCTCTGTCTGTGGTGCCTCAATGAAGGAGAAGGGGAATCTCACCTCTGTGGCGTCTCATAGAGGGAGATCTCACATCTGTTGGCAGATTCTCAGTGAAAGAGATTTCCCCTCTGTCCATGTGGTCTCAGTGATGGAGATCTAACCTCTGTCCATGGGATCTCAGTGAGCGGATCTCACCATTCTCTGAGGTGTCTCAGTGAAGGAGATCTCACCTCTGTCTCTGGGTCTCAGGGAAAGATAAAACAAGATCCCACCTCTATCAGTGGGAATTCAATGAGGGTGGGATGTATTTATCTCAATATAGATCAATATCCCTTTGATCCTAGCTTTCCATCTCTACTTACACCTTGTCATTAGCCCCAGTGTGACTTTTCTCACTGAGTTAATTCCAGTCTTTCATTTCCAGAATGTTACCGGCTGAACTGATCACTTTGCTGCTGATCCTGCGTTCTCTGGGTGAGTAATGTGTTGTAGGGACAGACTGTGTGCTGTGTACAGTAAGAGGAAGTGGATGTTATTTATTGTTTCTGCAGATGAGAAGAGATAGCCTTTAATTAAGGGGAAGAGTATTGAGGGGACCTGTGAAATATTATGAATCCAATTAAACACTGGAACACATGGCAATAGAGCTGGGCAGCAGAAACTTCCAGATACCTGGATTGGTAAAACAACAGTAGGGAGTGGAGGAAGATGGGGAGGCAGAGATCTTTCAGCAGAAAATTTTAGGTTTGAAGACTGAGTGGAAGGCACAGCTTGAAATGCAGCAATTACACTTTGGGAGTCTGGGGCTGATGGTGTGTTAAGAGGCTGGAGGAGATTACATAGGGAGAAAATACTGCGATTATGTTGGGATGTGAAAGCAAAATTCAGTTGTATTGTTACCTTACAAGATTATTGAACACAGCAATGGTGGGTGAAAGAGCCTCGGGACAATTTCAGGCAAAGCCATCAGAGTTTGTGGAGAGAAGCGGGAGGTGTCTGAAAGTGTGAATGAGGCATAGACTGCGGTAGAGGCAGGGCTGGGTTACGTCACACAGGAGAGCATCACAATGGGGCTGAGGTGAGCCTGGAGTTACATCAGTGCCTGCACCGGAGCTGCCGAGTGCTTGGTCAGGCTGAGGGAAGTGAGGTTTCAGTTAATTCCAATTAACTGAATTGAACTGAACTGAACTGAATGCTGTTGAACAGCATCCCCCAGCATGATGCTACCTCCACCATACTTTACAGTAGGGATGCTGTTACCTGGATGATGTGCTGTATTAGATTGACACCACAAGTACTGTTTAGTGTTGAGGCCAGAAACTTGCACATTAGACTAATCCGACCACAAGACCTTGCTCCCCACATTTACAGTTTCTTCTAAGTGATGTTTTGCAAAGTCTTTGTGAGGAAAATATATTTTTTGGGGGGGAGTGCTTCTTCTTTGCTACTGTTCCAAAAACACCCTTTCAGTGCAAATCCTGAACATTGCAAAGCCAAAAAATCCATCTTCAGTTACAGCTATGGACAACTGTAGCTCACACAGAGTTGACGCTGGCATCACAGTAGCCTCTTTTACAAATGTTATTCTTCTCCAGTGAGTCAGTCTAGAGGGTCCACCTGATCTACACAGTGTGGCAGCGCTTTTTTTCTCCATTTTTTCCACAGTGGGTCGCACTGAGCTCTGAGGTATCTTCAGTGTCTTTCAGATCGTCCTGTACACTGCCCCAGATTTCTCCTTCTCTATTATCATTTCCCTGACTTGTCTGGAATGCTCTTTTGTCTTCAATTTAGTTTAGTCTGTTGAAAATCTGCCATAATGTTGGTCGTTACTGGGAGTATTTATTCAGGAGATACTCCAGTTTTCCACATCAACAAATTGGGGGTATTGGTAAGGTAATGTAGAGTATTGCACCTGAAGAAAGTTAGCGTAGTCAATACGAAGGGGATGAATACACTTCCAGCATCACAATTTTGTTTTGTAATTTTTAACAGATTGTTGACAGGCTTTTGAATTTTGACATGATGCAGAATATTTTGTAGATTTGCTTAAAAAATCCTACAGGGATATATTTTATAAAATGTGAAAACAGTTGTGGGGGCTGTGTAGTGTCTCTGGGTACTGTGTATGTTTCTATAGACATCCCTGAGAATCATTATCTTGCAGGCATACTTAATAAATCCAGTATAAGGGAACAAACTGCACAAATACTGGGAGAAAGAAAAATAATAAATACTGATACTTTTAAATAAATAAGCAATAAATATTGAGAAAATGAGATGAAGAGTGTTGAAAGTGAGTCCATAGGTGAGATTGTGGGAACAGTTCAGTGATGGGGCAGATGAAATTGAATGGACCTGTTCACACTGGTTCAGGAGCCTGATGGTTGGTGGGTAAAGACTGTTTCTGACCCTCTGGTATGGATGCTCAGGCTCCTGTATCTCGTTCCTCATGACAGCAGCGTAAAGAAAGCATGACCTGGTTGGTGGGGATCCTTGTTGATGTATGCTGCTTTCCTGTGATGATGCTCCATGGGGAGGGCTTTACCTGTGATGCAATCGGCATAATCCTCTACTTAGTGTAGGATTTTCTGTTCAAGGGTTTCCTTACCATACAGAGAGGTAGCTAGTCAATATTACTTCCCCCACACATCTACAGCAATTTATCAAAGTTTTAGATGCCATGCCGTATCTTAACAGAATTCTAAATTTATCATTCTTTCTCTATATGTACACCTATGTGCAGGACCCAAGGCAGTTCCTGAGAAATGATAGTAGCTTTCCAACTCTGATCCCTCGATGAGGACTGGCTCATTGACCTCTTTTTTTTCCCCTTCTTCCAAAGTTAATAATCTGCTGTTGGTCATTAGGCTTACCCCACACCCTTGGTACGATTCAGTGAGAGATTGAAGAAGTCCTTGAACACGTCTACAATTGGGTGGCACAGGTTTTCAGGTACAACATCAGGGCCTGATGGGCCCAGGTCTAGTTCTATTATCCCTGTCAAAGTGTTGAGCTCATCTTGGAGAGCAGCATCATGGCCATTCATGATGTCAGATTTTCCCTTGTATGAGGTGATGGCCCGCAAACCCTGGCAGAGCTGCATAGGTTACAAGTTGGCAGAACAGCTTGGGATGAAAGACCTGTACTGTCCTGATGTTGTATGTGTTAGAGTCCGATCGGAGTTCAGGAGAGAGTGAGTTTAAAATGAACAGGTTTGGGTGAGGCTGGTTATTTGCAGCAGTTCAGATGTGGTAAGTGTCGGTGGCAGAGGTCTACCAATGTTGGAGTGACAATATAAAAAGAACAGATTCAGTTAAATCCAGTCTTTTATTCAGCAGCTAAGGTGCGGTGAGTGTGAGATCTGGTATCAGAGGCCTAAACTCAACTTCAAATGAAGGGAAGGTAGGGTCAATCGGAGTGGCATTTGTCAGAATGTGCCAGTGCCTGGAGAAGTAAGGGGATTAGGAAGTCAGTGTAGGGATCCCCTCTGGCTATTCCGCTGAGCAACAATTATACCTCTTTGGATACTGCTGGGGGTCGTCGTGCATATTGGCATGAATGACATAGGCATGGAAAAGGGAAGAGGTCCTCTGCAGTGCGTATATCAAGCTAGGACAAAGGCTGAAGAGAAGGACCTCCAAGGGTAATTTCCAGATTACTCCCTGTGACCGCATGGACGAAAGAGTGGCTGTGAAGGGGTGAGGGTTTCAAACACTGGGATCATTGGAACTTCTTCTGGGGAAGAGGCTACTGGAACAAGAAGGACGGGTTGCAACTGAACTGTAGAGGAAGCAGTAACCTGCCCAGGAGGTTTGCTGATCTTACTTGGGACAGATTAAACTAGTTTTTTAGAGGGCTGCGAACCTGAGCCTAAGGTCAGAAAAGGAAAAGATCCTTAACAGTGTTGCTGAGCAGGGAGATATGCTATCGAAGCTCATATCCCCTTGAACGTGGCTACACAGGTCGATAAGGTGGGTAGGGAGGCTTATGGAATTCTTGTTTTTAATAGTCGACACATTGAGTACAAAAGCGGTTACGTTGCAACTTTATAAAACTCGAGTTAGGCCACTTCTGGAATATTGCATATTGTTCTAGTCGCCCCATCATAGGAAGGATGTTGAGGCTTTGTAGAGGGTGCAGAAGAGGTTTACCAGGATTTTCTATACTATCATGAGAGGCAAGGTGAACTTGGGTTGTTTTCCCTGGAGTCCTGGAGGCTGAGGGGAGATCTGATAGAGTTTTATAAGATTATGAGTGGCATTTATAGTAGACAGAGAGTAGCTGTTTCCAGGGTTGAAATGTTTAATACCAGAGGGCATGCATTGAATATGAGAAGCCGTAGGTTCAAAGAGCATATGAGGTAAAAGTTTTTTTACTCAGAGTGGTCGATGTCTGAAATGTGCTACCTGGTGTGGTGGTTGTCATAAACATTAGAGACTTTTAAGAGGAGTTTAGATAGGTAGAGTAATGTAAGGAAGACGGAGGGGTATGGGCATTATATAAGTATGAGAGAAAAAGTTCAAAGTAAAGTAAAAGTAAAACTCTATTAACAGCGAATGTATATGTCCTGGGATTCATTTTCCTGTGGGCAAACTCAGCTAATCTATTGAATAGTAACTATAACATGATGAATGAAAGATCAACCTGAAGACAACAAACAAGTACAAATAAATATCAATAAATAATGACAACATGAAATAACAGGATAGAGTCCCTAAGGTGAGATAATTGATTGTGGAACATCTCAAGGGGTTAGTATTGGAGTGTTTTTGATTTGTTTTTTAACTGGTTCGGCACACCATCATGGGCTGAAAGGCCAGTTCATGTGCTGTACTCTTCTATGTTCAAGAACTCAGAATCAGGTTTATTATCACTAATAAATATCGTGAATTTTGTTGTTTTAAGATAGCAGTACAGAGCAAAACTCAAGTTACATTAACAAATTATAGAAAAATAAATACAAAGTGTAGAAAGAGAGCAGGAATAGTCAGGTAATGTTCATGGGTTCACTGTCCATGTGGAAATCTGATGGCAGATGGGATGAAGCTGTTCCTAAACTGTAGAGTGCGTTTCTTCAGGCTCCAGTACCTCCTGTCTGATGGTGGTAATGAAAAAAGGACATGTCCTGCATGGCTGGGGTCTTTACTGATGGGTGCGACCTTTTTGATTTCTATTGCACAGTGGTTTCTTGTCAGTGTTTGTGTGCAGTTTCTAATTTTTTATATTACATTTCTTTATATTGCTGTGAATACCTGGAAGAAAATTAATTTCAGGGTAGTATATGGTACACACACAATGCTGGAAGAGCTCAGCATATCAGGCAGTGTCTATCGAAAAGAGTAATTAGTCACCGATTTGAACTAAGACCTTTCTTCAGGATGGGGGGCATGTGATGCCTGAATGAAAAGGCAGTGGGAGGGGAGTGAAGTTAGCTGGAAGTTGATACGGTAAGCTAGATGGGTGGGAAAGGTCAAGGGTTGGAGAACAAAGAACCTGATTGAGAGGAGAGTGGGAAAAGGAGAAATGGAATGAGGAAGGAAACTAGAGGAAGCAATAGGCAGGTGAGAAGAAGTAATAGGTCAAAATTGGGAATACAGCAAAGGGTGATGAGTGAACATCATTCATTGGAGGGAGAAATCGATATTCATACCATCAGGGTGGAGGATATCAGATGGAATATAAGGTGCTGCTCCTTCACCTGGAGGGTGGCCTCATCTTGGCATAAGATATGAGTCCGAGATATTTCTTCTCAGTATGCGACTTTCCATTCTAAGACATCGAGTTGTCCTCCTTCTTTAATGAATGTTTTCCCTCCTTCGACCATTGTCACTGCCCTTTCCCGCATCTCCTCTATTTCCTACACATCTGCAATCACCTTGTCTTCCTGCTCTCTAATAATAATAGTCCTTCTTCTCTTCACGTACAACCTCTGGATCCAACACTTTATCCTCTGCAACTTTTGCCATGTCCAAAGGGACCTTCCCGCATAACATCTCAACCACCACCACCACCCCCTGACTTTCCACAGCGATGGCAGCATTCATGATTCCTGTGTCCATTTGTCCCTCCTGACTATACCCGCTCCATACACTTAACCCTGCAAGCATCCCCAGTGCTAAACCTGCCCATACATCTCCCTCCTCATCTCTATTGAGGGCCGCATTCGGGTGAGGCAACATTTCACCTGTAAATCTGCGGGGCCATCATTTATGTCCGTGCTCCCAATGTGGTCTCCTCTGCATTGGTGAGACCTGTCGTTAATAGTCGGAATTGCTTCTCTACCACTACGGCACCATCCTCAACAAATGGGATTTCCCAGTGTTAAAACATTTTAATTCCCATTTCAATTCCTGTTCTGTCATGTTGATCCAGGGCTTACTTGTGCGCCAAGATGATGCACATTCAATGTGGAAGAGCAACATCTTATATTCTGTCTGGGTACCCTCCGACCTGATGGTAGTAATATCAATATCTCGCTCTAGTGAACATAATTGCCCCTGCGCAACTCTGACATTTTACTTCTTACCTGCCTATTACTTCCCCCAGGACCTCTGTTCCTCCACTTCCTTGTGGTTTTTACTCTCCTCTCCTATCAAATTCTTTCTTCTGCAGCCCTTGACCGTTACCATGCACCTGGCTTCACCCATCACTTTCCAGCTAGCTTCTCCCCTACCTGCTCCTTTTATTACAGGAATCTGCCCCACTTCTCTCTCAGTGATGAAGAAAGGTCTTGGAACAAATTGTAGATTCCTCTTTTCCGCAAATGCTGCCTGACCTGCTGAGTTTTTGTGTGTGTTCCTTTGGATACTTGCATCTCCAGATTTTCCCATGTTTTAGTCATATATAAGTACTTTGTTAATAAATTTAATTTGAACTTTAAACTTTGATGCATAGCCTGTTGAAAATATCCTCAAGGATGGGGAGGATAGTGCCCATGATGGATCCTTCATCTGATTGCTTCAATGTCTGGGGCGCAGATCAGATTGTCAGAGATGCTTTCGCTTCTCTCCACACACCACCTCCAAACACATTCCGTGTTATTTACATCCGCCGACCAATCTGCAGTTGCAAAATGTAACTTTGTGTCTGTGATAATGAGATGTCCCTTGTGCTCTCACAAGGAATTAACCTGTGTTATGTTTCTGTTATAATTGTAATTGTTGCAACAACAAGAGACAATTATTCAGAAGAAACTGTAAAGGAATGTGTAAATCAGACCAGGAACCCTATGACAGTGAGTGATTGTGTCTGGTGAGTGTTGTACAACAGCTTGTCAAGATGGCACCTGGGGAGATTTATACAATTGGTAGCCAAGGTAGTGTTGGGGAGGTTTGTACGAGAGATGGTCGAGATGGTACTGCTGAGTGTTGTGCAATAGATAGACAGCTTGTAGGGAATTTCTGATTTGCCCAGGCAGATCCTTCCACCACCAGCTTCCAGGACTGTTTTAGCCAGCCCCAAGTGCAAGTTGACAAAGATACCCACGTCCATCCTTGTCCAAGATGGTGCCGAGAGACTGTTGTACAATAGACGGAGAGAGTTTTTGAAAAGATGATTGAGATAGGACCCGGAGAGTGTTGTACAACAGATGGTCAAGATAGTGCACAGCGGCACTCTCCATCAAGACTGTGCTTCAGATTTAGTTGTTTTTAGAAGTTTGTAGGGATGGTTTTGGGGACTGGGTAGGAAGCGAGGGGTCAGCTTTGCGTTTAATGACAGTGATCTAGAGGAGTTAGAGATCAGCCCTCTGCTCCGCATTCGAAGGCCAGTGACGTGATTAGTGATGAAGGACATTGAGAGATCAGGCCTTTTGAAGAAATCCTCAATGGTGGGGAAGCCAGTGACCAACGCAGAGTTAGTTCAGATGACAACCCTCAACACCTCTTTTCAATCTTGTGCTTTGTCACATCTATATCAGACAATGATGCAACTAGTTACAATGCTCTCCACAGGAGATCTATAGAAAATTGCTGCTATGTCTTCAGTTATAATTTATTATTATAAACTTATTATTATAACACAGATTATTCTAATAAGGAAAAATATTGACAGACTCTGTTTACATTTCTTGCTGTCTCAGTAAAGCAACCAGCATATTCAAAGACCATACCCTGGCCATTCACTGATCTTCTCCACCCACCGAAAAGTCAAAAACACATATCACCGGGTTCAGGAACAGTTTCTACCCCCACTGTCATCAGATCTGAACTGATATTTGCATGACAAGAGGATCTGTCCTGGGACCAGCACATAAGTGCCATTACAAAGCAGGCATGGCAGCTCCTCAACTGTCTTAGAGCTTTGCACCGATACATTGAGCCACCTAAGACTTTGACAAATTCTGAGGTGTCACCCCTGATTAAAATTTTTTATTGCTGTGCCGTAGGTATTTCATTTCAGCAGTTCTGTAAAATCAGCCTGTTCTGCTCACAGCCTGTGGGTTTGAGCTAAAGATAAAAGGTTTTGTTGTTCAATTTATAAATGTGGTGTCAGATAATCAGGATTGGGGAATTGGGAACTGGAGAACATTGGGTTGAAGTCTTTTTGGGTGGAACTGGGAGAAAAGACTGGAGGGAGGAAGGCTGAGGATGCCGTCCCTGTTGATCAAGATGCTGTGTGTAGATGAATGGCTTCAAGGAGGACGAGCACTCCTGTGGGAGACCTGTTTGTTCAAAATGGATCTTGAGTGACATTGAGGTCACACATAGACCAATGATCCAGTGCACGAGTTAAAGACAGCTTCAAGATGAGCTCCTAACTAAGTGCACATTTGACTGATTAAGAATAATGGACCTTTTTGTGTTTTATCCCCACTTTCTTTCCTTTATAACTGCTTAAGTTAACATTCTTGAATGTACTTATTTATAATTGTATGCAGTGTATGATCAGTTATTTCTTGCCGACACAACATTCACATGAAATGCAAAGATCATCGCCAGAGGCTCAGTAATCTCCTCCCTCGCCTCCCACAGAAGCCTCAGGTACATCTCGTCTGGTCCCGGTGTCTTATCCAACTTGATGCTTCCCAAAAGCTCCAGCACATCCTCTTTCTTAATATCTATATACTCAAGCTTTTCAGTCTGTGGCAGGTCATCACACCAATCACCAAGATCCTTTTCCATAGTGAATACTGAAGTAAAGTATTAATTACATCTGCCACCTTTTCTGTTCCATACACACTTTTCCACTGTCACACTTGATTGGTCCGATACTCTCACATCTCATCCTCTTGCTCTTCACATACTTGTAGAATGCCCCAGGGCTTCCCTTAATCCTATCTGCCAAGGCCTTCTCATGGACACTTTGGCTCTCCTAATTTCATTCTTAAACTCTTTTCTGCTAACCTTATAATCTTCCAGATCTCCATCATTATCTAGTTTTTTTAATCCTTTGTAAGCTCTTCTTTTCTTCCTGACAACAACATTTGTAAACCACGGATCCTGTACACTACCATCCTTTCCCCGTCTCATTGGAATGTACCTACACAGAACGGCATGCAAGTATTCCCTGAACATTTGCTACATATCTTCTGTAAGTTTCCCTGAGAACATCTGTTTCCAATTTATGCCTGGTAGCCTCATAAATCCCCTTACTGCAATTAACCGTTTCCCTAACTTGGCTGTTCCTATCCCTCTCCAATGCTATGGGAAAGGAGATAGAATCATGATAACTATGTCCAACATGTTCTCCCACTGAGAGACCTGACACCTAACCAGGTTTATTTCTCAATACAAGATCAGGTACAGCTTCTCCTTTTGAAGGCTTATCTACATATTGTGTCAAGAAACCCTCCTTTCTTTCTTTTTAAATCTTTTTATTAATTTTAAGAAAAACATAAGTGAAATATGAATACAAAACGTTTGAGAGTACATAATTAATAGTTTAAATACACAATCAGATATATAATAATCAATATATAAGGCCTCCCAAACTCATAGTATTAATGTAAAAGAATCGAAAAAGAGAAAAAAAAACCTCAAAAAAAAACTTTTAAAAAACTTACAAAAAAAAACTAACCAACATGGGCCATTGCATAATGTTAAATGCATACAGTAGTGCCGATAACTCCGAACCTCCATCCAAATAATTAAGGATAATAACAGTAAAGTTTAGGATCAGACCATTTAACTCATATGAAAATGTTAAGAAACCCTCCTGAACACACCTAACAAACCCCACCCCATCTAAACCCCTCATTCTAGGGACATGCCAATCTATATTTGGGAAATCTCTCACCACTACAAACCTATTATCATTACTCCTTTCTAGAATTTGTCCTCCTATCTGCTCCTTAAGGTCCCTGTTACTATTGGGTGGTCTATAAAAAAAAAATACCCAGTTGAGTTATTGACCCGTTCCTATTCCTAACTTTCACCCACAGAAACTCCGTAGAGAACACATCCATGACTTACTCCTTTTCTACAGCCGTGACACTATCTCTGACCATCAGTGCCACACCCCCACCTCTTTTGCCTCCCTCCCTGTCCTTCCGGAAATGTCTCAAGCCTGGCACTTGAAGTAGCCATTGTTGCCCCTGCATCATCCAAGTCTCTGTAACGGCCACGACATCATAGCTGATCTACGCTCTAAGCTCACCTGCTTTATTCATAACACTCCTCGCATTAAAATAGACACATCTCAAACCATTGGTCTGAGTGTGTTCCTTCTCTATCACTTGCCTATCCTCCCGTTTGCACTGTCTCCAAGCTGTCTCTATTTGTGAGCCAACCTCCCTTTACTCTGTCACTTCAGTTCATTTCCCACCCCCCAGCAATTCCAGTTTAAACTCTCCATACCGCCAGGAAATTGGTCACCCTTGGATTCAAGTGCATCACATCATTTTTGTACGGGGCAAACCTGCCCCAAAAGAGGTCTCAATGCTTCCGAAATCTGAATCCCTGCCCCCTGCTCCAATCCCTCAGCAATGCATCTATCTTCACCTCATTCTATTTCTATACTCACTATCACGTGGCACAGGCAGCAACCCCAAGATTACTACCTTTCAGGTCCAGGCTCCAGAACCAAAGTGTTTAACTACACTTCCTATCGAAGCATTTCTTAAATGCCCATAACATATCAGACTATAACAAAACCCTTGCAGGACAATACGTGGACACTGCACTCTTGTGTTTAAAAAAAAACACTGATCTCTGAAATCCACCCAATACTTTCCTCTGGTCACCTTAAAATTATATCCCCTAGTGATAGCCACTTCCTCCTGTGAAAAAAAATAATCTGTGCCTCAGACCATCTTATACACCTCTGTCAAGTCACCTGTCATGCTGTTCACTCCAAAGATAAAAGCCTTAACTCACTCAGTCAATTGTCATAAGACATTAATCCAAACTGCATTCTGATAGATCCCACCCACACACACTCTCTAACACTTCCACATCCTTCCCATAAAGAGTTGACCAAAGCTACACCCACGGTCTGCCCCGTCACACATGGGGGCATGTGATGATTGTAAAGGGGAGTGGGGAATCAGGAAGCATGAAGGAGAATGGAGGGGGAGTGCTGGTAAACCTGTTATTGAGGGAGAGGAAGGAGAGCGGAGAAGTGACAGGGGAAGGGAGAAACAGCAGATTTGTGGATGGGAGAAAGGTCTGTGGTTTAGGATGATGGGAGGGGAATGGAGGGGACGAGGGATGCTAAGAGGGAGACATAGTAGGGGGTGGCATTTTCTGGAAGCTTTCTTCTAAGTCACACACTGCCATGTCGAGGAAACACAGATCAAAATCCCGGAACTTCTGAACATAATTTTGGGTGTCATCACAGGTAAAAGACTGTAGCAGTTCAATAAGCCAGCTCACCGTCTTTTCAAGGTCATCTCTGGTGTGGCAGTTAAACACCGGTTCAGCCTCTGAAACTCACGTCTGTTTGGTGAATAAAAATAAATGATTTGCTGTTTGCTGGGGGTGGAATTGCAGATGGGGATTGTGGTTGGCAGAATGATGCAAACACAAGTTGTACATTAACACTGAACATTATTCTGTCTCTCATCCACAGACACCACATTCGGTGATCTGTATGTAACCAACACTGACCTGGATCAGCCCTGGAGAAGTTCGAATTGTTCTCAGACCAACTTGGATGACGGAAATCTTGATGGCTGGTACAGATTTAACAGGTAAAGCAAGCAGATAATCACTGAGGAACTGGACAATAAGATATAGCAGTGAAATTAGGCCATTTGGCCCATTGAGTCTGATCTCCTATTTCATCATCACAGATCCATCTCCCTCTCAGCCCCAATCTCCTGTCTTGCCCTAAATGGTAAATATAGTGAGGCTGGGATCATCAGTGACTACGCTGAGATGGGAAGTAAATACCAGGAGAGGAGAGATCCCACATTCTAAGGCACAGACAAGGGGGCGGTACAACAGAGAGGGAGTTCTCAGGATTGAGAGGATAATGAACAGAGGCAGGGTGTCTCCAATTTCCCATCTCTCTCTGAGTGTATAAACTCCCTCAGATCAGGGACTGACTCTGATTGTTGTTTCAGTTCTGGAGAATGGAAGATTCCTGAGACGGTGGTTCCACACGGTTGCTGCTCTGGGGAGACCTCAGGCTTGTTAAACGGTAAGTTTAGAGTTTGCATCAGTGGGGCTGGGTTACTTTTGGTGAGGGTCAGACTGATGACCGAGATCCCTTCACATACTGGTCATGTATCACTAAATAAACAGACAAATTAATTAAATGGACTGAAGATTCAGTTCCAATATGGAGAAAGGGTTGGGACATCGGAGTAATCCTGTAAACTATAAACCAGTAAGGCTGAGGTCAGTGGGCGAGAAGCTAGTGGTGGGTATTCTTAAAATAGGACATGACCATTTGGAAGACACAGGTGAAATAGGGACAATTAGCTTCTCTTTGTGCGGGGCAAGTCATGACTTTCTGACTTGCTTGAGTTTTTCAAGGAGTTGATAGGATTGATGAAGGTAGAGTTGTGGATGTTATCTTCATGGATTTTACACGATACGTTCAACAGACAGAAGAGCAGTATGAGGCCATTTGGCCCTTTGAGTCTGCTTCCTCAGTCCATCATGGCTGATTTATTATTATTCCTTCAGCCCATTCAAATGTCTTCTCCCTGTAACCTTTGATGCCCTCATGAATCAAAAACCTATCAACCTCAGCTTTAAATATACCAATGGTATTGCCTTCACAGCTTACTGTGGCAATGAATTTAACAGATTCACACCCTCTGGCTAAATAAATTCCTCCTCATTGCTGATAAAGAGAGGGTCTTGTGTTCGGAGGCTGTGTCCCCACGATAAGCAGCATCCTTTCCCTGTCCACTCTATCTAGGCCTTACAATAATGTATAGGTTTCATTGAAATGCCCCAGGTCCCTTATGGGAGGCTTATTCAGAAGATGAAGATGCTGTTGCGGGGAGTGTGGGATGGTCGAGGGTGATGGCAGCAGCTCACCACTGACAGAGGCTGAACCGGACTGTGAGTTCTGCATCACAGTGCACATAGGGTGCAATATCACATTCGCTGGTGCACTGTGGGACCGGGTACATTTTACAATGTTTATAAACCTCATTCCAGGTTCCCATCCCAACGTGGGAGAGGGCCAGGTGACCAGGACCGTCTGTTTTACTTGGGCTGAGGCCACCTGTTACTGGAGCCTGGAGATCAAGGTGACAAACTGCTCTGGTTACTTTGTGTATTGGCTGAACCGGACACTCTCGGATAACGCTGGGGACTGCACAGGTAGGTCCCTGTTCCTCCATGGCACAGCAGTGCGGTAGTTGTGGGGAAGTTCTGGGAATCCCCGAGTTACCAACACACATATGGGCTGAGTTTGCCAGTCAGCTGCCTGTCCAGTGGTCAGTGATCTCCTTTCTCGTACCGCAGAACAGGACAGCACAGCACAGGTCCAGAGCCTTACAAAGTTGTGAAGACTTACTCTTAAAATCAATCTAACCCTTCCCTCCTACACAATCCTCTAATTTTCTATCATCCATGTGCCTATGAATTTCTTCAATTTGTCTCTACCACCATTCTTTGCAGGTGTTCCACGCAACTAGCATACTGTATGTAAATAAATAAACATGTGACACCCACCCTCATATACATTAACATTACGACCGCTTACATCAGTCACTTCCTCCCATGGAAAATGCCTGTGACTTTTCACTCGATCTTTGCCTCTTACCATATTGTACACCTCCTCTACCAAAGCACCCCTCATCCTCCTTCACTGCAAATGGAAATGCCCTATCTCAGGTAACCTATCCTGATGAATAATGCTCTCTGCTGACTGCAAGACATTTTCCCAGTTTCCCTCTTAAATATACTCCTCTTGAGTTGCTTTCACTGCAATCTATAGCATGTGAATTTCTTCATGACAATGGGCTACAAAACTACATCAATGCTCTTCAGATCGCACGCTTGACAGTTAAATGTGTGGCGGATTTGAGGGTCAATGCCACAGCCTAACTTGCAGCAAGGGAGGATGAAGCTCAGAGCCCTCCTCTACCTAGTTTCTTGGTCACAAACGTACAGTCACTGAAAAATAAGATTGATGACCTCAGGGCAAGACTGCTGTATGAGAGGCCGGTGGGACAGATCACAATTGTTGGTTGCAATGAAAGTTGTTTAAATGTGAATACACCGGATGCAATGATACAGCTGGACAGTTTTAAGATTTTCAGAGTGGATCCAGCCATGAATACTGGAAAGGTGAGAGATGTCCATGAATATTTTCAGTCAATTCTCGTTGGTGCACAGAATTGGGGTTATGTCAGATTCTTGTTCCACTGACCTGGAACAATGAATGACTAAATGCAGACTATTCAATTTGCCTCTGTGGTTCTCATCCGTAATCAGGACCACAGTTTACATATCCTCAGTGTCTGATTACAAACAATCACTCATGAATCTGCACAATGTTGTCTGTAGGGAAGAAACAGCTTGTCCCGATGTGATTCGAATTGTAGTTGGTGACTTTAACAAATCTGTTTGAATAAAGCCATGCATAATTATCACAGTTTGAATAATGTGCCTGTTGGACCACAGTTCTGAACAAACTAGACAGTCGCTACACGATGATAAGGAACGCCTATCGTTCCTTCCTGAGACTGTATTTTGGCAAGTCAGATCATTTGTCTGTAGATCTGCTACCTGCATACAGACAGAGCCTAAAGAGCAAGGCTGCTGAGACCAAAACAACCAAAAGTACATTGCAGGAGCTGAGGAGTGATTTCAGGATTGCTGAGAGTCCGTGGACCAGGCCGTGTTCAAGAACTCATCTGAGGACCTGAATGCCTCCACCACGGTCATTAGGCTTCATTAAAACAGCTGTGGATGAGTGTTTCCAGGCAAGATAGTTCAGTGTTTTTGCCAGTCAGAAGCCCTGGAGAATGAAATCCAGAACTGCTGAGAGCCGGATCAGAGGCATTGAAGTGTGGAGATCAAGAATGCTACATGAGGTGCAGCTATGATCTCCAGAAAACCATCGCTGGGGCCAAGTGTAGACTGGAGTCAGTGAGGAATGCGCGACACTTTTCTCCGGGTTTGAATGAGGTAACCACCTACAAAGGTACATCTTGTGGCATAGGGGAGATAGAACCATAGAACATCAGAGCACAGAAACAGGCCCTTCATCCGATCTTGGCTGTGGCGAACCACATGGAGGAATGAAAGGACAGGTCCTGGTTTCACTACTACTGCAGGATGGTCTACGAGGCCAGATACAGATTCCCAGACAGACACCACTGGGGATTCCCTCGGAGCAGTGACAGGAGAGCCTGGTCCGGGTTTCACCACCACCACAGCAGGATCTATGAGCTCAGTTATTTGTGATGGGAGGGGAGAATGATGAACAATATTTCCCTCCTTTAGTCCTGAATATTCATCCAGGCTTTGGGAGAAGTGTCTCGTTCCAAAAGCTTTTGGAGGCAGAGTTCATGAACAGGGACTGGATGGTTTTGCTTTTATTTTTAAAGAAAATGTCTCTTTATTTACTTGTTTTCCGATGTCAACCTATTATGATACTGCTTCCCTTTCACGTTCTGACATGACTATCCATGGCCTCCTCTACCGACAGGATGAGAGCCCTCTTGGGTTGGTGGAGAAACAGTGCATAGTCCATAAGTGTAGACTCCAACTTGTGACAGCACAAATAAATAGTGTTTAATTGGTCATTGTAAATTATCCCATGATTAGGCTTGCATTAGTTTGGGAGTTGCTGGGGAAGAAGGTCCTACTCCATGCTGTATTAAAAAATCAATACACCTGATATTATGCAGGTTAATATTTCTACCTTCCAGTAGTTACTGCTCGCTCCCACTTCTCTCTTATTCCTTTCCCATTCTGGATCTGCTCTTAGCCCATCTCCATTTCTCAACTGTCCATCTCCTCCATCTCGTCCCACTTCTCCATCGCTTTAATCCATGGTCCACTGTCTATAATCACTGGATTACTACTTCTTCAGACCTTAATCCCTTCCTCATATTATGTCCTAGTTTCACTGATCATGGCATTCACTCACGCAGACGCCTGGCTTCACCTATCACCTGCCAGCTTATACACTTCCGTATTCTCATTCAGGTACTTGTGCCCTTCATTTCCAGTCCTGGTGAAGGGTCTTGGGCCAAAGCATTAACGCTTTTTTTTCTCCACCACAAATGCGGCCTGACTTGCTGAGTTCCTCCAGCGTTTTGTGTGTTGCGCTGGATGTCCAGCACCTTCTCATTCCCCGCCTTTATGAATATTTATCCCTGTTGTGTTTCTTAAGGTCTGTCACTCACTCTCCCTAATCTCTGTTACATTGTTCCAGGCCTGGAGACGTCCACATTAAAACAGTCTGAAGGATATTCTTCTGGAGAACACACCTGGAAACTGTCCTCTGTCCCAGCAGGAGACGCCTCCTCAGGTATGAGGTCCTATTCAGTCTCTCTCGCTCTGCGAGGCCTAACCTCCCAGTGACCAGTCCACAGACTGGATGTATAGCGTGTGTAGGGGTGTGAATGATGTTAAGGGTTGGGTAGAGTGGGGTGGAAGAAATGAACAGATGGGTGGAGTTACTGAGTATGTCACTGAGGGAGGAGAAGAGCGATGGAGGTGAAGGGTTGAATGTTCATAAAGAGGAAGGGAGGAATGACTGGGAGGAGTTGCATGGCGACTGATCAGAAATAGAGATAACCAGAGTGGGATTTGAGTAATTCACTATTTGTAAAGGAAGAAATGGGTGAAGACAAACAGGAGAGTAATGGAGGGAGAGGTGGGATGTTGGAGTGGGAGGAGTGAGGCGTGTGGAGAGAGAGTGATGACTGTGTAAGGAGAGTTGGGCAGAGAGATCCCTGAGAGTGATGGTGCTACCGGAGGAAGGAAGAAAAGACTGAGGACAGAGTGTTGCAGACAGACTTAATGCTGAGGGAGCGAGATGAGAGCAGAGGGATTTCAGAAGCAAGGGTAGAGATATTAAATAGCAGAATAGAGGGTGTGTGTGCATTTCAGGGAATAAATTTGTTCTGGATCTTAGCCTCCTGTTCCCTGCCATTGACTTACTGCCTGAACTAATGGAAAATCTGCTTACAACTTTACACTTCCTATGTATATCTTCCTATTATAGATTCTTCATTGGTCACAACTCGGGAACCCCAACAATCAGCAACTGAAGAATCTGGTCTGGGTTTGTCCAGCACCCCAGCAGGATCCATGAGCCAAGGTACAGACTCCTTGTTGGAGACTGCTCGGGAAGCCCGTGGCTCGGCGACAGAAAACCCTGTTCCGGGTCTGACTACCACCCCATCATTGTCTGCGAGCCTGGGTACAGGCTCCCTGATGGACGTATCTCCGAAAGCCCACGGATCGTTGACTGGAGAGTCTGTACTGGGCACGAGCCCAAGTACATATTCCCAGTCGGACACAACTCGGGAAGCCCAGGGATCAGCGACTGGAGAGCCTGCTCCAGGTTTGAGCACCACTACAATAGTTTCAGTGAGCACAGTTACTGATTCCCAGTCAGACTCAACTCAGGATCTCAAGGGAGCAGCAACGGGAGAGCCTGGTTCAGGTATGACATCCACCAAAGCAGGGTCTGTGAGATCAAGTATGTGTGATGGAGAACAATGATGAACAATGTTTCCCTCCTTTCGTCTTAGATACACATCTGTGCTTTGTCTGAGAGAGGTGGCTATTTGCAAAAGTTTTGGGAGGGAGAGTTCATAAACAGAGATTGGATGGTTTTGTTTCCTTCTAAAAACAACGACTCTTTGCCAAATTGCTGTTCCAGTGATTACACATTATAATTCTACCTCTCAATCCCATCCTGACATGACTGTCCACGGCCTCCTCTACTGACAGGTTGAAGTATCCCTTGTGTTGGAGGAGCAACACCACAAAGTCCGTCAGGGTAGACTCCACTTGTGGCATAGTCCTTAGCGTAACGCATTACAGTTCAGGTGACCCGGGTTCAACTCCTGTAACTGCCTGTAAGGAGTTCATGTGATCCACCCTTGATCAGGTGTGTTTCCTCCGGGTGATTCAGTTTCTTCCCACTATTAAAAAAAATAATAGTTGGTAGGTTAATTAGTCATTGTAAATTATCCCGTGATTAGGCTGGCATTGGATTGGGAGGAGCTGCGTCAGAAGGGCCTACTCCATGTTGTATTAAAAAAAAACAATCAATGAAGCATGGACGATTTTTCCTACCGGATGTATGGTATGGAGAGCGGTGTGAACAATGTTTGTGGTTGGAGAATGTGGTGTGGGACGATTGAGCAGAGAAAGGTGGAGTGACTGAGTGTGTCACAGATGAGAGGGGAGGAGTGGTAAAGGTGAGGCGAGAGAATGGTCACAGAGTGTAAGGGAGGAATACCTCTGAAGAGTTAGATGGTGACTGATGAGAAATAGAGATAACCAGAGTGGGATTTGAGTTATTCATTATTTGTAAAGGAAGAAGTGGGTGAAGACACACAGGAGAGAGAGATGGAGAGACAGGTGGGATATCGGCGTGGGATGAGTGAGGCCAGTGTAGAGAGAGTGATGACTGAAAGGGAGGTTGGGCAGAGAGATCGGCGAGATTGATGCTCCTAATGGAGTGATGGCAGAAGGGACTGAAAAGAGTGAGGACAGACTGAAAGCCAAGAGAGAGAGATGTGTGGAGAAGGATTAGAGAAGCAAGGGTAGAGGTGTGTGTGTGTGTGTGTGTGTGTGTGTGTGTGTGTGTGTGTGTGTGTGTGTGTGTGTGTGTGTGTGTGTGTGTGTGTGTGTGTGTGTGTGTGTTTCTGAGGATAGATTTGAATTGGACTTTAGCCTCCTGTGTCCTGCTATTGAATTATTTCCTGATCTAATGGAAAACGTGTTTACGACTTTACCCTTCCTCTGTGTATCATCTCACTATAGATTCTTCATTGGACGCAACTCGGGAACCCCAGGAATCATCAACCAGAGAACCTGGTCCAGCAGGGTCTGCGAGCCCAGTTACAGATTCCCACTTCGGCACAACTCAGGAAGCCCATGGATCAGCGGCTGGAGAGCCTGTTCCGGGTTTGTCCACCAGACCAGCATTGTCTGTGAGCCCAGGTACAGATTCCCAGTCTGATGCCACGAAGGAACCCATGGGTGCAGTGACAGGAGAGCCCGGTCCTGGTTTCACCACTACTGCAGGATTGTCTGTGAGCCCAGGTACAGACTCCCGGACAGACACCACCAAGGGACCCCTGGGTGCAGTGACAGGAGAGCCTGGTCCGGTTTTAACCACCACCGCAGCAGGATCTATGAGCTCAGGTATTTGTGATGGGAGGGGAGAATGATGAACAATATTTCCCTCCTTTCGTCCTGTATATTCTTCCAGGCTTTGGGAGAAGTCTCTAGTTTCAAAATCTTTTGGAGGTAGAGTTCATGAGCAGGGATTGGATGTTTTTGCTTTTATTTTTAATGAAAAGATCTCTTTATCAACTTGTTTTTCTGATGTCAACCGATTATGATAACGCTTCCCATCACCATTCTGACATGACTGTCCACGGTCTCCTATACCGACAGGATGACAGCCCTCTTGGGTTGGTGGTGAAACAGTGCATAGTTCATTATTGTACACTCCAACTTGTGACAGCACAAATAAAAAGTGCTTTATTGGTCATTGTAAATTTTCCCATGATTCCGTTAGCATTAGTAGGAAGTTGCTGGGCAAGAAGGCCCTATTCCACGCTGTATTAAAAAACATCAATAAACCTGATGTTATGCAGATTAATATTTCTACCTTCCAGTAGTTTCTGCTCACTCCACTTCTCTCTTATTCCCTTCACATTTCAGATCTGCTCTTAGCCCATCTCCTTTTCTCAACTGTCCGTCCCCTCCAACTTGTCCCGCTCCTCCATCACTTTAATCCATGGTCCACTGTGCATTCTCATTGGATTACTCCTTCTTCTGACCTTTATCTCTTCCACATATTACCTCCTAGCTTCACTGATCATTGCATTCACTTACTCAGATGCCTGGTTGCACCTATCACCTGTCAGCTTATACACTCCTGTATTCTCATTCAGGTACTTGTGCCCTTCATTTCCAGTCCTGGTGAAGAGTCTTGGGCTAAAACATCAACTCTTTTTTTCTCCACCGTAAATGCTGCCTGACTTGCTGAGTTCCTCCAGCGTTTTGTGTGCTGCGCTGGATGTCCAGCACCTTCTGATTCCCCGCCTTTATGAATATTTATCCCTGTTGTGTTGCTTAAGGTCAGTCACTCACTCTCCCTAATCTCTGTTACATTGTTCCAGGCCTGGAGACGTTCACATTGGAACAGTCTGAAGGATATTCTTCTGGAGAACACACCTGGAAACTGTCCTCTGTCCCAGCAGGTGACGCCTCCTCAGGTATGAGGTCCTATTCAGTCTCTCTCGCTCTGTGAGGCCTAACCTCCCAGGGACTGGTCCGCATACTGGATGTATAGTGTGTGTAGGGGTGTGAATGATGTTAAGGGTTGGAGAGAGTGGGGTGGCAGAAATGAACAGAGAGGAGTGAA
Organism: Hemitrygon akajei; assembly: GCF_048418815.1. Lineage (NCBI taxonomy): Eukaryota > Metazoa > Chordata > Chondrichthyes > Myliobatiformes > Dasyatidae > Hemitrygon > Hemitrygon akajei. Next base: position 12,554,772 of record NW_027331920.1, on the reverse strand, counting down.
GTGTGTCACTGAGGGATGAGAAGAGCGATGGATGTGATGGGTTGAATGTTCATAGAGAGGAAGGGAGGAATGACTGAGAGGAGTTGCATGGTGACTGATCGGAAATAGAGATGTCCGGGGTGGGAGTTGTAAAGGAAGAAATGGGAGAATGCACACAGGAGTGTAACACAGGGAGAGGTGGGATGCTGGTGTGAGAGGGGTGAGGCGAGTGTGGAGAGAGAGTGATGACTGTGTAAGGAGAGTTGGGCAGAGAGATCCCTGAGAGTGATGGTCCTACCGGAGGATGAAAGAAAAGACTGAGGACAGAGTGTTGCAGACATACTGAATGCTGAGGGAGGGAGATGAGAGCAGAGAGATTAGAGAAGCAATGGTAAACGTATTAAATAGCAGAGTAGAGGGTGTGTGTGCAATTCAGGGGATACATTTGTCCTGGATCTCAGCCTCCTGTTCCCTGCCATTGACTTACTGCCTGAACTAATGGAAAATTTGCTTACTACATTACACTTCCAATGTATATCTTCTTATTACAGATTCATCATTGGTCACAATTCGGGAACCCCAACAATCAGCAACTGAAGAATCTGGTCTGGGTTTGTCCAGCACCCCAGCAGGATACATGAGCCAAGTTACAGATTCCCTGTTGGAGACTGCTGGGGAAGCCCGTGGCTCAGCGACAGAAGACCCTGTTCCGGGTTTGACCTCCACCCCATCAAGGTCTGCGAGACTGGGTACAGACTCCCTGATGGACGTAACTCAGAAAGCCCATAGATCGTTGACTGGAGAGTCTGTACTAGGTTTGACCACCACGTCAGCAGGGTTCCCGAGCACAAGTACATATTCCCAGTCGGACACAACTCGGGAAGCCCATGGATCAGCGAGTGGAGAGCCTGCTCCAGGTTTGAGCACCACTACAATAGTTTCAGTGAGCACAGTTACTGATTCCCAGTCAGACTCAACTCGGGATCTCAAGGGAGCAGCAACGGGAGAGCCTGGTTCAGGTATGACATCCACCAAAGGAGGGTCTGTGAAATCAAGTATGTGTGATGGAGAACAATGATGAACAATGTTTCCCTCCTTTCATCTTAGATACACATCAGTGGTTTGTCTGAGAGAGGTGGTTAGTTCCAAAAGTTTTTGGAGGGCGAGTTCATAAACAGAGATTGGATGGTTTTGTTTTCTTTTCAAAAACGACTCTTTGCCAAATTGCTGGTCCAGTGACTACACATTATAATTCTACCTCCCAATCCCATCCTGACATGACTGTCCACGGCCTCCTCTACTGACAGGTTGAAGTTTCCCTTGTGTTGGAGGAGCAACACCACAAAGTCCCTCAGGGTAGACTCCACTTGTGGCATAGTCCTGAGCGTAACGCATTACAGTTCAGGTGACCCGGGTTCAACTCCGGTAACTGCCTGTAAGAAGTGCATGTGATCCACCCTTGATCAGGTGTGTTTCCTCCGGGTGATTCAGTTTCTTCCCACTATTAAAAAACATACTATTTGGTAGGTTAATTAGTCATTGTAAATTATCCCGTGATTAGGCTGGCATTGGATTGGGAGGAACTGGGTCAGAAGGGCCTACTCCATGTTGTATTAAAAAAAAACAATCAATAAAGCATGGACCAGTTTACCTACCGGATGTATGTTATGGAGAGGGGTGTGAATATTGTTTGTGGTTGGAGAATGTGGCGTGGGACGATTGAGCAGAGAAAGGTGGAGTGACTGAGTGTGTCACAGGTGAGAGGGAAGGAATGATAAAGGTGAGGCGAGAGAATGGTCACAGAGTGGAAGGGAGGAACAACTCTGAAGAGTTAGGTGGTGACTGATGAGAAATAGAGATACCAGAGTGGGATTTGAGTTATTCACTATTTGTAAAGGAAGAAGTGAGTGAAGACACACAGGAGACAAAGATGGAGATAGAGTTGGGATATTGGCGTGGGATGAGTGAGGCCAGTGTAGAGAGAGTGATGACTGAAAGGGAAGTTGGTCAGAGAGATCGGCGAGAGTGATGCTCCTAATGGAGTGATGGCAGAAGGGACTGACAAGAGTGAGGACAGACTGAAAGCCAAGAGAGAGAGAAGTGTGGAGAAGGATTCGAGAAGCGAGGGTAGAGGAGTGTGTGTGTGTGTGTGTGTGTGTGTGTGTGTGTGTGTGTGTGTGTGTGTGTGTGTGTGTGTGTGTGTGTTTCTGAGGATAGATTTGAATTGGACTTTAGCCTCCTGTTTCCTGCTATTGAATTACTTCCTGATCTAATGGAAAACGTGTTTACTACTTTACCCTTCCTCTGTGTATCATCTCACTATAGATTCTTCATTGGACGCAACTCGGGAACCCCAGGAATCAACAACCAGAGAACCTGGTCCAGCAGGGTCTGCGATCCCAGGTACAGATTCCCACTTCGACACAGCTCTGGAAGCCCAAGGATCAGCGGCTGGAGAGCCTGTTCCGGGTTTGTCCACCAGCCTAGCATTGTCTGCGAGCCCAGGTACAGATTCCCATTCTGACACCACCAAGGGACCCTTGGGTGCAGTGACAGGAGAGCCCGGTCGTGGTTTCACCACTACTGCAGGATTGTCTGCGAGCCCAGGTACAGATTCCCAGTCTGACGCCACCAAGGAACCCATGGGTGCAGTGACAGGAGAGCCCGGTCCTGGTTTCACCACTACTGCAGGATTGTCTGTGAGCCCAGGTACAGACTCCCGGACAGACGCCACCAAGGGACCCCTGGGGGCAGTGACAGGAGAGCCTGGTCCGGTTTTAACCAGCACCACAGCCGGATCTATGAGCTCAGGTATTTGTGATGGGAGGGGAGAATGATGAACAATATTTCCCTCCTTTCGTCCTGTATATTCTTCCAGGCTTTGGGAGAAATCTCTAGTTCCAAAATCATTTGGAGGGAGAGTTCATGAGCAGGGATTGGATGTTTTTGCTTTTATTTTTAATGAAAAGATCTCTATATCAACTTGTATTTATGATGTCTACCCTTTTTGATAATGCTTCCCATCACCATTCTGACATGACTGTCCACGGTCTCCTATACCGACAGTATGAGAGCCCTCTTGGGTTGGTGGTGAAACAGTCCATAATTGTAGACTCCAACTTGTGACAGCACAAATAAATAGTGCTTTATTGGCCATTGTAAATTATCCCATGATTCGGCTAGCATTAGTAGGGAGTTGCTGGGCAAGAAGGCCCTATCCCACGCTGTATTAAAAAACATCAATAAACCTGATGTTATGCAGATTAATATTTCTACCTTCCAGCAGTTTCTGTGCACTCCACTTCTCTCTTATTCCTTTCCCATTCCAGATCTGCTCTTTGTCCATCTCCCTTTCTCAAAAGTCCATCTCCTCCAACTCTTCCCGCTCCTCCATTGCTTTAATCTATGGTCCACTGTGCATTCTCATAGGATTACTCCTTCTTCAGACCTTTATCTCTTCCACATATTACCTCCTAGCTTCACTGACCATTGTATTCACTCACTCAGACGCCTGGCTTCACCTATCTCCTGCCAGCTTATGCACTCCCGTATTCTCATTCAGGCACTTGTGCCCTTCATTCCCTATCCTGGTGAGGAGTCTTGGGCCAAATCGTCAACTTTTCTTTCTCCGCCCCAATTGCTGCCTAACTTGCTGAGTTCCTCCAACATTTTGTGTGTTGCACTGGATCTCCAGCACGTTCTGATTCCCCGCCTTTATGCGTAAATTTCCCTGTTGTGCTGCTTAAGGTCTGTCACTCTCCTTAATCTCTGTTATATTGTTCCAGGCCTGGAGACGTCCTCATTGGAACAGTCTGAAGGATATTCTTCTGGAGAACACACCTGGAAAATGTCCTCTGTCCCAGCAGGAGACGCCTCCTCAGGTATGAAGTCCTATTCAGTCTCTCTCGCTCTGCGAGGCCTAACCTCCCAGTGACCAGTCCACAGACTGGATGTATAGCGTGTGTAGGGGTGTGAATGATGTTAAGCGTTGGAGAGAGTGGGGTGGAAGAAATTAACAGACAGAGGTGGATTTACTGAGTATGTCCCTGAGGGATGAGAAGAGTGATGGAGAAGAGGGGTTGAATGTTCATAGAGAAGAAGGGAGGAATGACTGGGAGGAGTTGCACGGTGACTGATCAGAAATAGAGATGACCGGAGTGGGATTTGAGTAATTCACTATTTGTAAAGGAAGAAATGGGTGAAGTCACACAGGAGAGTGATGGAGGGAGAGGTGGGATGCTGGACTGGGAGGAGTGAGGCGAGTGTGGACAGAGAGTGATGACAGTGTAAGGAGAGTTTTGCAGGGAGAACCCTGAGAGTGATGGTTCTACCGGAGGATGAAAATAAAGACTGAGGACAGAGTGTTGCAAACAGACTGGAAGCTGAGGGAGGGAGTTGAGAGCAGAGGGATTTGAGAAGCAAGGGTAAACGTATTAAATAGCAGAGTAGAGGGTGTGTGTGCATATCAGGGAATAAATTTGTCCTGGATCTCAGCCTCCTGTTCCCTGCCATTGACTTACTGCCTGAACTAATGGAAAATTTGCTTACAACTTTACACTTCCTATGTATATCTTCTTATTACAGATTCATCATTGGTCACAACTCGGGAACCCCAACAATCAGCAACTGAAGAATCAGGTCTGGGTTTGTCCAGCACCCCAGCAGGATCCATGAGCCAAGGTACAGATTCCCTGTTGGAGACTGCTGGGGAAGTCCGTGGCTCAGCGACAGAGGACCCTTTTCCGGGTTTGACCAGCACCCCATCATGGTCTGCGAGCCTGGGTACAGACTCCCTGATGGACGTAACTCAGAAAGCCCATGGATCGTTGACTGGAGAGTCTGTACTGGGTTTGACCACCACGCCAGCAGGGTCCACGAGCCCAAGTACATATTCCCAGTCAGACACAACTCGGGAATCCCATGGATCAGCGAGTGGAGAGCCTGCTGCAGGTTTGAGCACCACTACAATAGTTTCAGTGAGCACGGCTATTGATTCCCAGTCAGACTCAACTCGGGATCTCAAGGGGGCAGCAACGGGAGAGCCTGGTTCAGGTATGACATCCACCAAAGCAGGGTCTGTGAGATCAAGTATTTGTGATGGAGAACAATGATGAACAATGTTTCCCTCCTTTCGTCTCAGATGCACATCAGTGCTTTATCTGAGAGAGGTGTCTAGTTCCAAAAGTTTTGCGAGGGCGTGTTCATAAACAGAGATTGGATGGTTTTGTTTTCTTTTCAAAAACAACAACTGTTTGCCAAATTGCTATTCCAGTGACTACAGATTATAATACTACCTCCCAATCCCATCCTGACATGACTGTCCACGGCCTCCTCTACTGACAGAGTGAAATATCACTTGTGTTGGAGGAGCAACACCACAAAGTCCGTCAGGGTAGACTCCACTTGTGGCATAGTCCTTAGCGTAACGCATTACAGTTCAGGTGACCCGGGTTCAACTCCTGTAACTGCGTGTAATGAGTTCATGCAATCCACCCTTGACCAGGTGTGTTTCCTCCGTGTGATTCAGTTTCTTCCCACTATTAAAAAACATACTAGTTGGTAGGTTAATTTGTCATTGTAAATTATCCCGTGATTAGGCTGGCATTGGATTGGGAGGAGCTGGGTCAGAAGGGCCTACTCCATGTTGTATTAAAAAAAAATCAATCAATGAAGCATGGACGATTTTTCCTACTGAATGTATGGTATGGAGAGCGGTGTGAATAATGTTTGTGGTTGGAGAATGTGGGATGGGACGATTGAGCAGAGAAAGGTGGAGTGACTGAGTGTGTCACAGGTGAGAGGGGAGGAGTGGTAAAGGTGAGGCGAGAGAATGGTCACAGATTGGAAGGGAGGAATAACTCTGAAGAGTTAGATGGTGACTGATGAGAAATAGAGATAACCAGAGTGGGATTTGAGTTATTCACTATTTGTAAAGGAAGAAGTGGGTGAAGACACACAGGAGAGAGAGATGGAGAGAGAGGTGTGATATTGGCGTGGGATGAGTGAGGCCAGTGTAGAGAGAGTGATGACTCTAAGGGAAGTTGGGCAGAGAGATCGGCGAGAGTGATGCTCCTAATGGAGTGATGGCAGAAGGGACTGACAAGAGTGAGGGCAGACTGAAAGCCAAGAGAGAGAGGTGTGGAGAAGGATTCGAGAAGCGAGGGTAGAGGAGTGTGTGTGTGTGTGTGTGTGTGTGTGTGTGTGTGTGTGTGTGTGTGTGTGTGTGTGTGTGTGTGTGTGTGTGTGTGTCTGTGTGTCTGTGTGTGTGTGTGTTTCGTGTTTCGGAGGATAGATTTGAATTGGACTTTAGCCTCCTGTTTCCTGCTATTGAATTACTTCCTGATCTAATGGAAAACGTGTTTACTACTTTACCCTTCCTCTGTGTATCATCTCACTATAGATTCTTCATTGGACGCAACTCGGGAAACACACGGATCAGCGGCTGGAGAGCCTGTTCCGGGCTTGTCCACCAGCCCAGCATTGTCTGCGAGCCCAGCTACAGATTCCCAGTCTGACACCACCAAGGGACCCTTGGGTGCAGTGACAGGAAAGCCCGGTCCTAGTTTCACCACTACTGCAGGATTGTCTGTGAGCCCAGGTACAGACTCCCGGACAGACACCACCAAGGGAACCCTGGGTGCAGTGACAGGAGAGCCCGGTCCTGGTTTCACCACTACTGCAGGATTGTCTGTGAGCCCAGGTACAGACTCCCGGACAGACGCCACCAAGGAACCCCTGGGGGCAGTGACAGGAGAGACTGGTCCGGTTTTAACCAGCACCACAGCAGGATCTATGAGCTCAGGTATTTGTGATGGGAGGGGAGAATGATGAACAATATTTCCCTCCTTTCGTCCTGTATATTCTTCCAGGCTTTGGGAGAAATCTCTAGTTCCAAAATCATTTGGAGGGAGAGTTCATGAGCAGGGATTGGATGTTTTTGCTTTTATTTTTAATGAAAAGATCTCTATATCAACTTGTATTTATGATGTCAACCCTTTTTGATAATGCTTCCCATCACCATTCTGACATGACTGTCCACGGTCTCCTATACCGACAGTATGAGAGCCCTCTTGGGTTGGTGGTGAAACAGTCCATAATTGTAGACTCCAACTTGTGACAGCACAAATAAATAGTGCTTTATTGGCCATTGTAAATTATCCCATGATTCGGCTAGCATTAGTAGGGAGTTGCTGGGCAAGAAGGCCCTATCCCACGCTGTATTAAAAAACATCAATAAACCTGATGTTATGCAGATTAATATTTCTACCTTCCAGCAGTTTCTGTGCACTCCACTTCTCTCTTATTCCTTTCCCATTCCAGATCTGCTCTTTGTCCATCTCCCTTTCTCAAAAGTCCATCTCCTCCAACTCTTCCCGCTCCTCCATTGCTTTAATCTATGGTCCACTGTGCATTCTCATAGGATTACTCCTTCTTCAGACCTTTATCTCTTCCACATATTACCTCCTAGCTTCACTGACCATTGTATTCACTCACTCAGACGCCTGGCTTCACCTATCTCCTGCCAGCTTATGCACTCCCGTATTCTCATTCAGGCACTTGTGCCCTTCATTCCCTGTCCTGGTGAGGAGTCTTGGGCCAAATCGTCAACTTTTCTTTCTCCGCCCCAATTGCTGCCTAACTTGCTGAGTTCCTCCAACATTTTGTGTGTTGCACTGGATCTCCAGCACGTTCTGATTCCCCGCCTTTATGCGTAAATTTCCCTGTTGTGCTGCTTAAGGTCTGTCACTCTCCTTAATCTCTGTTATATTGTTCCAGGCCTGGAGACGTCCTCATTGGAACAGTCTGAAGGATATTCTTCTGGAGAACACACCTGGAAAATGTCCTCTGTCCCAGCAGGAGACGCCTCCTCAGGTATGAAGTCCTATTCAGTCTCTCTCGCTCTGCGAGGCCTAACCTCCCAGTGACCAGTCCACAGACTGGATGTATAGCGTGTGTAGGGGTGTGAATGATGTTAAGCGTTCGAGAGAGTGGGGTGGAAGAAATTAACAGACAGAGGTGGATTTACTGAGTATGTCCCTGAGGGATGAGAAGAGTGATGGAGAAGAGGGGTTGAATGTTCATAGAGAAGAAGGGAGGAATGACTGGGAGGAGTTGCACGGTGACTGATCAGAAATAGAGATGACCGGAGTGGGATTTGAGTAATTCACTATTTGTAAAGGAAGAAATGGGTGAAGTCACACAGGAGAGTGATGGAGGGAGAGGTGGGATGCTGGACTGGGAGGAGTGAGGCGAGTGTGGACAGAGAGTGATGACAGTGTAAGGAGAGTTTTGCAGGGAGAACCCTGAGAGTGATGGTTCTACCGGAGGATGAAAAAAAAAGACTGAGGACAGAGTGTTGCAAACAGACTGGAAGCTGAGGGAGGGAGTTGAGAGCAGAGGGATTTGAGAAGCAAGGGTAAACGTATTAAATAGCAGAGTAGAGGGTGTGTGTGCATATCAGGGAATAAATTTGTCCTGGATCTCAGCCTCCTGTTCCCTGCCATTGACTTACTGCCTGAACTAATGGAAAATTTGCTTACAACTTTACACTTCCTATGTATATCTTCTTATTACAGATTCATCATTGGTCACAACTCGGGAACCCCAACAATCAGCAACTGAAGAATCAGGTCTGGGTTTGTCCAGCACCCCAGCAGGATCCATGAGCCAAGGTACAGATTCCCTGTTGGAGACTGCTGGGGAAGTCCGTGGCTCAGCGACAGAGGACCCTTTTCCGGGTTTGACCAGCACCCCATCATGGTCTGCGAGCCTGGGTACAGACTCCCTGATGGACGTAACTCAGAAAGCCCATGGATCGTTGACTGGAGAGTCTGTACTGGGTTTGACCACCACGCCAGCAGGGTCCACGAGCCCAAGTACATATTCCCAGTCAGACACAACTCGGGAATCCCATGGATCAGCGAGTGGAGAGCCTGCTGCAGGTTTGAGCACCACTACAATAGTTTCAGTGAGCACGGCTATTGATTCCCAGTCAGACTCAACTCGGGATCTCAAGGGGGCAGCAACGGGAGAGCCTGGTTCAGGTATGACATCCACCAAAGCAGGGTCTGTGAGATCAAGTATTTGTGATGGAGAACAATGATGAACAATGTTTCCCTCCTTTCGTCTCAGATGCACATCAGTGCTTTATCTGAGAGAGGTGTCTAGTTCCAAAAGTTTTGCGAGGGCGTGTTCATAAACAGAGATTGGATGGTTTTGTTTTCTTTTCAAAAACAACAACTGTTTGCCAAATTGCTATTCCAGTGACTACAGATTATAATACTACCTCCCAATCCCATCCTGACATGACTGTCCACGGCCTCCTCTACTGACAGAGTGAAATATCACTTGTGTTGGAGGAGCAACACCACAAAGTCCGTCAGGGTAGACTCCACTTGTGGCATAGTCCTTAGCGTAACGCATTATAGTTCAGGTGACCCGGGTTCAACTCCTGTAACTGCGTGTAATGAGTTCATGCAATCCACCCTTGACCAGGTGTGTTTCCTCCGTGTGATTCAGTTTCTTCCCACTATTAAAAAACATACTAGTTGGTAGGTTAATTTGTCATTGTAAATTATCCCGTGATTAGGCTGGCATTGGATTGGGAGGAGCTGGGTCAGAAGGGCCTACTCCATGTTGTATTAAAAAAAAATCAATCAATGAAGCATGGACAATTTTTCCTACTGAATGTATGGTATGGAGAGCGGTGTGAATAATGTTTGTGGTTGGAGAATGTGGGATGGGACGATTGAGCAGAGAAAGGTGGAGTGACTGAGTGTGTCACAGGTGAGAGGGGAGGAGTGGTAAAGGTGAGGCGAGAGAATGGTCACAGATTGGAAGGGAGGAATAACTCTGAAGAGTTAGATGGTGACTGATGAGAAATAGAGATAACCAGAGTGGGATTTGAGTTATTCACTATTTGTAAAGGAAGAAGTGGGTGAAGACACACAGGAGAGAGAGATGGAGTGAGAGGTGTGATATTGGCGTGGGATGAGTGAGGCCAGTGTAGAGAGAGTGATGACTCTAAGGGAAGTTGGGCAGAGAGATCGGCGAGAGTGATGCTCCTAATGGAGTGATGGCAGAAGGGACTGACAAGAGTGAGGGCAGACTGAAAGCCAAGAGAGAGAGGTGTGGAGAAGGATTCGAGAAGCGAGGGTAGAGGAGTGTGTGTGTGTGTGTGTGTGTGTGTGTGTGTGTGTGTGTGTGTGTGTGTGTGTGTGTGTGTGTGTGTGTGTGTGTGTGTGTGTGTGTGTGTGTCTGTGTGTCTGTGTGTGTGTGTGTTTCGTGTTTCGGAGGATAGATTTGAATTGGACTTTAGCCTCCTGTTTCCTGCTATTGAATTACTTCCTGATCTAATGGAAAACGTGTTTACTACTTTACCCTTCCTCTGTGTATCATCTCACTATAGATTCTTCATTGGACGCAACTCGGGAAACACACGGATCAGCGGCTGGAGAGCCTGTTCCGGGCTTGTCCACCAGCCCAGCATTGTCTGCGAGCCCAGCTACAGATTCCCAGTCTGACACCACCAAGGGACCCTTGGGTGCAGTGACAGGAAAGCCCGGTCCTAGTTTCACCACTACTGCAGGATTGTCTGTGAGCCCAGGTACAGACTCCCGGACAGACACCACCAAGGGACCCCTGGGTGCAGTGACAGGAGAGCCCGGTCCTAGTTTCACCACTATTGAAGGATTGTCTGTGAGCCCAGGTACAGACTCCCGGACAGACACCACCAAGGGAACCCTGGGTGCAGTGACAGGAGAGCCCGGTCCTAGTTTCACCACTATTGAAGGATTGTCTGTGAGCCCAGGTACAGACTCCCGGACAGACACCACCAAGGGAACCCTGGGTGCAGTGACAGGAGAGCCCGGTCCTAGTTTCACCACTATTGAAGGATTGTCTGTGAGCCCAGGTACAGACTCCCGGACAGACACCACCAAGGGACCCCTGGGTGCAGTGACAGGAGAGACTGGTCCGGGTTTAACCACCACTACAGCAGGATCTATGAGCTCAGGTATTTGTGATGGGAGGGGAGAATGATGAACAATATTTCCCTCCTTTCGTCCTGTATATTCTTCCAGGCTTTGGGAGAAATCTCTTGTTCCAAAATCATTTGGAGGGAGAGTTCATGAGCAGGGATTGGATGTTTTTGCTTTTATTTTTAATGAAAAGATCTCTTTATCAACTTGTTTTTCTGATGTCAAGCCATTATGATAATGCTTCCCATCACCATTCTGACATGACTGTCCACGGTCTCCTATACCGACAGGATGAGAGCCCTCTTGGGTTGGTGGTGAAACAGTCCATAATTGTAGACTCCAACTTGTGACAGCACAAATAAATAGAGCTTTATTGGCCATTGTTAATTATCCCATTATTCGGCTAGCATTAGTAGAGGGTTGCTGGGCAAGAAGGCCCTATTCCACGCTGTATTAAAAAACATCAATAAACCTGATGTTATGCAGGTTAATATTTCTACCTTCCAGCAGTTTCTGTGCACTCCACTTCTCTCTTATTCCTTTCCCATTCCAGATCTGCTCTTTGACAATCTCCCTTTCTCAAAAGTCCATCTCCTCCAACTCTTCCCGCTCCTCCATCGCTTTAATCTATGGTCCACTGTGCATTCTCATAGGATTACTCCTTCTTCAGACCTTTTTCTCTTCCACATATTACCTCCTAGCTTCACTGACCATTGTATTCACTCACTCAGACGCCTGGCTTCACCTATCTCCTGCCAGCTTATACACTCCCGTATTCTCATTCAGGTACTTGTGCCCTTCATTCCCAGTCCTGGTGAGGAGTCTTGGGCCAAATCGTCAACTTTTCTTTCTCCGCCCCAATTGCTGCCTAACTTGCTGAGTTCCTCCAACATTTTGTGTGTTGCACTGGATCTCCAGCACCTTCTGATTCCCCGCCTTTATGCTTAATTTTCCCTGTTGTGCTGCTTAAGGTCTGTCACTCTCCTTAATCTCTGTTATATTGTTCCAGGCCTCAGGACGTCCACATTGGAAAAGTCTGAAGGATACTCTTCTGGAGAACACACCTGGAAAATGTCCTCTGTCCCAGCAGGAGACGCCTCCTCAGGTATGAAGTCCTATTCAGTCTCTCTCGCTCTGTGAGGCCTAACCTCCCAGAGACCAGTCTGCATACTGGATGTAAAGTGTGGGTAGGGGTGTGAATGATGTTAAGGGTTGGAGAGAGTGGGGTGGAAGAAATTAACAGACAGAGGTGGATTTACTGAGTATGTCCCTGAGGGATGAGAAGAGTGATGGAGATGAGGGGTTGAATGTTCATAGAGAAGAAGGGAGGAATGACTGGGAGGAGTTGCACGGTGACTGATCAGAAATAGAGATGACCAGAGTGGGATTTGAGTAATTAACTATTTGTAAAGGAAGAAATGGGTGAAGTCACACAGAAGAGTGATGGAGGGAGAGATGGGATGCTGGACTGGGAGGAGTGAGGCGAGTGTGGACAGAGAGTGATGACAGTGTAAGGAGAGTTGGGCTGAGAGATCCCTGAGAGTGATGGTTCTACCGGAGGATGAAAATAAAGACTGAGGACAAAGTGTTGCAGACAGACTGGAAGCTGAGGGAGGGAGTTGAGAGCAGAGGGATTTGAGAAGCAAGGGTAAACGTATTAAATAGCAGAGTAGAGAGTGTGTGTGCATATCAGGGGATAAATTTGTCCTGGATCTCAGCCTCTTGTTCCCTGCCATTGACTTACTGCCTGAACTAATGGAAAATTTGCTTACAACTTTACACTTCCTATGTATATCTTCTTATTACAGATTCATCATTGGTCACAACTCGGGAACCCCAACAATCAGCAACTGAAGAATCAGGTCTGGGTTTGTCCAGCACCCTAGCAGGAACCGTGAGCCAAGGTACAGATTCCCTGTTGGAGACTGCTGGGGAAGCCCGTGGCTCTGCGACAGAAGACCGTTTTCCGGGTTTGACCACAACCCCATCATGGTCTGCGAGCCTGGGTACAGACTCCCTGATGGACGTAACTCAGAAAGCCCATAGATCGTTGACTGGAGAGTCTGTACTGGGTTTGACCACCACGCCAGCAGGGTCCACGAGCCCAAGTACATATTCCCAGTCAGACACAACTCGGGAAGCCCATGGATCAGCGAGTGGAGAGCCTGCTGCAGGTTTGAGCACCACTACGATAGTTTCAGTAAGCACGGCTATTGATTCCCAGTCAGACTCAACTCGGGATCTCAAGTGGGCAGCAACGGGAGAGCCTGGTTCAGGTATGACATCCACCAAAGCAGGGTCTGTGAGATCAAGTATGTGTGATGGAGAACAATGATGAACAATGTTTCCCTACTTTCGTCTTAGCTACATATCTGTGCTTTGCCTGAGAGAGGTGGCTAGTTCCAAAAGTGTTTGGAGGGAGAGTTCATAAACGGAGATTGGATGGTTCTGTTTTCTTTTCAAAAACAACGACTCTTTGCCAAATTGCTGGTCCAGTGAATACACATTATAATTCTACCTCCCAATCCCATCCTGACATGACTGTCCACGGCCTCCTCTACTGACAGGTTGAAGTATCCCATGTGTTGGAGGAGCAACACCACAAAGTCCGTCAGGGTAGACTCCACTTGTGGCATAGTCCTTAGCGCATCTCATTACAGTTCAGGTGACCCGGGTTCAACTCCTGTAACTGCGTGTAAGAAGTTCATGTGATCCATCCTTGACCAGGTGTGTTTCCTCCGGGTGATTCCGTTTCTTCCAAATATTAAAAAACATACTATTTGGTAGGTTAATTGGTCATTGTAAATTATCCGGTATTAGGCTGGCATTGGATTGGGAGTAGCTGGGTCAGAAGGGCCTACTCCATGTTGTATTAAAAACAATCAATGAAGCATGGACCAGTTTACCTACCGGATGTATGGTATGGAGAGCGGTGTGATTAATGTTTGTGGTTGGAGAATGTGGTGTGGGACGATTGAGCAGAGAAAGGTGGAGTGACTGAGTGTGTCACAGGTGAGAGGGGAGGAGTGGTAAAGGTGAGGCGAGAGAATGGTCACAGATTGGAAGGGAGGAATAACTCTGAAGATTTAGATGGTGACTGATGAGAAATAGAGATAACCAGAGTGGGATTTGAGTTATTCACTATTTGTAAAGGAAGAAGTGGGTGAAGACACACAGGAGAGAGAGATGGAGAGAGAGGTGGGATATTGGCGTGGGATGAGTGAGGCCAGTGTAGAGAGAGTGATGACTCTAAGGGAAGTTGGGCAGAGAGATCGGCGAGAGTGATGCTCCTAATGGAGTGATGGCAGAAGGGACTGACAAGAGTGATGGCAGACTGAAAGCCAAGAGAGAGAGAAGTGTGGAGAAGGATTAGAGAAGCGAGGGTAGAAGAGAGTGTGTGTGTGTGTGTGTGTGTGTGTGTGTGTGTGTGTGTGTGTGTGTGTGTGTGTGTGTGTGTGTGTGTGTGTGTGTGTTTCTGAGTATACATTTGAATTGGACTTTAGCCTCCTGTGTCCTGCTATTGAACTACTTCCAGATCTAATGGAATTCGCGTTTACTACTTTACTCTTCCTCTGTGTATCATCTCACTATAGATTCTTCATTGGACTCAACTCGGGAACCCCAGGAATCATCAACCAGAGAACCTGGTCCAGCAGGTTCTGCGATCCCAGGTACAGATTCCCACTTCGACACAACTCAGGAAGCCCACGGATCAGCGGCTGCAGAGCCTGTTCCGGGTTTGTCCACCAGCGCATCATTGTCTTCGAGCCCAGGTACAGATTCCCATTCTGACACCACCAAGGGACCCCTGGGTGCAGTGACAAGAGAGCCCGGTCCTGGTTTCACCACTACTGCAGGATTGTCTGTGAGCCCAGGTACAGACTCCCGGACAGACGCCACCAAGGGACCCCTGGGGGCAGTGACAGGAGAGCCTGGTCCGGTTTTAACCACCACCACAGCTGGATCTATGAGCTCAGGTATTTGTGATGGGAGGGGAGAATGATGAACAATATTTCCCTCCTTTCGTCCTGTATATTCTTCCAGGCTTTGGGAGAGGTGTCTAGTTCCGAATTCTTTTGGAGGGAGAGTTCATGAGCAGGGATTGGATGTTTTTGCTTTTATTTTTTATGAAAAGATCTCTTTATCAACATGTTTTTCTGATGTCAACCGATTATGATAATGCTTCCCATCACCATTCTGACATGACTGTCCACGGTGTCCTATACCGACAGGATGACAGCCCTCTTGGGTTGGTGGTGAAACAGTCCATAATTGTAGACTCCAACTTGTGACAGCACAAATAAATAGTGCTTTATTGGCCATTGTAGATTATCCCATGATTCGGGTAGCATTAGTAGGGAGTTGCTGGGCAAGAAGGCCATATTCCACGCTGTATTAAAAAACATCAATAAACCTGATGTTATGCAGATTAATATTTCTACCTTCCAGCAGTTTCTGTGCACTCCACTTCTCTCTTATTCCTTTCCCATTCCAGATCTGCTTTTTGACAATCTCCCTTTCTCAAAAGTCCATCTCCTCCAAATCTTCCCGCTCCTCCATCGCTCTAATCTATGGTCCACTGTGCATTCTCATAGGATTACTCCTTCTTCAGACCTTTATCTCTTCCACATATTACCTCCTAGCTTCACTGACCATTGTATTCACTCACTCAGACGCCTGGCTTCACCTATCTCCTGCCAGCTTATACACTCCTGTATTCTCATTCAGGTACTTGTGCCCTTCATTCCCAGTCCTGGTGAGGAGTCTTGGGCCAAATCGTCAACTTTTCTTTCTCCGCCCCAATTGCTGCCTAACTTGCTGAGTTCCTCCAACATTTTGTGTGTTGCACTGGATCTCCAGCACCTTCTGATTCCCCGCCTTTATGCGTAATTTTCCCTGTTGTGCTGCTTAAGGTCTGTCACTCTCCTTAATCTCTGTTATATTGTTCCAGGCCTGGAGACGTCCTCATTGGAACAGTCTGAAGGATATTCTTCTGGAGAACACACCTGGAAAATGTCCTCTGTCCCAGCAGGAGACGCCTCCTCAGGTATGAAGTCCTATTCAGTCTCTCTCGCTCTGTGAGGCCTAACCTCCCAGAGACCAGTCTGCGTACTGGATGTATAGTGTGTGTAGGGGTGTGAATGATGTTAAGGGTTGGAGAGAGTGGGGTGGAAGAAATGTACAGACAGGGTTGGATTTTCTGAGTATGTCACTGAGGGATGAGAAGAGTGATGGAGATGAGTGTTTGAATGTTCATAGAGAAGAAGGGAGGAATGACTGGGAGGAGTTGCACGGTGACTGATCAGAAATAGAGATGACCAGAGTGGGATTTGAGTAATTCACTATTTGTAAATGAAGAAATGGGTGAAGTCGCACAGGGGAGTGATGGAGGTTGAGGTGGGATGCTGGACTGGGAGGAATGAGGTGAGTGTGGACAGAGAGTGATAACAGTGTAAGGACAGTTGGGCAGAGAGATCCCTGAGAGTGATGCTTCTACCGCAGGATGAAAGAAAAGACTGAGGACAGAGTGTTGTAGACAGACTGAATGCTAAGGGAGGGATTTGAGAGCAGAGGGATTTGAGAAGCAAGGGTAAACGTATTAAATAGCAGAGAAGACGGTGTGTGTGCATATCAGGGGATAAATTTGTCCTGGATCTCAGCCTCCTGTTTCCTGCCATTGACTTACTGCCTGAACTAATGGAAAATTTGCTTACAACTTTACACTCCCTATGTATATCTTCTTATTGCAGATCCATCATTGGTCAGAACTCGGGAACCCCAACAATTAGCAAACGAAGAATCTGGTCTGGGTTTGTCCAGCACCCCAGCAGGATCCATGAGCCAAGGTACAGATTCCCTGTTGGAGACTGCTGTGGAAGCCCGTGGCTCAGCGACAGAAGACCCTTTTCCGGGTTTGACCACCACCCAATCATGGTCTGCGAGCCTGGGTACAGACTCCCTGATGGACGTAACTCCGAAAGCCCATGGATCGTTGACTGGAGAGTCTGTACTGGGTTTGACCACCACGCCAGCAGGGTCCACGAGCCCAAGTACATATTCCCAGTCAGACACAACTCGGGAAGCCCATGGATCAGCGAGTGGAGAGCCTGCTGCAGGTTTGAGCACCACTGCAATAGTTTCAGTGAGCACAGCTATTGATTCCCAGTCAGACTCAACTCGGGATCTCAAGGGAGCAGCAACGGGAGAGCCTGGTTCAGGTATGACATCCACCAAAGCACGGTCTGTGAGATCAAGTATTTGTGATGGGGAACAATGATGAACAATGTTTCCCTCCTTTCGTCTCAGATACACATCAGTGCTTTGTCTGAGAGAGGTGTCTAGTTCCCAAAGTTTTGCGAGGGCGTGTTCATAAACAGAGATTGGATGGTTTTGTTTTCTTTTCAAAAACAACGACTGTTTGCCAAATTGCTATTCCAGTGACTACAGATTATAATACTACCTCCCATCCCAACCTGACATGACTGTCCACGGCCTCCTCTACCGACAGAGTGAAATAACCCTCGTGTTGGAGGAGCAACACCACAAAGTCCGTCAGGGTAGACTCCACTTGTGGCACAGTCCTTAGCGTAACGCATTACAGTTCAGGTGACCCCGGTTCAACTCCTGTAACTGCGTGTAATGAGTTCATGCAATCCACCCTTGACCAGGTGTGTTTCCTCCGTGTGATTCAGTTTCTTCCCACTATTAAAAAAACATACTATTTGGTAGGTTAATTGGTCATTGTAAATTATCCCGTGATTGGGCTGGCATTGGATTGGGAGGAGCTGGGTCAGAAGGGCCTACTCCATGTTGTATTAAAAAAACACAATCAATAAAGCATGGACCAGTTTACCTACCGGATGTATGGTATGGTGAGGGGTTTGAATAATGTTTGTGGTTGGAGAATGTGGGATGGGACGATTGAGCAGAGAAAGGTGGAGTGACTGAGTGTGTCACAGGTGAGAGGGGAGGAGTGGTAAAGGTGAGGCGAGAGAATGGTCACAGAGTGGAAGGGAGGAATAACTCTGAAGAGTTGGATGGTGACTGATGAGAAATAGAGATAACCAGAGTGGGATTTGAGTTATTCACTATTTGTAAAGTAAGAAGTGGGTGAAGACACACAGGAGAGAGAGATGGAGAGAGAGGTGGGATATTGGCGTGGGATGAGTGAGGCTTGTGTAGAGAGAGTGATGACTGAAAGGGAGGTTGGGCAGAGAGATCGGCGAGATTGATGCTCCTAATGGAGTGATGGCAGAAGGGACTGACAAGAGTGAGGGCAGACTGAAAGCCAAGAGAGAGAGGTGTGGAGAAGGATTCGAGAAGCGAGGGTAGAGGAGTGTGTGTGTGTGTGTGTGTTTGTGTGTGTGTGTGTGTGTGTGTGTGTGTGTGTGTGTGTGTGTGTGTGTGTGTGTGTGTGTGTGTGTGTGTGTGTGTGTGTTTCTGAGGATAGATTTGAATTGGACTTTAGCCTCCTGTTTCCTGCTATTGAATTACTTCCTGATCTAATGGAAAACGTGTATACTACTTTACCCTTCCTCTGTGTGTCATATCACTATAGATTCTTCATTGGACGCAACTCGGGAAACCCATGGATCAGCGGCTGGAGAGCCTGTTCCGGGCTTGTCAACCAGCCCAGCATTGTCTGCGAGCCCAGGTACAGACTCCCGGACAGACAACACCAACGGACCCCTGGGGGCAGTGACAGGAGAGCCTGGTCCGGCTTTAACCACCACTACAGCAGGATCTATGAGCTCAGGTATTTGTGATGGGAGGGGAGAATGATGAACAATATTTCCCTCATTTCGTCCTGTATATTCTTCCAGGCTTTGGGAGAAGTGTCTAGTTCCAAAATCGTTTGGAGGGAGAGTTCATGAGCAGGGATTGGATGTTTTTGCTTTTATTTTTAATGAAAAGATCTCTTTATCAACTTGTTTTTCTGATGTCAACCCATTATGATAATGCTTCCCATCACCATTCTGACATGACTGTCCACGGTCTCCTATACCGACAGGATGAGAGCCCTCTTGGGTTGGTGGTGAAACAGTGCATAATTGTAGACTCCAACTTGTGACAGCACAAATAAATAGTGCTTTGTTGGTCATTGTAAATTATCCCATGATTCGGCTAGCATTAGTAGGGAGTTGCTGGGCAAGAAGGCCCTATCCCACGCTGTATTAAAAAACATCAATAAACCTGATGTTATGCAGATTAATATTTCTACCTTCCAGCAGTTTCTGTGCACTCCACCTCTCTTATTCCTTTCCCATTCCAGATCTGCTCTTTGTCCATCTCCCTTTCTCAACAGTCCATCTCCTCCAACTCTTCCCGCTCCTCCATAGCTTTAATCTATTGTCCACTGTGCATTCTCATAGGATTACTCCTTCTTCAGACCTTTATCTCTTCCACATATTACCTCCTAGCTTCACTGACCATTGTATTCACTCACTCAGACGCCTGGCTTCACCTATCTCCTGCCAGCTTATACACTCCCGTATTCTCATTCAGGTACTTGTGCCCTTCATTTCCAGTCCTGGTGAGGAGTCTTGGGCCAAATCGTCCCAATTGCTGCCTAAGTTGCTGAATTCCTCCAACATTTTGTGTGTTGCACTGGATCTCCAGCACCTTCTGATTCCCGGCCTTTATGCTTAATTTTCCCTGTTGTGCTGCTTAAGGTCTGTCACTCTCCTTAATCTCTGTTATATTGTTCCAGGCCTGGAGACGTCCACATTGGAACAGTCTGAAGGATATTCTTCTGGAGAACACACCTGGAAAATGTCCTCTGTCCCAGCAGGAGACGCCTCCTCAGGTATGAAGTCCTATTCCGTCTCTCTCGCTCTCTGAGGCCTAACCTCCCAGAGACCAGTCTGCATACTGGATGTATAGTGTGTGTAGGGGTGTGAATGATTTTAAGGGTTGGAGAGAGTGGGGTGGAAGAAATGTACAGACAGGGTTGGATTTACTGAGTGTGTCACTGAGGGATGAGAAGAGTGATTGAGATGAGGGTTGAATGTTCATAGAGAAGAAGGGAGGAATGACTGGGAGGAGTTGCACGGTGACTGATCAGAAATAGAGATGACCGGAGTGGGATTTGAGTAATTCACTATTTGTAAAGGAAGAAATGGGTGAAGTCACACAGGAGAGTGATGGAGGGAGAGGTGGGATGCTGGACTGGGAGGAGTGAGGCGAGTGTGGACAGAGAGTGATAACAGTGTAAGGAGAGTTGTGCAGGGAGATCCCTGAGAGTGATGCTTCTACCGGAGGATGAAAGAAAAGACTGAGGACAGAGTGTTGCAGACAGACTGAAAGCTGAGGGAGGAAGTTGAGAGCAGAGGGATTTGAGAAGCAAGGGTAAACGTATTAAATAGCAGAGTAGAGAGTGTGTGTGCATATCAGGGGATAAATTTGTCCTGGATCTCAGCCTCCTGTTCCCTGCCATTGACTTACTGCCTGAACTAATGGAAAATTTGCTTACAACTTTACACTTCCTATGTATATCTTCTTATTACAGATTCATCATTGCTCACAACTCGGGAGCCCCAACAATCAGCAACTGAAGAATCAGGTCTGGGTTTGTCCAGCACCCCAGCAGGATCCATGAGCCAAGGTACAGATTCCCTGTTGGAGACTGCTGGGGAAGCCCGTGGCTCAGCGAAAGAAGACCCTTTTCCGGGTTTGACCACCACCCCATCATGGTCTGCGAGCCTGGGTACAGACTCCCTGATGGACGTAACTCAGAAAGCCCATGGATCGTTGACTGGAGAGTCTGTACTGGGTTTGACCACCACGCCAGCAGGGTCCCCGAGCACAAGTACATATTCCCAGTCAGACACAACTCGGGAAGCCCATGGATTAGCGAGTGGAGAGCCTGCTGCAGGTTTGAGCACCACTACAATGGTTTCAGTGAGCACAGCTATTGATTCCCAATCAGACTCAACTCGGGATCTCAAGGGAGCAGCAACAGGAGAGCCTGGTTCAGGTATGACATCCACCAAAGCAGGGTCTATGAAATCAAGTATTTGTGATGGGGAACAATGATGAACAA
Source organism: Hemitrygon akajei (assembly GCF_048418815.1). Classification (NCBI taxonomy): domain Eukaryota; kingdom Metazoa; phylum Chordata; class Chondrichthyes; order Myliobatiformes; family Dasyatidae; genus Hemitrygon; species Hemitrygon akajei. The sequence continues at coordinate 12,533,772 of NW_027331920.1, read as the reverse complement.
TGTTTCCCTCCTTTCGTCTCAGATACACATCAGTGCTTTGTCTGAGAGAGGTGTCTAGTTCCCAAGGTTTTGCGAGGGCGTGTTCATAAACAGAGATTGGATGGTTTTGTTTTCTTTTCAAAAACAACGACTGTTTGCCAAATTGCTATTCCAGTGACTACAGATTATAATACTACCTCCCATCCCAACCTGACATGACTGTCCACGGCCTCCTCTACTGACAGAGTGAAATATCCCTTGTGTTGGATGAGCAACACCACATAGTCCGTCAGGGTAGACTCCACTTGTGGCATAGTCTTCAGCGTAACGCATTACAGTTCAGGTGACCCGGGTTCAACTCCTGTAACTGCGTGTAATGAGTTCATGCAATCCACCCTTGACCAGGTGTGTTTCCTCCGTGTGATTTAGTTTCTTCCCACTATTAAAAAACATACTATTTGGTAGGTTAATTGGTCATTGTAAATTATCCCGTGATTAGGCTGGCATTGGATTGGGAGTAGCTGGGTCAGAAGGGCCTACTCCATGTTGTATTAAAAAAATCAATCAATGAACCATGGACCAGTTTACCTACTTGATGTATGGTATGGAGAGCGGTGTGAATAATGTTTGTGGTTGCAGAATGTCGGGTGGGACGAAAGAGAAGGGTGGAGTGACTGAGAGTGTCACAGGTGAGAGGGGTGGATTGCTGAAGGCGAGGTGAGAGAATGGTTACAGTGTGGAAGGGAGGAATGTCTCTGAAGAGTTACATGGTGACTGATGAGAAATAGAGATACCAGAGTGGGATTTGAGTTATTCACTATTTGTAAAGGAAGAAATGGTGAAAACACAAAGGAGAGAGAGATGGAGAGAGAGGTATGATGCTGGGGTGGGATGAGTGAGGCTAGTGTAGAGAGAGTGATGACTGTAAGGGAAGTTGGGCAGAGGGATGCTCCTACTGGAGGGAGGGAAGAAGAGAGTGACAAGAGTGATGCAGACAGACTGAATGCTGAGTAAGAGAGAGTTGTGAGGAGAGGGATTTGAGAGGCAAGGATAGAGGTATTAAAGAGGACAGTATGTGTGTGTGTGTGTGTGTGTGTGTGTGTGTGTGTGTGTGTGTGTGTGTGTGTGTGTGTGTGTGTGTGTGTGTGTGTGTGTGTGTGTGTGTGTGTGTGTGTGTGTGTGTGTGTGTGTGTGTGTGTGTGTGTGTGTGTGTGTGTGTTTTTCAGAGGATAGATTTGACCTGCTCTTGAATCTCCTATTACCTGTCATTGAGTTAGTTCCTGGCATTATTGCAAACCTGTTTGCCACTTTACCCTTCCTTTATATACCTCCCCAATACAGAATAAGCCTCTTTATCTGGGGTCGTCCTTGGGACTAGGTAAGATGGGTTGTGAGGGGGAAGACAAGGACAGAAACCTGGAGATTTAATTCGTGAGAAATTCACCGGGAATGTGTTTGTCAACCTATAATGGCGACCTGGTTCTGAATTACAGGGGTGTGTTTACTGACCGAAGGCTGTCAGCAGGGGAGCCGATGGGGTTCGTGGAGCAAAGGTCAGAGAATATGAGATAACTCTGAAGCGTGGGAGAATGAAGAGAGAAGGCTTACAAAATTATGAGGGTTACAGATAGGTTGTGTGGCTAGAACTAGATGTCAGACGTTAAGGGAGAATCGTGAAATGATTCACTCAAGTGGAACATATGAGCGAATGTTTTCGCTCTGAGGGTGCATCAAGTGTGGAAAAAGCTGCCAACAGATGTGGTGGATATTGGTTTGTTTTCAACATAGAAGTAAATTTTGTATAAATACATGTATAGGAGGAGTATGGAGGGCTATGTACTGGGTGTGTTCTACGAAGATGAATAAGGAAGACTACCAAAAGGCCCTCTGTGAGGCAGGATAACAGATGGGCCAAAGGAATGGATTTTACACGGCAACAACCGGAACAAATATAGGCATTGAGATAAAGATCCTTCGGAAGTGCAGGTGAGGATGGGAGAATGTGATGACACATGGGTGGCTGTGAAACCATCAGGAAGAATGAGGTTCAGAGAGAAAAGCCAACAGCAAGCTCACACTATTGCAGCAGATTAGACACAAGGGACCGAAAGCCAGGTAGCGAACCATAGAGCTGAAGGACTCGACGTTGTCGGAGTGGATTTGTTTGTAGGGGAATAAGGCCTTACAATGTGTGTAAATCCCCAGCAACCCCGCTCCCTGGTGTGAGCACGCAAATACACCTTCCCTCCCAGGTTGTGGAGTCATGCCGCAAAGCTAAGAAACCATTAAGGAGGCACAGAAATCAAGTGGGTCAAATGGGAACAGAGTAACCAAGTGACAGAGGGTGGACGTGGTCCTCTGTGATGAGAGAGAGAGAATGGGAAAAGGGGGGGAGTAGGAGGGAGGGAGGGAGGGATCAGTGTCAGGGCCAAAAGTAATGTCCTACAAGCTCTACAAAAACTACCCTCATGCTAAAGATCTTCTGGAACCTAATGAGAACCTGGAAAATACAATGTGTCCCATCAGAGTGGCAAAGAGGCGTGGTGGTTTTCATCTCCAATGGGCAGAACTCTAGTTCCATCATCCGGTTCAGGAGCATTGCACTGCTGAAGGATGAGGGGAGAATCTTCTCCTCTGCTGTGGCAAAGAGGATTTCCAGCTACCTCATAAGCAATGGATATATTGACACCAGCTGACATCCAGGCTTCCCGGGATGTGTGGAACATGCAGCCTTGATATTGGAACAGATCCATTGAGCCAAGCTTGAGAAAGGTGATTTACACGTCGTGTGGCTAGATCTTGTGATCGTCTGTGGATCTGTGCCCCACCAGCTTATTAACATTGTGATGGAGTTATTTTTACATTCCTGACTGTATTAGAGGCCTGTTTGGGTATTAGAGGGTTGGGTAAAGAGGCAAAAACGGTTTTTTTTTTGGCTGTGGCTGAGGAGGAAGGACGGAATCTGGAAGACAGACTAATCCCATTGGAAGCTGCAAGACGTGGCAGGGAGAACATCCTACCACTGCCCCGCTATCAGGAAATGTACCAGGGCTAAAGAAGCAAAACATCAATCAGCAGTGGCCTTCGGTTAATGACTCTCTGCAGCTGAGCTAGGGGCATAATTGGAGTTGCGGCAGGCAGCCATGCCAAGCAGGAAACATCTTCTCCCTGTAAATCTCATTGACTGCGTGAGTGGTGGTGACGTACAGAAATGGTGGGGGACGTGCATGCGGAGAAGAGGAGGGAGTTGGGTTGGTGGTGTGGAGGACCTGGGGTTCATTGAAGGTGGGGATGTGAGACGGCTCTGGAGTGCGTGACAAGGAAAGGAGATGGGGCAGAAGAGTAGAGGACTCAGGATCAGAGTCAGTTTTAACATCACCGGTATACATCATAGAACTTGTTGTTTTGTGGCAGGGTAATAAAATATTAATTATAGTAAGAAATATATATAAAATTAAATTAATTTTTTTGTGCAAAATGAGAGGGAAGAATATTGAGGCACTGTTCACGGGGTCAGTTTCCATTAAGGAATCTGATCCTGAAACTTTGGATTTGTGTTTTCAAACTCCTAATCCTCCTCCCTGATGGTAACATTGAGAAGAGAGCATGCTCTGGGTGATGAGGGTCCTTTATGACAGATGCTGCCTTTTGGAGGCATCGCCTTTTGAAGCTGCGCTGGATGCTGGGGAGGTTAGTGCTCAGGAATGGTTGAACTTTGCTCAGCTTTTTCCGATCCTGTGCAGTGGCATCTCCATACTAGGTGGTGATGCAACCAGTTACAATCTTTCCCACTTCTGATCCTTCAATCAGGACTGTTGTGTGTCCCCTTGACTTATCCCATTTGAAGTCCACAGACACTTGTTTCTGATGTGAGTGCATGATTGTTGCATCAACGCCACTCAACCAGCTGATATATCTTACCCCAGTACCCCTCCTAATTACCATCCGAAATTATACCAACAATAGTTTCGTCATCAGTAAATCTACAGAAGGTATTTGAGCTCCACCTAGCCACAAAGCCATGAAGGCAGAGAGTATAGCAGTATGCTAAGCATGCAGTATTGAGATGTGCTGATGTTGGTTGTCAGCGAGGATATGCAATTTCCAATCCGCGCAGACTGGGTTCTCCTGGTGAGGAAATCAAGGATCCCACTGCAGAGGGATGTACAGAGGCCCAGATCTTGGAGCTTGTTTATTTGAACTGAGGGTATTATTGTGTAGAATGCTGAGCTGAAGTCAATAAACTGCAGCCTGAGTTAGAGATTACTATTGTTCAGGCGATCGAAGGCTGAGTGGAGAGCCAGTAAGGTTGTCTTTGCTGCAGATCTCCTGTGGCAATAAGCATGCTGTAGCAGGTAGAGGTCCGTGCTTAGGCTGAAGTTGATTCTAGCCATGTAATTAACATGTCGACAGACGGAAACATGAAATTCAGAGACCCAAGGAGAGAGAAGCTAAGGTGCTGGAGTGGGAGGAATTGGGCAAGTGAGAGAGTGATGACCGTGTGAGGAGAGATGGTCAATGGGAGGAACAGGGCAAGTGAGAGAGAGATTACTGTGGGAGGAATGTGGCAAGTGAGAGTGATAACATTGTGAGGAAATTTGGTCAGTGGGAGGAATGGAGCAAGGGAAATAGAGAGTGATGACCATGTAAGGAATGGGACAAGTGAAGAGAGAGTGATGACTGTGTGAAGAGAGATGGTAATTGGGAGGAATGGGACAAGTGAAAGAGGGAGTGATGACTGTGTGAGGTCAGAGTGATCAGTCAAATGGATGCCAACAGTCGGAACTAGAGCGACTATGAAGTGAAAGATCCAGACAGTTAATTCTGAGAGAGGGATATATAACAAGGCGGATTTGATAGGCAAGGATTGGAGGTATTAAAGCAAAAAGGAGAAGGGGATGTGTGTATTTCAAAGAGCAGATCTGATCAGGAATTAAGCCTCCTGTTCCCTGCCATAAAGTGCCTTCCTGATCTGAAATTCAGACGTGTTTACTATTTTACTTCCTATTACAGATTTCCATTCAGATACAACTCAGGAACCCCAGGTATCAGTGACTGGGGAACCTCGCCTGGGTTTGACCAGCACGTCAGCAGGGTCTGTGAGCTCTGGTACAGGTTCCCAGTCGGACACAACTCAGGAAGGCCAGGGCTCAGCGACAGGGGAACCTGTTCTGGGTTTGACCACCACCTCAGCAGAATCAGCGAGCAGAGATACAGCTTCCCAGACAAACACAACTCGAGAAGTCCAGGGATCAGCAATGGGAGAACCTGTTTCAGGTATGAACACCTGCCTGGGATAAACTGGGGTTTGCTGGAATGCACAGCTTGGGGAATGAGAGGGGTCTATTCTGTTCTGTACCTCAGTCAATCAATCAATCAATCAATCAATCAAACAATCAACAAATAGCTAGATAAATAGCTAACTAACCAACTAACTAACTAACTAACTAACCAAACTGATCACCCCTTCTTATTTCTAAGTTGTACCCAAGTCTGCTCCGCCATTTCATCATGACTGCTCCAATTTCATTTCAGGTCCCATCCCCGGCCTCATCTCCATATAACTTCATGCCCTGACCAATCAAGAATCAATCAAGCTTTGCCTTAAAGAAAGGCTTAGCCCCCATAACTGCCTGGGTCTATAAATTCCACAGTTTCACCACTCTCTGGCTAAAGAAATTCCTCCTTATCTTCATTCTAAACTGATTCGCCTATATTTTGAGGCTGTGTCCTCTGGTCTTAGACTCGCTCACCATAAGAAACATCCTCTTCATATCCAATTTATCTAGGGCTTCCACCATTCTCTTAGTTTAAGTAAGATTACCCTTCGTTCTTCTAAATTTTAGTGAATAGTGGACAGAGCCATCAAGCACTCTTCAAACGACAAGCCATTCAGTCCTAGAATCTTTTCAGTGAACCCCCTTTGAACCCTTTCCAGTTTCAATGCATCTTCTCTACAGAGCTCAAAACTGCTCACAAACTGAGACCTCACCAGTGTTTTATAAAGTCACAACGTTACATCAGCAAAATTACATAATTAACATTACATTTTCACAGCTTTTACATCCCTGTCCACATCAAATGAATGATAGTATTGCAGTTGCCTTCCTCACCACAGACTCAACCTGCAAATTAACCTTGAATAAATTCCTATGCAAAGACTCCTGATTCACTCTACACCTATTTTTTTTGTATTTTCTATCCACTTAGAAAATAGTCAACCTTTTCATTTATTTTATCTAAGTGCATGTCCATACACTTCCTGTGATTTCATTTGCTCTCTCTCTCACACACAATACATCACACAGTATCTCTAATATTTCCATTCTTTCTCACTCTCTTACTCTCACTCTCAATCACTCATTCTCTCCCATTCTCTCTCTCATACCCGCTCTCTCATCCTCTCTCGCACTCACGTGCTCTCTCTCTCTCACCCTCGCCTTCTCTCGCCCTCTCTTGCACGAACTTGCTCTTTATTGTTCTCTCTCTCGCTCACAATCCGTCACTCTCACTCACTTTCTCTATCACGTGGAACTGCTGGTGGACCCATTCACCTGCTGGTCCTGCAGTGCAGTTCAACGTAAACGACGGTGTCAGGCGTGATTGTGAGCAAAAAGGCCCATAGGAGTTCAGAGAGAGGGAAAGCCCGGACACGGTCAGAGCAATGGGGATTTGGGGAACATAGACTGAAAAGCGCTGGGAAGACCGAATAAAACCCATCAGAAAGGACTCAGTTCTTCTCATTTATATCATCATTGAGGAAGTACGGGAACCCGAAGACATACACATTCACTTTTCAGAAACAGATTTCTCGTTTCCGCAATCACATTTCTAAATGTACAATGAACAAGAACACTTCCTGTGTTATTGTCCTCTCTTTTTATACTACATATTCCGAAGTGTTAGCAGTCTCAGGTATCTGTATTGGGCATCACTGATTGGGATGCTCTTTCCCATGGTCAGTTCCTAAAACTCATCCTGTGTCAGACTGTGGAGAGTGACTGAGATCTGGGAAGGGGAAGGACGGTGTTGGTTTCACGACAGCCATGGTCTCCCATTCTCTGAAACTAGTTTACCATTCTGATGAACTGTCTCACTGTTTCCAATCTTCCTTAATTACAGACCTGGAGTCTTCCACAAGGGAACAGATCAAAGGATCATCGACTGGAGGTCCACGCAAGAAATGTCCTCCGTGCCAGGGGCTTTCTTAGGTACAAGTCACATGTCTGTTGGGTTCACTTGCTCTCTTTCTCTCACACCCTCTTTCTCTCGCATTCGGTCCCTCCCTCTGACTCTGTGTCTCATTCTGTCTCTGTCCGGCTCTCTCTCCATCTCACTGCCTCTCACTCCATCACTCCCTTTTACTCCTTCTCATTCTCTCACTCCCTCTCACACTCTTTCATTTTCTCACTTTCTCACTCACTCATTCTCTCAATCACTCACTATCTTTCTTTCATTATCTCTCTCACTTTCACTCACTCCCACATTTTCTCTAACTTTCTCTATCAGGCAGAACTTCTTGCGGACCCGTTTGCCTGCTGGTCCTGCAGTGCAGTTCAACGTAAGCAATGGTGTCAGTCGTGATTTTGGGGAGAAGGGGCCCATAGGTGGTCAGAGAGAGCGAATGCATGGAGGCCAGGAAGAGGTTTAGAGCATTGGGGAGTTGTGGATTAAAGACTCAAGAGAGAATTGGGGACTGAATAGGATCATCATTCTATCATTAAGGACACTCATCTCATTAAGGACATGAGTTCTTCTCTTTTCTATTATCAAGGAGGAAGTATAGGAGTGTAAGACAAACACTCAATGTTTCAGGAACAGATTTGTCCCTTCTGCCATCAGATTTCTGAATATACAATGAACACGTAACTATTTCCTCAGTGTTTCAGGCCTCTCTTTGTACACAACTTATTCAGAGAGGTCAGCAGTCTCAGATGGGGATCACTGAATGGGACGCTCTTTCCCACGTTTCAGTTCCTAAAATTCATCCAATGACAGAATGTGGAGAGTGCAGGATGTTTGGGGAGGAGAGCGATGGTGTTGGTTTCACCACATACCTAATCTGCCATTCCCTGAACTGCTGTCCCATTCTGATGAACTGTTTTAGTGTTTCCACTCTTCCCGTGTCTCTGTTCCATCGTTACAGACCCAGAGACTTCCACAAGGGAACAGCTCAAAGGATCATCGACTGGAGGATCAACACAGCAAATGTCCTCTATCGCAGTGACTTTCTTAAGTACAGGTCTTGTGTCTGCTGGGTTCATTTCAGCTCTGTCTCCCTCCCTGTCTCTGTTTCTGTCCCTCTATCTGTCCTGCTCTCTCTCTCTTTCTCTCTCTCTCTCTCTCTCTCTCTCTCTCTCTCTCTCTCTCTCTCTCTCTCTCTCTCTCTCTCTCTCTCTCTCTCTCTCTCTCTCTCTCTCTCTCTCTTTCTCCCTCTCTCTCCCCCCTCTCTCTCTCTCCCCCCCCCTCTCTCTCTCTCTCTCTCTCTCTCTCTCTCTCCCTCTCTCTCTCTCTCTCTCTCTCCTCTCTCTCTCTCCTCTCTCTCTCCTCTCTCTCTCTCTCCTCTCTCTCTCACCTCTCACTGTAACTCTCTCACTTTCTCTTCACATAGAATCTCTTGTGTCTCTGTTCCTTCATTACAGACCCGGAGACTTCCACAGGGGAGCAGCCCCAAGGATCATCGACTGCACAGGAACCATCCTCTCCCCCAACGGGTACCTCAGGTTTGAAGTCTCGTGACTGTTGAGGTCATTCAATGTCTGTCTGTCCATCTCTCCCCATCACCCTCTCTCGCTCTCGTAGAATTTCTTGTCGATCCATTCCTCTGCTCAACCGACAGCGCAGTGCAAAATGAATACTGGTATTAGGAGAGATGGTGAGGGGTGGAGCCCATCAGAGTCTGGACAGATGGAAAGTCTGCTGGCCAGGGTCAGAGTAACAGGGAGTGGTGCGTGAGTGATGCTAACACTCTGTACCCCACTCACATTCTGCCTCTCCCTTGTTCTCTCTCTACCTGACCCCCTCCTTTTTCTCTCACTTCCCCTGCCCCTATTTATGGAAGATAGACATGGATATTTGATGTGGCGTGGAGAGGGGGAGGAATCAAGGTGTTAGAGAAAGGTGGAGGTGTAGAAGAGATTAGACAATCAAAAGAACGAGACGAGTGAACACATACTGTCAGCAGCACCTGACCTGACCGTGATACCATGTTGACACTGGGCTGTTTTGTTCAGGAGAACGCGTGTGGATTAAAGTGCAGTTGACATCGAGTGGAGACACGAGTGAGGAAGAACTGAGGGATGCCACTCGACGTAAGGTGAGAGAGTGAACTGAATGGGATGGGGCGGAGGGGTGAAGCAATATCATCCCTTTTCATTCCCCTTGCTGCCTTCTCCTCTCCTCCCTTTCACTCCCCTTCTCTCATATATCTCTCCCTCTCCCAATTTTCTCCCCCTTCATCTTTCTCTTTCCTCTTAGCTCTCTCGCTCTCTGCCATACATATCCCTTGCCCCTTCACAACCCTACTCCTATGACTCCATGTTGGCAATCATTAAACTTTCCTCCTCTCTGGGTTGCAGCTCCAGGAGATGTTTGGTGATCCAGTTCTTCAGATCAAGCTTGTGCGGTTCAGGGTGGAGTCTCCGCAGGATGAGGGAGCGACCCAGCACTAAGTGAAGAAGTCTGCAATGTCATCTCCCCGATGTTTTACACCCTCTCCCTTACTCTAACGTGCTTTAAACCAAGGATACTGCCCGCAGAGCGTTAATCCTAGGTGAGCCCTGAGATGTTTTACACCCTCTCCCTTACTCTAAACCAAGGATACTGCCCGCAGAGTGTTAATCCTAGGTGAGCCCTGAGATGTTTTACACCCTCTCCCTTACTCTAAACCAAGGATACTGCCCGCAGAGGGTTAATCCTAGGTGAGCCCTGAGATGTTGCTACACACTGCTGATACCCCAGTGTTCTTCTGTGTGTGAGCTTTTAGTTGGTCACATTGTCAAGTTTGCTCCATCGAGTAGTGATGGCAGAAGCCTAGAACTGAGATTGAGTACACTGACCTGGCCTGTTCCAGTAAGAGTACATCACCCGAACGACGTGATTGATCACAGAGCATCCTGGTTATGGTCCCTGTAAACCCCGACACCCCTCACTACAGGACTGGGTCAGTGTGCGACTTCACACACTTTCCACAGTGTATGGTCCCCGTAAACACCGACACCCCTCACTACAGGACTGGGTCAGTGTGAGACGTCACACACTTTCCACAGTGTATGGTCCCCGTAAACACCGACACCCCTCACTACAGAACTAGGTCAGTGTGCGACTCATATCTGGGCTTACTGTAAAATTTGAAAATTAGCTGATACTGTGCTTCATGGCTTTAATTCATCACCAATGATTTGTTGTTAACACCTGAACTGAAATTATCTGTAAAATAATGAATATCTTTTTGATAAAGCACAGAAACATAAAGTTGTCTTGGTCTGTGATTGTAGTGAGGAAGGTCTCCTGGTCTCCAGACGTCCTGAAGAATGTATTGCCCACCCTTGCACAGACATCTATGTACACTCACACACCACAGGTCTCTCCTGCACATATCCACCCAGTCACCATGACATATAACCATATAAAAATTAGAGCACTGAAACAGGCCATCTCGGCCCATCTGGTCCGTGCCGAACGCTTACATTCACCTTGTCGCACTGACCCGCACTCATCACATAACCCTCCATTCCTATCCTGTCCGTATACCTATCCAATATTACTTTAAATGACAATACTGAATCTGCCTCTACCACTTCTACTGGAAGCTTGTTCCACACAGCTACCACTCTCTGAGTAAAGAAATTGCCCCATGATACCCTTAAACTTTAGCCCCCTAATTCTCAACTTATGTCCTCTTGTTTGAATCTCCCCTACTCTCATTGGAAAAAAGCCTATCCACGTCAACTCTATCTATCCCCCTCATAATTTTAAATACCTCTATCGTCCCCCCTCAACGTTCTATGCTCCAAAGAATAAATACGTAGCTTGTTCAACCTTTCCCTGTATCTTAGTTGCTGAAACCCAGGTAATATCCTAGTAAATCTTCTCTGTACTGTCTCTATTTTGTTGACATCTTTCCTATAATTTGGTGACCAGAACTGTACACAATACTCTAAATTCGGCCTTACCAATGCCTTGTACAATTTTAACATTCCATCCCAACTCCTATACTCAATGCTCTGATTATAAAGGCCAACATACCAAAAGCTTTCGTCACCACCCTATCCACATGAGATTGCACCTTCAGGGAACTATGTACCATTATTCCTAGATCACTCTGTTCTACTGCATTCTTCAATGCCCTGCCATTTACCATGTATGTCCTACTTGGATTATTCCTATCAAAATGTAGCACCTCACAGTTATCAGCATTAATCTCCATCTGCCATTGTTCAGCTGACTCTTCTAGCTGGCCTAAATCTCTCTGCATGCTTTGAAAACCTCCTTCATTATCCACAACGCCACCTACCTTAGTATTATCTGCATACTTACTAATCCAATTTACCACCCCATCATCCAGATCATTAACGTATATGACAAACAACATTGGTCCCAGTACAGATCTCTGAGGCATACCACTAGTCACCGGCCTCTAACCTGACAGTTATCCACCACTACTCTCTGACATCTCCCATCCAACCACTGTTGAATCCATTTTACTACTTCAATACTAATACCTAATGATTGAACCTTCCTAACCAACCTTCCGTGCGGAACCTTATCAAAGTCCTTCCTGAAGTCAATATAGACAACATCCACTGCTTTACCCTCGTCAACTTTCCTCGTAACCTCTTCAAAAAATTCGATTAGCTATATCAAACATGAACTTCCATTCACAAATCCATGTTGACTGTTCCTATTCAGACTCTGCCTATCCAGATAATGATATATACCATCTTTAAGAATACTTTCCATTAATTTACCCAACACTGACGTCAAATTGACAGGCCTATAATTGCTAGTTTTACTCTTAGAACCCTTTTTAAACAACGGAACCACATGGGCAATACGCCAATCCTTCGGCACCATACCCGTCTCTAATGACATTTGAAATATTTCTGACAAAGCCCCTGCTATTTCTAAACTATCTTCCCTCAAGGTCCTAGGGAAAATCCTGTCAGGTCCCAGAGAATTATCCACTTTTATATTTCATAAAAGGGCCAGTACTTCCCCCTCTTTAATCGTCATAGTTTCCATAACTACCCTGCTTGTTGCCCTTACCTTACACAATTCAATATCCTTCTGCTTAGTGAATACTGAAGAAAAGAAGTTGTTCAAAATCTGCAATTCATAATTCATAGTTCTGCACAACTGCCTGATACACTCTCTCCATCTCTCCCTCTGACCCACTCTCGTAAGAAAACCTGCAAGATAATTGGTAAGTTTGTCTTCTGATGCACCACATGGCATGAAAAATAACTTTATCTGCAACTGTTATATTGCATTCTGGATTCTGTTATTTTACCTCGTTCTGCCACAGTGAACTGTGTAATAATATGATCTTTGTGAATGAATGGTTTGCCAAACAAGATTGTCACTGTCCTTCGGTTGAGGCGTCAACAACACACCCATCTCGGAATGTACGGCAAGCCGACAGGCCACTGCGCACTACTGTTCCTGTCTTGCAATGCTGGTTTAATTCTGGATTATTTGGGAGCTCGAGGTTTACAGACTGTCACCCGGTACTCTCCGAGTTGGCAAACTACAGGTGTCCCCCAGCTTCACTGCCCTGGCTGTGAGTGGTGACAGAGTGGCTGAATGAACAAAGAGCCACACCCTCAACCTCTGAGCCCGAAACCCGCACACAGTGCACAGATGAAGTACACAAGTTTCTACCCTCTGCTAGCCTGCAGATCACCCTTGGACAATGAATAGCAGATGCTTAACCTTCCCAACCAACTATCAGGGTCACGCGATGCCATAGAAGCAAGTGGTGCACCTGTTTCTGTGACCATTACCGCTAGACATACTCTGAAATAGTACTTATAATGGCTGAGGTCACCACTGTTGTAAAGACACTGCCTAGGAAAAGGAAATGGCAAGCTACTGAAAAGAAAACAATGCCACAGTCAATCATGGTCATGAACAGACCATGATCGCCCACGTCGTACCTCATGGCACATAATAATAACAATGGTCAACTTACTGCATTCCCGGCAAAGTTTCATTTCTAGTGCTCAGTACTCTCTCGGAGAGGCTGCATTCTCTTGCCGTAATACAATCCACAGTATCGGTGACATCCAAGGTCCCATTTACTTGTCTTCACTTTTCAAACACAGGGTCCTGAATTTATGGATTGTTTCATTTCTTCACCAATTCTCTAATGTCGCAAACTGAATTTCATTCTAGTGTAGCCCACTCACCTGGCTCGGAACAAACTTGGGTCATTAGCTAACTCTGCTATCAGCCACGTGACTCAACGATGACAAAACCGCCTTCCTTGAGTAACACACAACTAAGGCCGTATGATTTTGGTTCAACCAAATAGGGAAGTTTGAATGATCCAAAGAGTGAACATTAACTGTGGTGTATGTTGGGTTAATGCTTCCCCATGCACAGTTGGCGTTCGCCAGGAAATAACAGATTGTACACTGGCTTATAATTACAAAGGAAATATATTTACCAATGTTTCAACTTTAGCAGATAGCAGAAAAATAAAATAAAAATAAAGTGGCCCATTGCAGATAAACCAGTCTAAATGTGCTTATAAACGTTGGAGCTCCTTTCTGTACTTGTTGGCTGTTTTGCTTTACTCACGATACTAAATTCAAGTCACCAGCCACAGGTCGAACTTCTCTCGAACAAACTGGCTGCTTAATAATTAGTGCCAATCCTCCTTGAAACCATTCGACAGCACAAATCATTCCTGGCAATAGAGTCACACTTTGGGTGTGCTCCTCCAAGCGTCTTCCTTTCTCCACACCCCAAACGGGACTACCGTCTTTCGGAAATCAGATCACGCCCAGCTCTCTCGAAATTTCCATAGCATCCACTGAGCGCAATGTTACAACACGCTCCGAAACGAACTCGATTGGCTGACACATCATTCCTAAGTTTGGCAAATGGCCCCTCATCACTAGTCTATGAAGCTTAACAACAGCACACGCTGTATTTTCAGGGAAAATAACGCTGCTAAAATAAAAAATACTTGCATACAGCATAGCAGTAAAATGAAATAAAGCATGTTCTGAACAAGCAACTACATGTCGGGATATCTGAACTGGGATCAGTTTCGTTGTATTGATTTCAGCACTGCCTCAAGAGCGGCAATGACATAAAACATCCTCCACATGTCAACGCCATACCAGGCATTGTCCTCAACTGCTGTCATTTGCGTGTTTTTGTCCATAACTCTCTAAAGATCGTAGATCATCTCCCATTCTTTAAATCGTGGTAACTGTACTTGTTTCCATTATATCTTCTGGCAGCTTCAAGATTGGAGATTCAAGATTATTCAATGTCATTTCGAATAGACAAGTTCAAAGAAGAATGAAATAATAGTTAACCTGGATGCAGAACAAAAAACCATAAGATAAAGAACACAAGGTTGAAAAAAAGCACAAGCTATGACATAACATATACGTATAGATTAATTTCACCTAACAACAAATATTTTTGGAAGTGCTTCCTTGGAATTTTGGCTTTGGTTATGTTTGACCGCTGGACGCTGAACACAAACATGATTTCAGAGTACATGTATCACGTAGGAATTTTGGAAAATAAGAAAATAACTTTCATTGAATATTATGTGTACACTTGCATAATGGTGCTGACGCTTTGCAACAGTTCAAATGAGCTAAAGGATTTTGTTGATGATTTTCGTTGGTCCTTAGTGTTTGAGGATTCTCGCTTCAGTATCCAAGAATAATCAGCCATCATTGATCGATTCCAGTTGCCCTTTTTCTCCATGAACGCATTATTCTGGTGAAACCACTGACGGTCGTCACTGTCAGCGCCAGGATTTCCAGGGAAGAGGTCTAAAGGGAAATGCAGAAAATGAATCTTCAGTGACATACTGCACTTCATGGTTCCGTATGCTTCAAGCATGTTGTCCAACATCTGCAGGTCGTTTGACGCTCTGTAGTTGCCAAGCAAATTTGCAGCAATATTCATGAAGGAATTCCATGCGATATTCTTGGTTTGATTTGTTGACCAACGAAAATGTTTCCTTAATCTTGGCAACAGTTATTATTACTTGAATTATGAATTTCAATATCAATTGCAGGCAATTTCAAGTCAATGGTGCGTGATAGGGGCACCACGTCGAAACTGACTGTTATGTTCTCCGAGGCAGCTGAGTGTTCCGAAGTCAGTGGAATTTGTGAAACGATGCTCACACCCCCCAACAGAGGGAGACAGCATGGTCTTCGTTGACCATCTATCCTGTTCGATTAGTCCTCATCAAATCAGGTTTCTGCAGCCCCACATAGTTTACAATCGAATTCCATACATACTACCTCACTAAGCATTTAAGGACAATGCTGTCTCACTTTGTTGGGGGTATGAGCATTACATCATGAATTCGACTGATTTCGTAAAAACGATTTAAAAAAACCATCCAGCTGATGCCGGAGGACATAATAACCGATTTCGATGTTGCTGAGTTCCCATTCAGGACAGCTTGGTTCTCCTGCGGCCGAGGGTTGACCGGTGATCATTCGCACACACCCTTACATCAGCGTACTTACTCTATAAGGGGAAGCATAATGTACAAATGGACGGAGTGACCACAGCCCTTGACACCGATTTTTGCCTATTCCTACATGGAGGACTTTGAGGAGAGGGTTCAGAGTTCATCGCACTTACACCACAAATGCATCTTCTGATATGTTGATGACACTTTCGAAGTAAGGCCACATGGACTCCAGACGCTCCAACAGTTCCAGGGCCATCTGAACAGCATACATACAAATATTCAAATTACGATGGAGATTGAGACGATTGGTTACCTCCTATCCTGGACATTACAATACGGTGGGAAGCAGACAGTAGCCTCGGACATGGGGTCTATTGGAAACCCAGTCTTATGGACTGACAGCTCAACAATAACTGCCACCATGACGCTTCCCAACATAAAGTGGTTCTTTCTTATTAGATTTATCATGTGAAAAATATTTCTGACCCAGAGTGTCTCGATGACAAATAAGACAATTATTCACGACATTCCAACAGAATTGCTATAATGTGAAGGAAAACAATTAGGCCCTTAGAAATGGCCGACTGAAAACCCAGGAGACCTGACAATGCGGAGGAACGTGTCGTTACCACCTGCATTCCGTGTGTCTCCAGTGTTTCTGGGAGTATCACAAGGTTCCGGAAGATATACCCGATTAATACCATCCACAAACCCGTAAGGAAGCTCAAATCACAGTTTATACGGGTCAAAGATGACCTGGGACCCAGGACGGCTGGTGATTACTGAATCCCCCGTGAATGCGGACGAGATTATATCGACCAGATGGGACACACGCTGGACACCCGCATCATGGAGCACAGCAACAAACAGCAAATGCTGGAGGAACTCAGCAGACCAGGCAGCATCTAGGAAAAGAGTACAGTCGCCGTTTCGAGCCGGAACCCTTCGGCAGTACTGGGGAGAAAAAAACCCGCCGGAGGAGTAGATTTAAAAGGTGGGGGCAGGGGAGAGAGAAACAGAATGTGAAAGATGAAACCTGAAGGGGGAGGGGATGAAGTAAAGAGCCGGGAAGTAAATTGGTAAAAGAGAGGTGGTGCTCAGGAGGTGCATTCCTTTGGGTTACCTGGAAAAATCAACGGCAACAGAGCACTGCATTAGCTGGCTTTTGGGACCACCTGGTGAAGGAAGCCATTGTATTCAAACTAGAAGAAAATAAATTTAACGAAGACGAAGTTTTTGCTCTAATAAGGAGTTCTGGAAATCAATCGTAGACAATGGATGAGGACTAACCAATCAGTAGGAATGGACGACGAGGTTATAAATACCACCGGACTATACATGTCCACGCATCATCCCCGTTGAAGGTTGCAGAATTTCTCGTTGAAAATTCGGTTAAAATCAATACTTGTACCCAGATGGAAGCCCGAAAAGGATTTATTCGTCATATACACCAGGAAACACCAGATCTTTTTATGAGGGGATAATGCAGATAGGGTTTTTTTCACTGATGCTAGGTGAGTCTAGACTCAGACTCATACCCACAAGGTGAAAGGTGGAATACTTAAGTGTATATCGAGGGGAAACCCCTTCACGCAGAGGGTCATGCGAATATGGAATGAGCTGCCAGAGGAACAGGTGAATGCAAATTTGATTTCAACAAGGTATGCTTCGACATTCAAGGACATAGGGTTCTGATCCAGGTGCAGGTCGCTGGGTTCGGAAAAATAACTGTCCGGCACGGACTATATAGTCCTGCTGAAAGTGTTGACGACCGCATATTGCAATAGGACATTGATAGAATGCAGAACTGAGCTGAAAAGCGGCAGGTGGAAGTCAATCCATAAATGTGTGAAGTGATTCACTTTGTAAGGTCAAACCTGAAGGCAGAAATAGGGTTAATGGCGGATTCTTAACCGGGATCTTTACTGTCACATACATTGATCCCACAAAGTTACAATGCAAGATGATAGAGTGGTTTAGACGTCATATGGTGTGCTAACTTTAACTAGTTGGTGGATTGATTTCAAAAGACATGCGGTAACTTACCAGATCTGTAAATTTCTGGTTAGACCACACTTGGAATGGTCACAATGGGCCCTGGCAATATCAGAAAACAATTGCAAAGGAAAGACAAGATCACAATGTAGAGACAGCCATGAGAGTTTATTCATAATATTTCTAACCGAACATTCACAGCTAATTGGGCATCCACGTAAATAATACAAGTCACACAGAATCGCTGAGTCTATCGAAATAACCTTAACAGAAGGCACGAGGAGACCGCTTACAAAGAGTGAGTCGCTTGAGAAAAACACAAGGAACACTGAACGACTAAAAACATTGTTAAACAACAATTATCCAATCACGTGCTCTGGAAACATTGGAGCCCAATGCTTTCCAGTGCCCCTAACAGGGCCTGAGAATTTATTACAGGAATATTGTGTTCAGTCTCTTTCCCTCATTACTGGACAGATGTAGAAGCTTTAAATAGGGTGCAGAATTAATTTACCAAGATGCTGCCTTGATTGGAGAGTGTCTCAAGATAATAGGTTGAGCGAGTTGGGGCTTTTCCTTTTGGAGAGTAGGATGAGTGGTGACTCGTAATAGAGGTGCACAGGATGATTAGGGGCTTAGGTAGAGTGGATAGTTGCAGACGGTTCCCCTGATCAAAACTGCTAATTCAAGAGCACATAGCTTTAGGGGTCATTTTTTCAGGTATTATAGGGTAGTGGGGATTCAGAGGTTTTGATTTTACACACAGACCATGGCGGGTGTGTGGAACAATGTTAAGGGTGCTGGTTGAGGAGGATATGTTAGATACAGTTGTAAGACACAGATGGGAACAAGTATAAAATAACAATGGGGGGCTATGTGGGAAGAAAGGGTTAAGGTTGATTTTAGAGCAGGTTGAAAGGGCGGCACAACATTGTGAGCCGAATGGTCTGCATTGATCTGTAACTTCTCTATGCTCTTTGTTCCAGAGTGAGGCTCTGCCAGTGAACAGAATGATAATGGCCTGTCTTTATTGAGAGCTCTGTCGTTATTGGTTGGGGAAGTGAGCACATGTCAATGAATTACAGCTTCATGAAACAAACCTGGGCTGCAATCAGAGGGAGACTGGGGAAGAGGAGGTTGGTTCACAAATAGAGAGAGCTTGTAGATAGTGCGAGAGTGAGGATAACAGGTGATAGGGAAGGGACGCTTTCAGACCGAAGGTTTGAGATGTGTCTATTTTAACGCAAGGAGTGTTATGAATAAAGCGGATGAGCTTACAGCGTGGAACACTACTTGGAGATATGATGTGCTGGCTGTTACAGAGACTTGGATGTGCCAGGGCACAGGAATGTTTACTTCAGATTTTAGATGTTTCAGAAAGGTCAGGGAGGAAGGTTAAAGAGGTGGGGGCGTGGCACTGTTGATCGGAGATAGTGTTACTGCTGCAGAAAAGGTGGACGCCATGAAGGGATTGTCTACGAAGTCTCTGTGGGTGGTCGGCAGGACCGGGACGGGGTCTATAACGTTTCTGGGTGTTTTTATACACTGCCTAATAGTAACAGCGATATCGATGAGCAGAGAGGGAAACAGATCCTGTAAAGGTGTAATAAACCCGCTGTTCCTTCGGTCATTATGGGGAACGTGAACTCGCTGCCAAATAAACTGGATGAGCTAGCCTCACTAGTAAGGAATGTTAAAGAATACAAGGAATGCAGTTTAATGTGTTTTTCCGAAACATGGCTGACGGCTAACATCCCGGATGTAAATGTAGAATTACCTGGTTTTACTACGGTAAGATTTGACAGAGATGCCAAAAAGTGTGGGAAGAAGAAAGGAGGGGGACTCGCTGTCTACATTAACGAAAGATGGTGTAACCCTGGGCATGTGAGTACAAAGATCTCCGTGTGTGAAAGAGATATTGAGCTGATCGCCGTGAGTATGAGGCCATATTACCTGCCTCGAGAATTCGCAAGCGTCATTGTGGTGAATGTGTATGTCCCGCCGCGTGCCGACGCAACGGTAGCGTGTGACGTCATCAGCTCCGCTGTTGCTAGGCTTCAGACACAGCACCCTGAGGCACTGGTGATAATTACAGGGGACTTCAACCATGTGACTTTGGACAAGACACTACCTGCTTTCTCCCAGTACGTGGATTGCTACACCAGGGGTAATAGGACTATTGACCTACTGTATGCAAACGTAGAGGAGGCATATAGTGCATCCCCACTGCCTTCATTGGGGAAAGCTGATCACAACCTGGTTTTGTTACAGCCCAGATATAAATCAATTGTGATGAGGCATCCCACTACCACACGCTCTTTTAGGAAGTGGACTCCTGAAGCTGAACAGGCCCTGAGAGACTGCTTCGGTACTCCTAACTGGGATGTACTGCAAGGGGAAGGGGGGCTCTGTGGGGGCGTTGAGGAGGTCACTGAATGCACAACGGACTATATTAACTTTTGTGTGGATGCAGTTGTCCCTGTTAGAACTGTTCGCTGCTATCCCAATAATAAGCCCTGGATCACTAGTCACATCAAAGGCCTCCTAAACCAGAAGAAGAGGGCCTTTAAAGATGGTGATCGGTTGGAGCTTAAAAGAGTTCAGAAGGAACTCAGAGTACAGATAAGGGGGGCAAAGGAGCAGTATAGGAGGAAGCTAGAACAAAAGCTGCAGAAAAAAAGCATGAAGGAGGTGTGGGATGGGATGAAGATCATCACCGGATGCGGTGCAAAGCGGGGGGCGAACATAAGTGGAGATGTGGAGAAAGCGAACCAGCTGAACAACTTCTTCAACAGGTTCGACAGCTCAATCTCATCCTCACCGCAGAAATCCACACCAGGCTTACTTCCCTCACAGGAAAATAGCCACTCACAGGAGGCCTTGCCCACGCCCAGGATTACGGCTGCACAGGTGGAAGGTCAACTGAGGAAGATCTGTACCAGCAAGGCGGCTGGACCGGATGGAGTTTCCCCACGATTACTGAGGGCCTGTGCGACTGAGCTGGGAGAACCACTACAGCGCATCTTCAACATGAGCCTGGAGCAGAGAAGAGTACCCAGACAGTGGAAAACATCCTGTATTGTCCCGGTACCGAAGAAACCACAACCAAAGGAGTTGAATGACTTCAGACCTGTTGCCTTGACGTCGCACGTTATGAAGACCATGGAGCGGCTGATAATACAGAATCTGAGGCCACAAACCAGGCACGCCCAGGATCCTCTTCAGTTTGCGTATAAGGAGAAGGTGGGAGTGGAGGATGCTATCACGTATTTGCTGCACAAATCACTCTCTCACCTAGAGCGGGTCAGTTGTGCTGTGAGGATTACATTCCTTGACTTCTCTAGTGCCTTTAACACCATCCAGCCCAAGATCTTAAGGCACAAACTAACGGAGATGGGAGTAGACTCTCACATGGTGGATTGGATAGTGGACTACTTGACAGATAGACCTCAGTATGTGCGGTTGGGAGACTGTAGGTCTGACACGGTGGTCAGCAGCACAGGGGCGCCGCAGGGAACCGTACTCTCTCCGGTCCTGTTCACCCTGTACACATCAGACTTCCAATACAACTCGGAGTCCTGCCATGTGCAGAAGTTCGCTGATGACACGGCCATAGTGGGGTGTGTCAGGAATGGACAGGAGGAGGAGTATAGGAAACTGATACAGGACTTTGTGATATGGTGCAACTCAAACTACCTGCGTCTCAATATCACCAAGACCAAGGAGATGGTGGTGGACTTCAGGAGATCTAGGCCTCATATGGAGCCAGTGATCATTAATGGAGAATCTGTGGAGCAGGTTAAGACCTACAAGTATCTGGGAGTACAGTTAGACGAGAAGCTAGACTGGACTGCCAACACAGATGCCTTGTGCAGGAAGGCACAGAGTCGACTGTACTTCCTAAGAAGGTTGGCGTCATTCAATGTCTGTAGTGAGATGCTGAAGATGTTCTATAGGTCAGTTGTGGAGAGCGCCCTCTTCATTGTGGTGGCGTGTTGGGGAGGAAGCATTAAGAAGAGGGACGCCTCACGTCTTAATAAGCTGGTAAGGAAGGCGGGCTCTGTCGTGGGCAAAGTACTGGAGGGTTTAACATCGGTAGCTGAGCGAAGGGCGCTGAGTAGGCTACGGTCAATTATGGATAACTCTGAACATCCTCTACATAGCACCATCCAGAGACAGAGAAGCAGTTTCAGCGACAGGTTACTATCGATGCAATGCTCCTCAGACAGGATGAAGAGGTCAATACTCCCCAATGCCATTAGGCTTTACAATTCTACCGCCAGGACTTAAGAACTTTTTAAAAGCTATTATTAATGCTTTTTGAAATAGTGATTTAGATGCATATCATATTTTTTACTGAGTTAAGTATTGTATGTAATTAGTTTTGCTACAACAAGTGTATGGGACATTGGAAAAAAAGCTGAATTTCCCCATGGGGATGAATAAGGTATCTATCTATCTATCTATCTATCTATCTATCTATCTATCTATCTATCTATCTATCTATCTATCTATCTATCTATCTATCTATCTATCTAATACCAGAATTGTCGTGATTGGAGATTTTAATATCCCAAATATTGATTGGTATCGCCCTAGAACAAAGGGTTTGGACGGGATGGAGTTTGTTAGGTGTGTTCATGAAGTTTTCCTGTCACAATATGTAGATAAAACTACAAGAGGAGAGGCTGTAATTGACTGGCATTGGAAAATCAACCAGGTCAGGTGTCAGATCACTCAGTGGGAGAGCATTTTGGAGATAGTCATCATAATTCTATCTCCTTTACAATAGCATTGGAGAGAGATGGGAACAGTTAAGTGAGAAAAGCGTTTAATTGGAGTAAGGGGAATTATGAGGCTATCGGGCAGGAAATTGGAAGCTTAAATTGGAAACAGATTTTCTCAGTGAAAAATAGGGAAGAAATCTGCAAATTTTCACGGCATATTTGTGCGGAGTTCTGCAGTGGAACATTCCACTGAGACAGGGAGGTTATGGGGGGGTACAGGTTCAGGGCATATTTGTGTGGAGTTCTGCATTGGTACGTTCCAGTGAGACAGGGATGTTATGGAGGGGTACAGTTTCAGGGCATATTTGTGTGGAGTTCTGCATTGGTACGTTCCACTGAGACAGGGAGGTTATGGGGGGGTACAGGTTCAGGGCATATTTGTGTGGAGTTCTGCATTGGTACGTTCCACTGAGACAGGGAGGTTATGGGGGGGGGGGGGGTACAGGTTCAGGGCATATTTGTGTGGAGTTCTGCATTGGTACGTTCCACTGAGACAGGGAGGTTATGGGGGGGGGGTACAGGTTCAGGGCATATTTGTGTGGAGTTCTGCATTGGTACGTTCCACTGAGACAGGGAGGTTATGGGGGGGTACAGGTTCAGGGCATATTTGCGTGGAGTTCTGCATTGGTACGTTCCAGTGAGACTGGGAGGTTATGGAGGGTACAGGAACCGTGATGTAGAAAAGCTGTAATAAATCCAGTCAAGGAGAAAAGAAAACGCCTAGAAAGGTTTCAGAGAGCTAGGTAATGTTAGAGATCTAGAAGATTATAAGGCTAGTAGGAGGGAGCTTGAGAAGGAAATTAAGAGAGCCATAAGGGGCCATGAGAAGGCTTTGAGGGACAGGATTAAAGAGAACCCAAAGACATCCCATAAGTATATGAAGAGCAAGAGGATGAGAAGTGTAAGAATAGGTCCTATCAAGTGTGACAGTGGAAAAGTGTGTATGGAACCGGAGGAAATAGCAGAGGTACTTAATGAATACTTTACTTCAGTATTCACTATGGAGAAGTATTTAGGTGATTGTATTGATGACTTGCAGCAGATTGAATAGCTTGAGCACATAGATACTAAGAACAAGAATGTGCTGGAGCTTCTTGAAAGCATTAATTTGGATATGTCGCCGGGACCGAATGAGATGTACCCCAGACGACAGTAGGAGGCGAGGGAGGAGATTGCTGAGCCTCTGGCGATGATCTTTGCATTATCAATGGGGACGGGAGAGGGTAATTAATGGGAAAGGGAGTAGATATAGCCCAATAAATTATAGACCAGTGAGTCTTACCTCAGTTGATGGAGAACATGCTGAGAGGCAGGATTTCTGAACATTTGGAGAGGTACAATCTGATTAGTAACAGTTAGCATGGCTTTGCCAAGGGCAGGTCGTGCCTTACGAGCCTGGTTTGAATATTTTGAGGATGTCACTAAGCACATTGATGAAGCAAGAGCATTAGATGTCGTGCATATGCATTTCAGCAAGGCATTTGATAAGGTAGCCCATGCAAGGCTTACTGAGAAAGTAAGGAAGCCGAGAGTCCAAGGGGACATTGCCTTGTGGATCTAGAACTGGCTCCAATGCTCTCCAGTGCCCCTAACACGGACTGAGAATTTATTACAGGAATATTGTGTTCAGTCTCTTTCCCTCATTACTGGACAGATATAGAAGCTTTAAATAGGGTGCAGAATTAATTTACCAAGATGCTGCCTTGATTGGAGAGTGTCTCAAGATGATAGGTTGAGCGAGTTGGGGCTTTTCCTTTTGGAGAGTAGGATGAGTGGTGACTCGTAATAGAGGTGTACAGGATGATTAGAGGCTTAGGTAGAGTGGACAGTTGCAGACTATTCCCCAGATCAAAAATGCTAATTCAAGATCACATAGCTTTAGGGGTCTTTTGTTTAGGAATTTATAGGGTTGTGGGGATTCAGAGGTTTTGATTTTACACACAGTCCATGGCGGGTGTGTGGAACAGTATTAAGGGTGGTGGTTGATGAAGATATGTTAGATACATTTGTAAGAAACAGATGGGCACAAGTATAAAATAACAATAGAGGGCTATGTGGGAAGAAAGGGTTAAGATTGATTTTAGAGCAGGTTGAAAGGGCGGCACAACATTGTGAGCCGAATGGTCTGCGTTGATCTGTAACTTCTCTATGCTCTTTGTTGCAGAATGAGGCTCTGCCAGTCAACAGAATGGTAATGGCCTGTCTTTATTGAGAGCTCTGTCGTTATTGGTTGGGGAAGTGAGCACAGGTCAATGAATTACAGCTTCATGAAACATAGCCAGGTTGCAATCAGATGACAGTGTGCAATACTGATCACCTTGTTACAGTCAGGTGGCTTTCAAAAGGTACATGTAAGGTTAGCCAGGATGCTGCCTGTCCCTATGTTTTATGAGCAGAAGGTAGAGGTTGAACAATCATGCATTTTAATTGCGATGTCAGGGGCTGAGGAGAAACATTATTGAACGGTAAAATTAAGGGGCATTGATACTGCAGATCAGGGGTTCCCAAACCTTTTGATTCTAAATGACCAATATCATTTGTCAAGGAGAGAGGAGACATGCGGGGGTAGTGGGGAAGTTTTGTCCGGCGCTTTTCCTCGGTAATCAATTTTATCCTGTAATCTAAGGCTACCACCAGCATATTTTGTGTTATCTGCAACCTGTTCGGATTGATTCCCTCAGCCTGCCACTGCGGTTCGAATAATATGGCCCAAGTGTGGAGTGACAGACACTGCAACAAGTCGATAGTTCACAGCCTTTAATGCGATTAGTGTAAAAAGGGGAAGAAAACAATAAGTACTAGGCCAAATAGGGCCGCTAGCTAAAACTAAAGTCATCTAGGGATATCTGTACATTCTTGTGTGTCTTTAGTGTATTAATGTTCACAACGTAGATAAATGAGGATAATATCACTACTGAAATAAAAGGGGAACAAATGCCACCTATGATCAGATGCAGAACCAATTACAGAATCACATGAGAATATCATGAATGTATCTTTCATTGATAAGATTTAGCCACTGCATTCAATCATTGACAACTAATTGGCAGTGGCACAATGGAAACACCAATGCTATTGATCAGAAAATCCTACCAAATGTATCGGTTCATCAGGGGTAAAGGCCTCCCAACTGTTCTGCACATCTACATGAAGAGCTATGGCTGGAAAGCAAAATGCATCATCAGGAAATCCCCAATACCCAGGACATGCTCTCTTCTCGCTGTTGCCATCAAGCTTGTGGTAAAGGAGCCCTCAGACTCACACCTCTAGTTTCAGGAACAGTTATCACTCTTCAATCATCAGGCTCTTGACTCAAAGGGGATAACGTCACTTGACTTCACCCATCATTGAAATGTTTCCAGAACTAATGGACTCACTTTGAAGAACTCTTCATCTCATGTTTTTTGATATGTAGGACTTTTATTTATTATCATCTCTTCATTTTGCATTTGCTCAGGTTGTTACTTCTGCTCTCTGGCTGAACGCCTTAGTTGGGCAATCTATCATTGATTCTCCTGTGATTATTCTTCTCTTGATGACAAGAGTTTTAATCTCAGGGTTGCTTATGGTGATGTATAATTGCTTTAATAATATGTAACTGCCTGGTAAGCCTCAGGCTCGCTCAGGTCGCTTCCATCTAGGGGGAGCAGCCTTTGGCCCCGCCATACTGGGTAATCTGGGTGGATGATGTGTGATGTCCCCAGCACACCAAATAACAGACAGTGCACCATATGAGATTAAATGAGTTCACTTTATAGATCTTACTGGAGTTATGTACTTAACAGAGATACAATATAAAAGGAAAAGTAAAAGGCGCCAAACTTATCAAAGTCCAAATCACTTCGTGCACAACTGTTGGAGCGCTATTAACGAAGTCTTCTGGCGACCATTCGATCCCCTCAGACCTCCTCGACTCGTAGCTCAGGACAACCCGTAAGCACTCCCTGTCTTTGTCTCCTCTCCTCGCCAATAACCCTGGCCTCAGACCCTCGCTCGGGTCTACTCCGTCGCCCAGCTTACTGCATCGTGTCCTCTCTCTCTCACCCCCTCGCGCCGACACCCCAAAAGCCCACCAACAATAGCTGACAGATCCAGAAGAGAAAATAACATCTATCCCAATTGGTTAACAAATGAATACAATTCTCGTTATCAGTAATTTTAACAGTATCATAACTATATAACCATGTAACAACTACAGCACGGAATCAGGCCATCTTGGCCCTTCTAGTCCGTGCCGAACACTTACTCTCACTTAATCCCACTGACCTGCACTCAGCCCATAACCCTCCATTCCTTTCTTGTCCATAACAAAGAAGCATTCCTTTTTTTAATAAAACAAAGACGCCATTTTGATTAACGTACGCAGTAACAGGATACAATTACAGACTTTAAGATTGTGTTCTGGTGCAGTAATGTTATCTCCTGTTCTGGCTTTACTGATTGCAATGGGACAATTGCCCTCAAAGTAACAGAGGTTCAAGTTGATGTCAACATACTGGATTAATTTGTGGGGGCAAGGAAATGATCATCCTGTTAAAGGTGTGCTGGAGGACGGTTGGGGACATCACAAGAAGAGTGTTTTTTGTTTTGGGTGGCTGGGTTCTTATCACGCTGGGAATATGGGTGTATTTGATGATACAATATGTCCCACTGTAGCTTTCTCCGTAACCCCACCTTGTTTTTTCCAATGACTTCAGCTGAGTTTAGGTTACACGATCGGATTCGGTTCTGCCTGAGAGTCTGTTGGTTCATCAGTATATTAATGAAAGTTACTATCATAGAGTAACCATTTTTCCAGATGAATCCAAAGATAAGTTAACTGGGGATGTTGGTGTGGCTGTTTTTGTGCCTGAATTGCAGGTAATGATAAAGAAATGACTTGTAATCGTTTATCAGCATAGAAAGCAGAATTCTTTGCCAACGGTTCAGGCTTACAGTGGGTGGAGGAAATTGGTCCTTATAATTTGCTCAGAATACATTTTGGTTTTGATGAGTCTTAAACAGGTCATTCTGGCAGTAGGTCAGATTGACTGTTGAAAACTCCTCAAACGGTATTTCGTATATAAAGTTTGATTTATATGTCTGCACATTATGGGCCATGCACATCACACTGTTGAGGGAAATGATGGCACCAAAAGCTGTTTAATGTTAAGCTGTGGATATAGACCTTCCACTTAGCAAATTAGAAGCTATAGGGTTGGTAGTGTTAAGAATTAGGGGCTTATGGCAAGACGTAGGATAATGGACATAAGGACAGACACCTTTACAGAATACATAAACCTGTTGGGTTTATAGAAGAAGGGCTTAAAACAAGGGAAGGAATGATATTGACATGACATTGAAATGCCCACAGTATGCTTAATTATGCCTTGTATCTAATTGGAAAACTTCATTCTGTGTCGTGTACATTTTGTCATTATGAAACTGTTGAAACACATACTATTTCAATGTGAAGCGTACAAGGCTGAAGAAAAATCAAATGCAGTTTTCAGTACAATCTTTGGGAGGGTAGGTAGTTTTCAGATAAAAACTTTATTCAATCATGGGACTGACTTTAAATTAATTCACAGTTTGAGCTGGAAAAGGCATGTAATAATTGTGTTTAACCTAAGGAAATGGCATATAAGGTAGCAAAGGTGAGTGGGATGTTGGATTATTGGGATGGTCTTAAAATCCAACAAAAGGCAACGAAAAAAGCCATAAGAATGGTGAAGACGAAATATGAGGCCAAACTGGCCAATAATATAAATCAGGATACTAAAAGTTTAGTTTTCAGTTACATGGAGAGTGAAAGGGAGATGAGAGTTGATACTGGACCACTGGAAAATGATGCTGGTGAAGTAGTAATGGGGGACAAAGAAATGGCAGATGAACTTAATGAACAATCTTCACTGTCTTTTCCGGTCAGCACCGCCCCCACTTGTCCCATTTAACCTGTCTCATTATGGGTGGACTTTAGGACCCGGGGGAGCTCAGGACCGGCCGCCCGCAGCTGCTGCTGAATCCCCGGTGTTTCTGTTCGGTTGACGGATGCGGTGAACGAGTTAAAATTAATCGATCGACAATTTTCATCTCGTGTTTAGTTCACTCCATAGAACCATAGAACACTACAGCACAGAAAACAGGCCATTTGTCTCTTCTAGTCTGTGCGGAAACTTTACTCCGCTCGTCCCATTGACCTGCACCCAGTCCGTAACCCTCAAAACCTCTCCCATCCATGTATCTATCCAATTTATTCTTAAAACTTAAGTGTGAGTCTGCATTTACCACGTCAGATGGCAGCTCGTTCCACATTCCCACCACTCCCTGAGTGAAGAAGTTCCCCCTAATGTTCCCCCTAAACCTTTCCCCTTTTACCCTAAAGCCATGTCCTCCTGTTTTTATCTTTCCTAATCTAAGTGGAAAGAACCTACTCGCATTTACTGTCTATATCCCCCATAATTTTGTAAACCTCTATCAAATCTCCCCTCATTCTTCTATGCTTCAAGGAATAAAGTCCTAACCTGTTCAATCTTTCCCTGTGACTCAACTCCTGAAGACCTGGCAACATCCTAGTAAATCTTCTCTGCACTCTTTCAATCTTACTGATATCCTACCTATAGTTAGGTGACCAGAACTGCAAATAATACTCCAAATTTGGCCTCACCAATGCCTTATACAACCTCAGCATAACATCCCAACTCCTACACTCAGTACTTTGATTTATGAATGCCAGGATGCCAAAGGCCTTCTTTACAACCCTGTCTACCTGTAACGCCACTTTCAGGGAATTATGTATTTGAACTCCCAGATCCCTTTGTTCCCCCGCACTTCTCAGTGCCCTACCATTTACTGTGTATGTTCTACATCGATTTGTCCTTCTAAAATGCAACACCTCACGCTTGTCTGCATTAAATTCCATCTGTCATTCTCTGGCCCATTTTTCCAGTTGGTCCAGATCCCTCGGCAAGCTTTGAAAGCCTTCCTCCCTGTCCACAACGCCTCCAATCTTGGTGTCATCAGCAAAATTGCTGATCCAATTGACCACATCTATATCATTGATATAGACAACAAACAACAATAGTCCCAGCACAGATCCCTGAGGCACACCACTAGTCACAGGCCTCCAGTCTGAGAAGCAATCATCCACTACCACTCTCTGTCTTCTCCCACACAGCCAATTTCGAATCCAGTTTACAACCTCTCCATGGATACCTAGTGTCTGAACCTTCTGAACTAACCTCCCATGTGGGACCTTGTCAAAGGCCTTACTACAGTTCATGTAGACAACATCCACAGCCTTTCCTTCACCTACTTAGTAGGTAACCTCCTCGAAAAACTCTT
The DNA here is from genome assembly GCF_048418815.1 of Hemitrygon akajei. NCBI lineage: Eukaryota > Metazoa > Chordata > Chondrichthyes > Myliobatiformes > Dasyatidae > Hemitrygon > Hemitrygon akajei. The sequence goes on along the minus strand of NW_027331920.1, from coordinate 12,504,006 downwards.
CGAGATTCATTAAACACGATCTACCATGCACAAAGCCATACTGACTATCCTTAATCAGCCCTTGGCTGTCCAAATACTTGTAAATCCGATCTCTCAGAACATCTTACAATAATTTACATACTACTGATGTCAGGCTCACTGGCCTGTAATTACCTGGTTTACTATTGGAGCTTTTTTTAAACAACAGAATAAAATGAGCTACCCTCCAATCCTCCGGCACTGCACCCGTGGCTGAGGACATTTTAAATATTTCTGTCAGGACCCCTGCAATCTCTACTCTAGTCTCTCTCAAGGTCCGAGGAAATATCAAGTCAGGCCCGGGGGATTTATCTACCTTTATGCGCTGTAAAGCAGCAAGCACCTCCTCCTCTTTAATCTACAAATGTTCAATGACACTACTGCTTGTTTCCCTTCTTTCCATATACACTATGCCAGTATCCTGAGTAAATACTGATGCAAAAAAACTGTTTAAGATCTCCCCCATCTCGTAAGGCTGCACACATAGACGACCACTCTGATCTTCTAGGGGACCAATTTTGTCCCTTACTATCCTTTTACTCTTAATATACTTGTAGAAACCCTTCAGGTTTTCCTTCACATTATCTGCCAAAGCCACCTCATGTCTTCTTTTTTTCCTTCCTGATTTCCTTCTTTAGTATTTTCTTATGTTTTCTATACTCTATAAGTAACTCACTTGCTCTTTGTTGCGTCTACCTGCTATACACTTGTCTCTTTTTCTTAACCAGATCGCCAATATCCGTTGAAAACCAAGGTTCCCTATGCCTGTTAACTTTGTCTTTAATCCTGGCAGGAAAATGCAAACTCTGCACCCTCAAAATTTCACATTTGGAGGCCTTCCACTTACTGAACAGATCCTTGTCAGGAGAAAAAAACTTATCCCAATTCACTCTTCCTAGATCCGTTTTCATTTCCACAAAATTGGCCCTTCTCCAATTTAGAACCTCAACTCAAGGACCAGACCCATCCTTATCCATAATTAACTTGAAACTAATGACATTATGGTCACAGGACCCAAAATGTTCGCCTACACATACTTCTGTCATCTGACCTGTCTGGTTTCCTATTAGGAGATCAAGTATTGCATCCTCTCTCGTAGGTACCTCTATATATTGATTTAGAAAACTTTCCTGAAAACATTTCACAAACTCCAAGCCATCTAGCCCTATTACAGTTTGGGAGTCCCAGTCAATATGTGGAAAGTTAACATTCCCTACTATTACAACTTCCTGTTTCTTACATCGGTCTACTATCTTTATACAGATTTGCTCCTCCAATTCTCTCTGACTATTGGGCGATCTATAATACACCCCTATTAGTGTGGTCACACCTTTCCCGTTCCTCAGCTCCACCCATATGGCCTCTGTAGACAAGCCCTCCGGGCTGTCCTGTCTACGCACAGCTGTGATATTTTCCCTGAATAGTAATGCCACTCCTCCCCCTTTCATCACTCCCCCTCTATCACGTCTGAAACAACGAATATTTCTATCATGTATAAACCTTAGTTCAGAGGTTATCTTTTTGTATTAATGTATTAAAAATAAATTATAAATTCTACCAATGGAACCTCTTACTAAAGGATTCATATTCAAAATAGTATCCAACAAATCAGATTCTTGCATATATGGAAACTTAGATAATTATTTTTGTAAAAAATGTCTAACCTGAAGATATTGCAGTGTGCATGAGAGAGAGAATATTTGCTAATTAACTCTTCAAAAGTCATCAATCGACCATCACAAAATAAATGATAATAAAAATAAATAAATCTGCAAAAAAAAAAGAGATCCCCTTAATCACTAAAGATTAAACAAGTTTCGGAGAGAGAACTTAATATGACCTTTGTTAATGAAGATGGTCACTTCTTCTTTGATATGTGCCAATCAGTGTTTAATTCAATTTAAAATTGTTCACTGTTACTATTTAACAAAGGAGAGACTATCCAAAATATTTCCTAACATAGACAATTATTGCGATAGGTGTAAAACTGAAGTAGCCACTTTTTCACATATGTTCATGTTCTTCATTATTTTCTTTTGGAAATCTTTGTTTTCTACAATTTCTAAAGTTCTGAAAATTAATTTACAACCTAATATACAAAACTTTTGATTTCTGTCTATACATGCAGTCCTCGCATGACCTTTATCCTCCTCCACCTCACTATCTGCTCTAACACTCTGGTTCCCCTCCCTCTGCAAATCTTTTTAACCCTCTTAACCCTCACCCCCCCCCCCCCCCCGAGCAGCATTGGCAAATCTACCCGCAAGAATGTTAGTTGCCCTCCAGTTCAGGGGCAAACCGTCCCGTCGGAACAGGCCCCACCTTCCCGGGAACAAAGCCCAATTGTCCAGATACATGAAGCCCTCCCTCCTGCACCATCTCCTTAGCCACGTATTTAGCTGCACTCTCCGCACATTTATATTTACAGGGACTTTACTCCTGACGCCGGTGCCGGGACCCGACCCGTTTACAGACCCGGAGCGGAACCGGAGCAGATTCTCAGCCACTGGTTTTCACCCCCTGTGGCGTAGAAAGGATAAAGTTTCCCCGTGAATTTATTCCCAGTGAAGGTGACTTGGTCTCCGCGTTGTAAAATGAAACTGTCCCGGACTCGTAACTGAGATAAACTCCCACCCTCCCGGGGATGGGACCGGCAGCGAGACGGGACTCGGGGGAGGGGGGTACACAGAACACGTCACAATCCTGAAATAACACGTCACCATACCGCCTGATGATCCAGAATCCGGTCTCCGGACTCAGACCGACCCCTCCCTTCCTCTCCACAGACTCTGCAGCGACTCCCAGACACCAGCCCCGATTCACCTCCACCTCCCAGTAATGTCTCCCTGATGTGAATCCCTCCGATCCCAGCACACAAGCCCAGCCTGTGAATCTCTTCCCGGTGTCAGGGAGATTCCTCCAGGTCTGGGACCGTCTCACACTCTTCCGATCCTCAGACACCTCGAGCAGCGGATTCGCCGTTTCCACATCCAGGGTGACAGAGACTGGGGGGAGAAGCAGAGAATTAGAGACTCCCCGGGGATCGGGGGGGGGGGGGGGGGGACTGGGACAGCGGGGCCCCGGGGCCGAAAAAAAGGCCGCTGGGCTTCAGGCGGGATCGGGTGGCCGACAAGATCCTTTGACGCGACAAAAGCGGATGGACAACTAATGTCTCCCCAAGGGTTTTACGCTGGACGGAGAGCAGAGAGACCCCTGGCCCTTGACTCCTCAGACAGGGGAAACATCCTCCCTCACTCCTGCCTGTTGACCCCTGAAAGTATTTTGTGTTTCCATGAGATCTCTCATTCTTCGAAACTGGGAACAGAGAACATAGAGCAGTACAACACAGGAACAGGCCCGTCATACAATGTTCACATTCATTTGTGAGTGTGAAGTGTGGGAGTGTGATGGTTTGAGACAGTAAAGGAGGTAATAATGGGAACCAGTAGGGGAGAGATGAATGGCAGATTGGACCAGGAGGGGGAGGGGTGGAAAGCCTGTGGGTGAACTGTGTGTGTAGACGTAATGAGAAGCTAGAGGGGGCAAAGATGGCAGATGAGGATGACTTTGTCCCCTTTCCCACAACCCCATCCCCCGCAGCCCCTCATTAAGACAGGGGATGAATTTGCAGGAACCCTTAAGCAACACAGGTCTTCATGAAGTGTTTCAGTCTGAACAGTCGACTGTTTACTCTTTTCCATAGAAACTTCCCGGCCTGCTGTTCCCCCAACACTTCGTGTGTGTTACTCTGCTCTAAATATACTCAATTATTTGGCCTCCACAGCTGCCTGTGGCTGATTCACTATCCTGTGGATAAAGGAATTCCTCCTCATCTCTGTCCTAAATGGACATCCCTATAGTCGGAGACTGTGCTTACCGTTCTCGACCCACCCACATCCTCCCAACATCAGCTCTCTTCAGACAGGTGTCAGAGAGATCTGGCGAGACCCTTCATCAGGACCTGTGTAGCTTGGATTACCAGCATCTGCAGATTTTCTCCTGTTTGATTTTTAAAGCAGAAGTTAACAAGTAAACTTCTTGATTGGTCAGAGTCTCCAAAGTTATGGGGAGGAGGCGGGAGAATAGGGTTGAGTGGGGGTAATAAATCAGCTATTCTTCTAAACTCCCGTGAGTACAGGCCCAGAACCATCAAACACTCCTCATATGTTAACTCTTTTATTCCTGGAATCATTCTTGTGAATCCTCTGGACCCCCTCCAATGCCAGTACATGTTTTCCAATAGAAGGGACCCAAAACTGCTCACAATACTCCCAGTGTGGTCTGATCAATGCCTTATAAAACCTCAGAATTACATCCTTGCTCTTGTACTCTAATCCTCTCGAAATGAAAGCAAACATTGAGTTTGCCAATCTTACCACTGACACAAACTGCAAGTTAACCTTCAGGGAATCCTGCACAAGGACACCCATGCCCCTTTGCAGTTATTATTTTTGAATTTTGCCCTGTTTCCAGAATTGTCTATGTCTTTATTCCTTCGACCAAAGTCGTACCTGCCTAAGTTTGTACCTGCCAAACTCTACCTGTGCTACAAGATCCTTATTACGTATACTGGTGCATTCAAATAAAACCAGAAGACAAAGCAGCAGAAGCCGGCCATTCGGCCCTTCGAATCTGCTCCACCATTTTATCATGAGCTGATCCATTCTCTCATTTATTCCCACTCCCCCACCTTCTCACCATGACCTTTGATGCCCTGGCTACTCAGATACCTATCAATCTCTGTCTTAAATACACCCAATGACCGGGCCTCCACTGCGGCAAGAAATTCACAGATTCACAGATTCACAAATTCACAGAAAAAATTTCTTCACAGCTCCTTTCTGAATGGACGCCCTTCAATCTTCCCACTAATTTTTGCTTGAATGCCCTCTCCTTTACTTTTACTTTGGCTTTCACTTCTCTTCCTTTTTCCATTTGTAAATTTCTTCTTTTTTGGAATATATCTGTCTTGCACCTTCCTCACTTCTCACATAAACTCCAGCCACTGCTGCTCTGCCGTCCTTCCCGCTAGTGTCCCTTTCCAGTCAAATTTGGCCAGTTCCTCTCTCGTGCCACTGTAATTTCCTTTACTCCACTGCAATACCGACACATCGGATTTCGGCTTCTCTTTCTCAAATTTCACAGTGAAATCAATCATGTAACGATCACTGCCTCCTAACGGTTCCTTCACCTCAATCTCTCTAATCACTTCTGGGTCATTACACAATATCCATTCCAGTACCTCTGATCCCCTAGTGGGCTCAACAACAAGCTGTTCTGAAAAGCCATCTCGTAGACATTCTACAAATTCTCTGTCTTGAGATCCAGTGTCGACCTGAATTTCCCAATCCACTCGCATGTTAAAATCCCCCACAATTATCATAACACTGCCCTTCTGGCAAGCCTTTTCTATTTCCTGTTGTAATTTGTAGTCCACCTCACTGCAGCTGTTAGGAGGCCTGTAGATAACTGCCATCAGGGTCCTTTTACCCCTGCGATTTCTTAGCTCAACCGAGAAAGATTCTGCACCTTCCGATCCTATATCACCTCTTTTTAATGACTTAATATCATTTCTTACCAATAAAGCCATGCCACCCCCTCTGCCTACCTGCCTATCCTTCCGATACACCGTGTATCCTTGGACGTTCAGCTCTCAGAGACATGCATCCTTTAGCCACGTCTCAGTGATGGCCACAAAATTATACCTGCCAATCTGTAGCTGTACGACAAGATCATCCACCTTATTCCTTATGCTGTGTGTATTTAAGTATAACACCTGAAGTCCAGTATTTGGTACTTTTTGTTTTGACTGCACTGCAACTCATCCCATTGGCTGCAAATTTGCCCCATCACCTGCCTGTCCTTCCTGACATCTTTACTGCTCACTATCTTAGATTTATTTCTGTTTTCCCCCTCCTCCGCTCTATCATTCCGGTTTCCCATCCCCCTGCCAAATTAATTTAAACCCTCCCTAACAGCTCTATTAAACATTCCCGCTATGATATTGATCCCTTTCGGGTTCAGGTGTAACCCGTACTCTGGCACCTGGGAGGCAGCACACCATACGGGTATCTCTACCAGGCTCACAGAATCTCCTGTCTGTTCCCCTGACTATGGAATCCCCTATGACTACCGCATTCCTCTTCTCCCTCCTTCCCTCCTGCACAACAGCGCCAGGCTCAGTGCCAGAGACCCGGTCATCGTGGCCGTCTCCTGTCAGGTCATCCCCCTCACCAGCATCCGAAACGATATACTTGTTGCTGAGGGGGGCAGCCACAGGGGTGCTCTCCACTATCCGGACATTTTCCTTCCCTCTCCTGACAGTCACCCAGTTTTCGGACCCCTGTAGCCTAGGGATGACTACCTCCCTGTAGCTCCTGTCTATCACCTCTTCATTTTCTCTAATAAGCAGTAGGTCATCAAGCTGCAGCTCCAGATCCCTAACACGGTCTCCGAGGAGCTGAATCTCTGTTCACCTGGTGCAGATGTGGCTATCAGGGAGGCTGGAGGTCTCCCAGGATTCCCACATCTGACACCCTGAACAAAGCACTAACCCTGCAGACATGCTACCTAATTCTACAGGAATGAAACAAAGAAAGATAGGTCTACTCACCCACTTACTTCGCCAAACACACGGACTTTTTAAACCGTTAGCTAATGTGCCCTGCTGTTCCCCCGTCCGTCCAGGCCGATTTGCCAAGGGGAGAAAAAGAGTCGGTTCCTCACTCTTGCCTCTTCCCGTTACCGTCTAAGCCCATTGAGCCAAAGCCCTACACTCTGTATAGGGTGGTCATCTTTTTAAACTCTTCGCGCTGTCCTGCGCAGTCTCGCCCTAACCCTAACCCTAACCCTTCCTTCAGAATTTAGCTCCCACGCCGCCCTTCTTGTCCCAATCTAAAAAAACCACCGTCAGTCCTGTATTCATCAGCCGATTCCACACTGTCCACATGAAATTCAGCAAGGCGTTTGATGTCGATGATAGACCAAACTTGGAGCATTGTGTGCATTTCCGGTTCCCGAATATGGGGAGGATGTCATTACACTGGACAGGAGGCTTCAGGAGGATGTTACCAGGACTGGGGGCTTGTGTTAAAAGCAGAGAATGGATAAGCTTGGACTATTCAGCTGTAGTGTAGGATGTTCAGGTATGACCCCTTATCGAGGTAAATAATTCATAAGGAGCTTAAATAATGTTTCTTTTTCCAAGAAATGGGAGTACAGAACCAGAGTGCTCAGACTGAAAGTGAGATGGGAAATTTTTATGAGTGGTCTATCGGGTAACATTTTCATAGAGAGGAAGGTTGGTAAATGGAATTTGCCCTCAAATACTGTAGAAAAAGGTAAAAATAAAATAATTTAAATATTTTAAAATAAACTTGGGCAGATACACAGATGGGAAATGTTTAGAGGGATGGGGGGGGGGCAAACACACACAAATGGGCCATGCTCAAGAAGACATCTTAGTCTTGCAGATTGATGAAGTGGGCCGTGAGTTCAACATCCATCAAACCCTCCCAGATCATCCTCCTGAGGAATCTCACCCCGGACTCTGTCTGTGAAGTGTTGATGTGACGTCACGTCAGAGGGCAGCTCAGTGCCACAGAACAGACAGACTGGGTAAGGACGGAAGATTTCAATCCTAAATGGGAATTTGTGCCTCTGTGTGTGTGTGTGTGTTTGTTGGTTCTGCTAAATATCCGTGTGGTGTGTATACACATTGAAGGAGAGTGTGCACATTGAAGAATTTGTATGTTACAGTGTGTCATCACATGTCTGGTGTGTGTTGACAATGTGCGACGTGATTGAGTTGTTTAAATGAATAAATGACTGTCTCTGAAGAGATTGATTTCCAGGTTACTGAGGGAAATAACAACGTACATTGCTGAGGCTCTGACTACAATCTGCCAGTCCTTCCTGTGTATGCGTGTGAGGGAGCTTTGCCAGGTCGGTTATGCTGTGTGTGCTTCTCCCGAGATGAAATCTTGACCCATGTCAATGCTTGTTGGTGTGTCCGAGCTCATTCTCACAATGCTTCAATGTAGTGGTCTGATCACCATAAGACATAGGAGCAGAATTAGGTCATTTGCCCATCGAGTCTGTTCTGCCATTCAATTTTTTTCCCTCCTAAGCCCCACTGCCTGGCCTTCCCCCCGTAACCTTTGATACTGTGTCTAATCTAGAACCTATTAAACTCTGCCTTAAATACACACAACAAGTTCCACAAATTCACCAGCCGCTGGCTCAAATTTCTCCGCATCTGTTTCAAATAGACGCCCCTCTATCTTGAGGCTGTGCCCTCTTGTCCTAAACTCCACCACCATGGGAAACATCCTTTCCACATCTACTCTGTCTAGGACTTTCAACATTCGAAAGGTTTCAATGAGATCCCCCCTCATCTTTCTAAACTCCAGCGAGTACAGACACAGAGCTATCAAACGTTCCTCGTATGATAACCCTTTAATTCCTGGAATCATCCTTATGAAATGAACCTTCTGCAATGCCAGCACATCTTTTCTTAGATGAGGAGCCCAAAACCGTTCAGAATACTCAAGGTGAGGCTTCACCAGTGCCTTATAAAGCCTCAGCATCACATCCCTGCTCTTGAATTGAATGCTAACGTTGGATTTGCCTTCCTCACCACTGACTCTACCTGCAAGTTAACCTGTAGGGTGTTCTGCAGAATAACTGCTAATCCCATTTTCATCTCAGCTTTTTGGGTTTTCTCTCCATTTGAAAAAAAAATCTGCACATTATTTCTACGGCCACAGTGCATGACCATGCATTTTCCAACATTGTATATCATTTGCCACTTCCCTTCCCATTCTCCCCATTCAAGTCCTTGTGCAGCCTAACTGTTTCCTCAACACTACCGGTCCCTCCACCAATCTTTGTATCATATGCAAGCTTGGAAACAAAGCCATCTACTATAGGACAAGAGGGTATGACTTCATGATTGAAGGACGTCCTTTTCGAACTGAGATGCGGAGAAATTACTTTAGTCTGTGTGTGGAAAATCTGTGGAATGTGTTGACACAACTGGCTGTTAAGGCCAAGTTATATTTAAGGCAGAGATAGATAGGTTCTTGATTAGCTAGGGCATCAAAGGGTATGGGGTGAAAGCAGGGGAGTGGAGATGTCTGGAAGAATTGGATCTGCCCATGACTGAATGGTGGAGCAGACTCGATGGGCCGAATGTCCACTGCATCCCCTTTATCTATCCTGCTTGTAATCTCCTCAAAGAATCCCAACAGGTTTGTCAGGCAGGATATTCCCTTAACGAAGCCATGCTGACTTGTCCTGTCTTGTCCAGTGTCACAAGTATTCCATAACCTCATACTTAATAATTGACTCCAATTTCTTCCCAACCACAGGTGTGAGGCTAACTGGTCAATAATTTCCTTTCTGCTGCCTTCCTCCTTACTTAAAGGGCTAAGTGACTGATGCCATTTTCCAGTCCTCTGGCACCATGCCAGGGTCCAGTGATTTTTGAAAGATCATTTGAAATGCCTCCACAATGTCTACTGCGACCTCTTTCAGAACACTAGGGTGCAGTTCATCTGGTCCGGGTGACTTATGTACCTTTACGTCTTTCAGCTTTTTGAACACTTTCTCCCTTGTAACAGTAACTACACTCACTTCTCTTCCCTCGCACTCTTCAACACCGGGCACAGTGCTAGTTTCTTCCTCGGTGAAGACTGGTGCAAAATATTTGGTTTATCTGCCATCTCTTTATCCCGCGTTATTATATATCCGGCCTCATTTTCTAGCAGTCCTATATCCACTCTCATCTCTGTTTTATTTTTTTACAATAAAAAAACTATTTGGTATTGTTTGCTAACTTATTTTACAAAGACAGGTGTGTAAAAAGGGCCTGAAGGATCTTTGGAGACCAGAGTCACCCCAACTACAACCTGTACCAGTTGCTACCATCCGGGATACGGTACCACAGCATAAAAGCCAGGAGCAACAGGCTCCGGGACAGCTTCTTCAACCAGGCCATCAGACTGATTAACTCGTGCTGACACAACTGTATTTCTACGTTATATTAACCAGCCTGTTGTACATATTATTCATCATAAATTACTATAAATTGTACATTTAGATGGAGACATAACATAAAGATTTTTAATCCTCATGTATATGATGTAAGTAATAAAGTCAATTCAATTCAAATCAATTTCTTGTTTATTTTTCCCCTCCCAATCATTCTTTCAGTTCCTCTCTGTAGATATTTAAAAGCTTCCCAATCCTCTGTCTTCCTGCTAATTTTTATTTAGTTGTGTGCCCTCTCTTTTGCCTTTACAATAACTTGACTTCCCTTGTCAGTCACGATTTTACTATTTTGCCATTTGAGTATTTATTTATTTCTGGAATACATCTATCCTTCACCTTTCTCATTTTCCCAGAAACTGACACCATTTCTGCTCTGCTCTCATCCCTGCCAGCATCTCCTTCCAATTTGCTTTGGCCAACTCCTCTCTCAGACCACTGTAATTTCTTTTACTTCTCTGAAATACTACAATGTCAGACTTTACTTTCTCCTTATCAAATTTCAAGTTGAACTCAGTCATGTTGTGAGCACTGCCTCCTAAGGGTTCTTTTAACTACTCACCTCTGGTTCAATACATAACACCCAATCCATCAGAGCTGTTCCCCGAGTCGGCTCAACGACAAACTGCTCTAGAAAGCCATCACATCGCATTCAACAAACTCACTCTCTTGAGATCCTTTACCAACCTGATTTTCCCAATTGACCTGCATGTTGAAATCTCCCATGATTATCATAACATTGTCCTTTTCATCAGCCTTTTCTATTTCCAGTTGTAATCTGTGGGCCTCAACCCACTGACTGTTGGGAGGCCTGTATATGACTGCTGTCAGTGTCATTTTTACTTTTGCAGTTCCTTACCTCAACCCACAAGGATTCAACATCTTCCAATCCTATGTCACATCTTGCTGCTGATTTACCAGCAGAGCCACACCACCCCATCGGCCTTCCTTCCTTCCTTCCTTCCTCTGATACATTGTGTAACCTTGAACATTCAGCTCCCAACTACAACCATCCTTCAGCTACGATTCCGTGATGGCCACAACATCATACCTGACAATCGGTAATAGTGTAACAAGATCATCCACCTTATTTCTCCTACTTCATGCTTTGAGATATAACACTTTGTGTACTGTATCTGCTACCCTTTTTAATTCTGCATCCCTAATGCACTGATACTCACCCTGCTGGCTGCAATTTTCTCCTCGCATCTGTCTGCCCTATCTGACAGTCTGACTGCACGCTATCTTTGCATTTTACCATCAGTCCTAACCCTTCATTCCAGTTCCCAACCCCACCCAACCCCCCCACCAAATTAGTTTAAACCCTCCCCAACAGCTCCATCAAACCTCTCTCTGAGAATATTGTCTCCCTCAGATGCAACCCATCCCTTTTGAGCAGGCCATTCCTCCTCCGGAGGAGATCCCACTGATCCAAGAACCTGAAGTCCTGTCCCCTGCATCAGCTTCTCAGCCATCTTTAATCTGCCAAATTGTCCTATTTCTACCCTTACCAGCACGTGACACAGGCAGCAATCCAGAAATTACAACCCTGGGGGTGCTGCTTCTGAACTTTCTACCAAGCTCTCCAAATTCTATTTTCAGGACCTCTTTGCTTTTACTTCCTATGTAATTGGTCCCAAAACGTACCAAGATATCTGACTGTTTTCGCTCCCTCTCTAAACTGCTACAGACACGATCTGAGGCATCCCTGACCCTGACACCAGGGAGGCAACATACCATTCAGGTGTCCCGTTCACATCCATAGATTCTCCTCTCTGTTTCCCGAAAGATTGAGTCTCCTATCGCTACTGCTCCCCTCTTCTCCCTCTAACAACAGTGAGATTTGCCGATCCAGAAGGGGGAAGCCCTGCATCAATCAGGAGGGGGTGGAGTGAAGACCTGTGTCTGTCAGAGTCTGCACTCACAGGGCACAAAGGACTTGTGTATTTTCCTGACAATCCCGGTCACAACAATGATACCCGCTTTAGTTCCCTACAATATTATGAAATCTGTATTAATTTCCCAACTCCTGTGGTAGGATTTGTGACCCTGTGCTGGTATGTCCAGGGGTCTGACATCTCCAGCTGACCATGTGACAGTGATGTCTACCCATCGATGCCATTGATGTGGAATAAACTTCAAGTCCCCTTCGGCCTATTATTACAGCCAATCTTTGCCTCAAATTATAAATTAATTGTGTCTCATAAACAAGGAAAAATGAATATTTTTAAGTTTTACCTCGGTTAATAGCATCAAATGTTTCTCTCAACACTGTGTTCAACAAATAGATGTGATCGAATTTTTCAACCGGTAGGGCCTCATCTGTCACTGACAATTCCTGGACATCGTCACTGATTCTGTAAATATTAAACTGCTGGTGATGAACTGGAATTTTGAAGTATTTTACAAATCCATACAGAGTTTCAGTAAAGAGCATGTCCTACCTCCTGTTCCGACGAGCTTCCTCTTGAAATAAATAAAAACACAAATCTGATTAGACTTGGACTTACTGTCCACATCATGAATTTCATCCAAATCATTACAAGATGTTGAAAATTCCCACTCCCTCAGTCACAAACACATACCAGCATTACAGAACCACGGGGAAAATTACAGGGAAAGTTTCTGAAAATTAGACCATTACTGAGAGGACGAAACATAGTGGAAAAACAGGACAGGCTGTGCATTACCATCTGGATAAGACGTCAGAATGATAAAATGGAACAATGTAACATAAGTGATGGATTTGCTTGCGCGAAGGTGGAAATGTACCTCATTATGGCTAACACGAGAGGACACAGGTGCTTGGAAGTAGTGCGGAGGAGATGTCAGGGATAAGTATTTTGGAATGGGTGGAATGAGCTGCCGGCAACGAAGGTGGAGGCGGATGCGATAGGGTCTTTCAAGAGACTCCCACACAGGTACATGGAGCTTGGAAAAATAGAGAACTATGGGTAACTCGAGGTAATTTCTAAAGTAAGTAGATGTTTGCCATAGAATTGTGGGCCAAAGAGACTGTATTGTGCTGCAGGTTTTCCTTGTTTCTGTGTTTCTATTTATGGGGAGACCTTCAGTCAAAGATAACATGCCTGGTGGTTTTTAATAAATCCCTCAAGATATTTAATGAAGTGGATGTGGAACTCAGTGCAGACAGAAAAGTGGTTGAAACGGAAGAGCAGAGAATGACTGTAATTAGGAAACTGGATAAACACGTGAGGGACCAGGGAGTTCGGGGCATTGTTGCTGGGTGCGGTGAGGAGGTGGCAAGAGGAATGTGCAGAAGGGAAATTGATTGGAGATGGACCGAATGGCCTGCTCGTGACGGAGAATGGGACACAATCCCATGTAAAACTTATCTGAAAATGCAGAGACAGTGAAAGTTTCAGTAATCTGATGGAAACTGGATATGGAGGATGTCTAATGTGTCGGTCACATTCTTTGTTCTCACTGAGTGACAGAGAGACCCTCACACCCACCACACCATACACACTCACAGCCTGTGACTGGAACTGGGTGTTAATGGGAAGATTACATTCTGTCCTGGGATGTACAGAAGTTGTGGAAGTCCAGTTTTGGGACAACAACAACCCTGAATTGTTACATCAGTCGTCTGGTGAGAAACAGTTTACTGCCATTTGTAAATGCTGTGTGTAGGAGCAACACGTCTGTTTTCTGTCTGCATTGTAATCTGTGTTATGTGTTTATTATGATAACTAGTCACGTGAGTGGGGACGTGGTAAAAGTGAAGGGAATAAGTTACGTATCCGTACTTTGTTCTGGGCTGTTTTGATCCTGGGACTGGCAGGTGGCATATCTTTTGTTGACCGATTCATTGAAGTTTAATTTACGATTAATTATGCTGAAATTTCATCGCTTAAAGATTGTATGTTGCTGATAAAGGATCAAGTATCAATGTCTGAATGCCATTAGCGGAGTGATTGGAGTTTCGTCATGCAAGGAGAACACTCTGTGTGAGGACACCAGCAGCGGTAATTGATTTGGTAGAATTGGCCTCTGCGCTGTGTTTATTTCAAATATACCACTGTTCACTTAATTTAATTTGACAAATAAATTGAAATAGAATCCCTCACCTTGAGAAATATCACACTGTCTTTTTGATCCATCTGTTTCTTTAACTCTGAGATTTTCTCCAAAATAATCTTTATATTCTCTTGAATCTCTCGAAGATTTTTCTCTATTGGATTTAGAATCCTCTTCTCTTCTTCCCTGAGATCCCTGTATAAGCTCTGCTCTTTCTCAGTGATAATCTGGCGCAGTTCAGCAAACTGCAATGTGATGTGGGATTGTATGCTGTGTGATTGTTTCTGTCGAATGAAAGGTGAAGATTAATTTACTGCATTGCTGTGTTGTATTTCCTGATGACATTAAGGTGACCATTCGGCCCATTGGGGTCCATACTACTTCTGAGACAATCCCGTCAACCCCATTCCCTCACGTTTTCCTGAAACCTATTCTCCCTCATTGACACATTAACTCCCAGCTGATTCACATACACCCTTCCCCACCTTCACAGTGTTAATTGTAATTAACCATTCATCCAGCATGTCCTTGGAATGTGTCTGAAACTGTCATGGCCACAGGGAGAGCATGCAAACTCCACACAGACAGCAGCAGAGGTCAGAATCGAACCCAGGTCACTGGAGCTGCGAGACTCTGCTATTCTGCATTAAATCGAGCAAAACTCGACAGTAATATCAGAAATTCTGCTCAGGAAGCCTCACCCGAATTCCGGAAATCTTCTCTTTCAGTTGTTGCTCCTTTTCCTGGAAGTCTGATTTCTTTTTTGTGAGAGAGTCTAAGGAAGATTTTAGCTGATCCTGGAAGTCAGAGAGTGAAGGAAATAGAAACAAAGATGCATCAAAAGAAACAGGTCATCAAACCCGATTATCACACAAAATGCAGGAGGAACTCAGTGAGTCGGGCAGCATCTATTCAGGGGAAATAAACAGTCGGTGTTTCGGGATGAGACCCTTCATTGGGACTGGGAAGGAATGGGACAGAAGCCAGAATAAAAAAGTTGGGGACGAGAACCAGCTGACAGGTGACGGGTGAGACAACGTGAGGGGGAACGTGGGGGAGGGTGATGAAGTGAGAAGCTGAGAGGGGACAGGTGGAAGAGGTAAAGGGCTGGAGAAGAAGGAATCTAATACGAGAGGACAATCGACCATGGAGGAAACGGGAGGAACTGGGCTGTTTGCGGCCCTGAATAGTGACGAGGGAGGAGGTGAGGAGTTAGTTGTGGCACTTGTCCCGTTTTCAGGTGTCAGTGCCTGGAGGGAGATCAGTGGGGAGGAGCAAGTGGATAAGGGCGATAGAGTACGTAGAGCGCAATCCGAATAGAGAGCAAAGAGTTGCGGGGTGCGGAGCTGGGCTGTGGGACGGAGAGATGCTAGAATCCCGTTGGAGATAGCGGAAGTTGCAGAGAATGATGTGTTAGTTATAGAGGCTCGTGTGGTGGTATGTATGAATGAGAAAATGAGTTGAGTATCAAATTAACGTTAGTTTTACCTTGTAGGTTTTAACAGCTTCTTTAATCGGCATGAAGCGGTGCTCTCTGTGTTCCTGCGCGTCTCTACAGACCAGACAGATCAGTGTCTTGTCCGTTTCACAAAATAGCTTCAGTTCTTCCTCATGTTCCTCGCAGTGAAGTTTACTTTCCTTCCCTTTCGGATTCAGGTTAAGATTTCGAGCTTTTTCAGCCAGATTTGCTAAGGCCTGATTCACCCTGAGGGTGCGGTCAGCAAACACCTCTCTACATTCCGGGCAGGAGTTTCTCTCCGCACTTTCGCAACACCGTGTGATACAAGAGCGACAGAAGTTGTGTCCACATTCCACTGACACCGGATCGGTGAAGAAATCCAGGCAGATGGGACAAATTACTTCCTCGGTCCAACTCTCGGCCTGTCCTTTCGAAGCCATGTTAACTCCCAGCACTTCCTGATTCAGAATGCTTTCACTTTCGGGGAGCTGCTGATCCCCTGCAGTACCGCGATTGTCCACTACGCGCGCTGCAGTCTCAGGGAATGAACATTCTGCTGCTGGATATGTTCAGTGCGAATTCTGGCTATTTCCATGTTAGTGTGGGATCAAAAACAAATTAAACAGGGAAAAGAATTCTCGGGGCAGCATTCCTGTATGACAGGGTGTGGTGAACTACATATACCTGTCTATACATGCCCCCCCCCCCCCCCCGCTGACTGTTCCTGTGGCTCCTCCCACAGACCCTAATATAAAGGCGATTGGAGGCACTGCTCCTCCCTCAGTCTCCAGGATGTTGTATGGTGGTCGCTTGCTGCTGACGGCGCTTTCTTCCAGCCAATAACAGCCTACCTTGACTCACGTCTCCGAGAGTTATTGATGGTGCATCACAGGGGTTCCTAACACTTTGTGCCAAAGATCTATACCAGTAACCGTGGACCCCAGGTTGGGAACCGCTGCTCTCCGGACATCTCGATGTGATGGCAGGCCAACAAGTTTCGAGCGTCTTTCCCCGAGTTGATGATCTTCCAGCAGCATTCGCTGTCCGTTTCCCTGCGCGTCCTGGGAACAGCCCGAGGATCAGTGAGCCTTCTGTCACGCAGCTGCTGTGGCACAGGCCCTTGCATCTTTCTCCACAGATCTTCGCCAGCCCACAGTCCGCAAAGAGGCGAGTGACCGTCTCGTCTCCACGGCAGTAATCTCGGGGCAGCTCGCTGTGGGAGTGATCTCCGGGCATGCAGCAAGGATCAGACTGGGAGGGGCCCTCTCGTCTCCACTGCAGTAATTTCGGGGCAGCGCGCTGTGGGAGTGATCTCCGGGCATGCAGCAAGGATCAGACTGGGAGGGACCCTCTCGTCTCCACTGCAGTAATCTCGGGGCAGCGCGCTGTGGGAGTGATCTCCGGGCATGCAGCAAGGATCAGACTGGGAGGGGCCCTCTCGTCTCCACTGCAGTAATCTCGGGGCAGCGCGCTGTGGGAGTGATCTCCGGGAATGCAGCAAGGATCAGACTGGGAGGGGCCCTCTCGTCTCCACTGCAGTAATCTCGGGGCAGCGCGCTGTGGGAGTGATCTCCGGGCATGCAGCAAGGATCAGACTGGGAGGGGCCCTCTCGTCTCCACTGCAGTAATCTCGGGGCAGCGCGCTGTGGGAATGATCTCCGGGCATGCAGCAAGGATCAGACTGCGAGGGGACCTCTCGTCGCCAGACAGGTGAGGACTTGCTGCCTGTCGGTGAGATCTGGTGAAGAGGCATTCTGCCAGATGGTCTGGACTGTCTGCTCAGGGAACCACTCCACTGTGTCCATCCAGTCCTTCTCCTGCAGTAACTGCAGGACATTCCGTGCTGACCACTGTCTGGTGTTCCTGTGGTCAAAGCTGCTGGTCTGAAAGAACTGTCACCAATTTCATTAACACAAGGTTGACATGGAGAAGCTTCCTGATTGAGACAGGCACAGTCTCACAGGGTATTTACAGGGTAGGGGCAGGAATGATGTTTCTCCTGGCTGGGCAGTGGAACCAGGGATCACAGACTCAAAATCCGAGGTCACCTCAACAGGACTGAGATGAGGAGAAATTTCCCCACCCACAGTGCGGTGAATATTTGGAGTTTTCTCCACAAGTTTTCTAAATTAAACTGACATATTTAGGGGCTCGGCGATGTTGGTAACGTTGCAGGAAAGTGGTGCTGAGGGCAAAGATCAGCCATGTTCTGAGTGAGGGGCTCCGGAGATCCATCAGCAGCCGCTGCGGTTATTTCATGCTCTTGTTATTTATCCTGTTTCTCCATATTTGCATTAGCACAGTTTGTTACCTTCAGCACTCTGGCTGATCTTTCACTGCCTGCTTCTGTTACGATTACTATTCTATACCTTTTCTAATTATGTCCGCAGGAAAATGCTTCTCGGGGACTTATCTGGACTCTGATAATAAAATTAATTTTGAAATTTGAGTTTCTGGAAACTTGCTTTAATTCTCAAAACGAACTGTGACTGACATCTCCAGCTCCCAGCAGCAGCCCGTCCTCACACACTGACAGCCAGTCAGCGATCACTGCTGGGAGAAGGATGCTCTCGTTGGCTGAGGGGTGTGAGTGGGCGGGACGCTGAGCGCCCGGCCGGGCCGGAGTTCGGAACCGGGACCGAGTGAGGCCGGAGACCGGGAGGGTTTCGGCTGCACCACCGGCGGGTCTTGAATCCTTTCGAAGGCAGAGCTGAAGAGACCGGTGGAGATTCCGTGAGATGTTTCAGCTACACGGAGGTCGCCCGGCCTTTCCCCGCCGAGGCTCGGGGCCTGTTGTCTGGAGTTGTCTCCCAGACCCGTCCCTTCCTGCTGGGAGACGGTACCTACCCCGCAGCGGCTGCCGATGGATCTCCGGAGCTCTCACCGCTCCCCTGTGCAATCTGAACAGCTGAAAACCAAGGGAGAACAAGGCGCAAAGGTAAACTCGTGCTTTAGAAAATAAGAAACAGGAGCAGGCGTGGCTATTCGGTCCGTTGCGCCTATTCCACCCTTTCCTCAGAATAGTCCTTTCTTTTTAAATCTTTTTATTGATTTTAAACAAACATAAATGAAACATGAATACAAAGAGCTTGAGAGTACATAATTAATAGGGTAAGGTGTAAATAGAAATAGATGATGATAACCTCCCAATCTCCCGACATGGGCCATTGCATTATATCAATTATACACAGTAGCGTCAATAACTCCGCACCTCCATCCAAATAATTAAGGACAATAAAAGTAAGGTTTAGGAAAAGTCAGTTTAGCTCATATGAAAATGTTGAATAAATGGTCTCCAAGTTTCTTCAAATTTAACTGAAGAGTCAAAGACAACACTTCTAATTTTTTCTAAACTCAACCAAGAAATAGTTTGAGAAAACCACCGAAATATAGTTGGAGGATTAATTTCTTTCCAATTCAATAGGATAGATCTTCTAGCCATTAATGTAACAAATGCAATCATCCGCCGGGCTGGCGGGGGGGGGGGGGGGTGATAAACAACTATTATCCACCATTGGTAAACCGAAAGTTGCAGTAATAGGATGCGGTTGTAATTTGATATTCAGAACTGTTCAAATAATACCAAAAATATCTTTCCAATAATTTTGCAAACAGGGGCAAGACCAGAACATGTGGGTCAATGAAGTGACTTCAGAATGACATCTGTCACTGTTCAATTGAAATTATTAACCTGCTCAGTTGAGGAAAAAACACCAGAGACACAAAATTACCTCTGAAGCGGTTTTTATTAGAGAGGAGTTCGCAGCCACACGCACTTCGGGCGTAAGGTAGCCAACTCCCAATTTGTCGGGTCACAGAGATCAAACTTATACCCAAAAACGGGGCACTACATTCGCATGTATGGTTACCGATTCAAATTCATCGATTAATTGGCAATTGCATAGCTAAGCACTCGAAATACTCGGAATAAGTATTGACACAAGCAAAATATTTGGAATAAGTATGGACGCAAGCAAAACACTCGAAATAGGTATATAGCTCAGATACTTTGCCAGACACATTGTCTTGCGGTGGCAAGGTTCCCCTTTCTTTGTGGTTGCCATATCCGTTTGGTACACTGTTTTAGTTACATGTTCCCTGTCCTCCTACGCTTCCCCAAGTACATACTGTCTCCAGTCCTGTACAGATACTTTGCTACACTTACCCCTCGTTCCCCCCCCCCCCCTACACGTACCCCTTACCCTCTCCACATTCTCATTTCCTTCCTTTGATCATTTTAATGATCACTCATCAATATCGTGAAAATCCTCTGGTGCAGGTTCGAGCAGTTCGGTAGCCTCGACGGTTGCCCGTGCTACCATCAGTGACTTAGCCGGCAGCAAATCCCCTAACCAGGCCATCGTGCGGTTCAGAATACATTTCACAATGGCGATACAGACAAAAATCCCTATAATGGCCGTCAGTGCGTAGATAGCCCCATTGATCAACCAGTCCTTCCACACGCTTAGTCCCCAATCCCCCCACCCTGCCCAACCTGTTCCTTCCTTAATCGATCCTAACTGTTCATCTATTTTGATCATGTACTGTGTTATGTTGGCGGTAGCATCGTCTAGCCCCATTATGCATTTGTCCTTTCCGATGGCACAGAGCCCACCCTCCCTGGCGAGGAGTTGATCAAGCGGTTTTGCATGGAGAAGAGCCGCAGTTGGTTAAGGCTGTCAGTGACGAGTCTTAATGCTCCCCTGGTGGCGTTCCCGAGGCTCATGAGACCACAGGCCAGATAGTTCCGATTGTGGGCCGCCATAGCGGCTCCTGATGCCCCCAAAGAGAAAAATCCAGCTGCCCCATATCCGGCCACCTGACTTGCGGTGAGGATAGTCAGGACTTGGTAATCCGCACAAAATTCTTGGGAGACCTGTCTCTTGTACCTCCCAGGCGTGAGGGACAGGGGACCCCAAGTCCCAGGGCAAGGGACCGCGGTGGGGAGGAAGGTGCCATAGGCCACCGACGAGGGGTAAGGGTACTTCAGGAAGTTGGTAGCAATGCTGTTATAGAAGAAGAAAATACCCCGGGAGGGTATACATGGTCTCAGTGCAACCTTTACCCTTTAGGTTTTGTCGTCGCTCCACTCTCCCACACCGGCAGAGGGGTACGCTTGTTTGGTACCCCTGCGATAGTCAGGTAGTGGGGATACATGATCGTTGGCCCAGAGGTGGGTGCGGTTCCCCTCCCCACAAAGGAGTTGCACCCCCTGGATCAGGGGCTGGCAGTTTGTCCAATGGCAAGAGCAAGATATCCCTAAGGGGTCCTTGGTGGGGTGACACTCCCTTTTCCTACAGGGCTCGGAGAGGCAGGTGACGTTATTCGAGACATACACGCCTGAACATCCCCACCCTGTTCCAAAGTAGCAGTTCTCATATACTCGGTCACCCTTCGGGTGTTTGGGATTCCCCTCCCACCAGAGATCTTCTTTCATCCGCGGGAGGAGTCGAATATGATCTGACCGCTTCATGATGGACAGGGGAAATAGGCAGTCCGCGATAGGGGCCTCGGAAGAGTCATAGGTGAATTCCACCCTCTTTCCCTCAGGGCAATGTTTCGCTGGCGGGGGCGCATCGGAAGGGTTGATCGGCACGATCCCAGTGCGGGAAAATGGTAAAGAGCGAGGAGACACTGGCGGGGTGGGGATAGCAAACGATGGTCATGGTTCCATACAGTCTTTGTGCACGTTTTGGAAATAGTTCTCACATAAACCCCGAGGGAGGCCTTCCAAGAGTGGGGCCTTTGGGGAAACTCCAATCCCTTTTCCGCTTTGTAATGCCCCCCTTCGATCTCTTTAGGGGTTGCAGTTCCTCGTCCAGAGTTTCCCGCAAACACTTCCCCTTGTGTCACAGGCCCCTTAATCGACCCTCTGCCCGATTTCTCTTGCAAGTAATGTCGAACCTGCAATTTCGGTTCGGACAGGGAAGGGTCCAATAGTTCCTTTCGCCTCAGACCAGTTGACGGTCCAGTTGTGTAAGTCTCCCAGTACAATAATTAACCCTGGTTACATTCCATTTCCCCAGTTGGCCTTCATCATCGTCGCATACCAGGACATACCGGCTGCAAAGGTGGTATACTCTACTGTCCTTTCCCGGGTGGCATCGATAGACCCGTCCCTCGATCTTTACCCTATACCCCACTGTCCCTAAAAGAATATGGATAACCAACAACATCCTACCTTCCATTACCAGAGTACAATTTGAAGGATGTGGCACCACAAGGAAAAAAGGAACTTAAACACACAACAGTTCAATCAAGTCTGTTTATCAGTCCCTTCATTTATCTGTAATTCCGAGCGGGTCCGGGGTCCAGCGCTTGCGGTCGCTCAGATGAATCCAACGTTCTTGTCCTTTCACTTTGACAGCAGAGGGGGTCTGCAGGAGGTCCTTTCCGCCGGGGTCCCAGCTTGGGTCGATCCCAGTTCCTTATTAGCACCCAGTCTCCTGGTTCTGCTCCCTGCCACTCGCCTTCTGTGTCAGGGACAGGTCTTGAGGCTTCCTTCACCTGAGTGTGTAGAGACTTAAGAGACAAAGTTAAATGCTTGAGGTAACACTGCAATTCCTCGCCCATCATTTGTAAATCTACTTGCACTGGCGGGGTGTTTTGGTCACTGCCCCATGGGGTTCTATTCGGGCATCCGTAAACTATCTCAGCAGCAGTTAACCCGGTACCGGTTTGAGGTATAATGCGCTTGTGATACAATGCCGGGGGAAGGACTTTGAGCCAATTTAGTCCTGTTTCAAAGGTCAGTTTAGTTAGTTTATTCTTCAGGATGCCGTTTGCACGTTCCACGATTCCTGCGGCTCGGGGGTGACAGGCACAGTGGAATTGTTGTTGAATCTTTAGTATTTCGCAGAGTTCTTTGTTTACTTTCCCAATGAAGTGCGGGCCGTTATCAGATGATAGTCTTTGTGGGATACCGAAACGAGGAATAACTTCTTCCAGCAGTATTCGCACTACCGTGGAAGCCTTGTTGTTCGTTGTGAGGAAGGCTTCAATCCATTTACTGAAGACGTCGATTATAACTAAACAGTACCTGTAACAATTCACCTTAGGCAACTCAATAACGTCCATTTGTAATGTGTCAAACGGTCCCGCTGGGGTTGGGGTGCACCCTTTATCACATCTAATAGATTTACCCGGGTTTACTTTATGGCAAATTAAGCAACCCTTTGCCCGTCTCTCCGCAGCCTCATTCAAACTGGGGGACCACCATGCTTTTAATAACAACATACGCATTCCCTCCTGGTCGAGGTGGGTGTCAGAGTGGAGGCGGTCGACCAGGACAGGCAGGAGAGTACCAGGAAGGCAAGTCTGGCCTGCCGGGGTCTGCCAGAGGCCCGTGACGTCGTCAGTAATACAACCACGCTGTTTCCAAACATCAATTTCTGTCGCAGGGGTGTCCCCCTGTAGTGGCGCGATGTGGGATATGCCTGGGCTGTCAACCGGCTGCCTGGCAGGCAGAAGGCGTGGGGCCGAATCCACAGTTATTGTTTTAGAGGAGGCGGCTCGCTTGGCTGTCAGGTCTGCCCTGGCATTACCTTTACTAACGGGAGAGTCATCGGATAAGTGGGCGGCACATTTTATAATAGCAAGCGTACCGGGAAGCTGGATGGCTCGGAGCAAATTGTCAATGTAGGGGCCGTTGTCAATGCTTTTGCCAGCCGACGTTTGGAAGCCCTGCTGCGCCCATAGCGTACCAACATCGTGAGCGACCCCAAAAGCGTAGCGTGAATCTGTGTAAATATTGGCTGTCTGACCCGAGGCGAGGATGCATGTGCATGTGAGAGCGGAAAGCTCAGCCTGTTGGGCCGAGACTGGTGGGTGGAAGGCTGCCGCCCCCAGGGTGATGTGTGGGGTCACAATGGCATAACCTGATTGCCGGACACCGTCCGGGGAGACAGAGGACGAGCCGTCCACAAGTATCAGCTCCGGATTGTCTAACTCGGTGTCCTGGAGGTCTGGCCGCGGAGAAATGAGGAGGGGTTTCGGTCTATGCAGGAGTGGGGAGGCTCGGATAGAATGTCGGGCGGGTCTTCTACAAAGGTAGCAGGGTTAGGTGTGGTGCAATAGGCGAACGTCAGCAACGGATTGTGGAGAAGAGCAATCTCGCAGCGGCTGACTCGCGCCCGAGTGAGATGCTGAGTTTGGTGCGTGGTTAGATGGGCAGTTACCTCATGGGAAGAGTAAACCGTCACCGGTTGATGCAGAGAAACTAAAAACATCCCCCGGGGTCACCCTGTAGATCTTAATAGTACTCAGCAAATATTCAATAAATTCCTCCGGCTTCTGCTTTCTGTCCGGGGCGCCCTGCATCACTGCCAGCATGTCATTGGGCTTCCAGGGGATGTACACAGAAACCGTCAAGGGATTTTGCACAGCATCCTCAGCCTGGGCTGGATTGTGACGAGGGTTAGGGACCTCTCGCATTGGCATCTGTCGGTGGGGGGGGGGGGGCTTGGGTCTACCTGGATCTTTGGTGGAGAAGGGCCAATCAGGGTACTTTCGAGCAAGGGCCGCGTCAGGATTATCCTCGGGGTCAGTATCATCGCTGGAGGCGGTAAGGTCTGAGTCAGGGTCAAACTCGTCCCCTTGGGGGTCTATCAGTGGGCCGTCACCCACATAGAGGTTCCGTCCTGTAGTCCATTTACGAACCATGCGGTTCTGACGGGTCGCAGGTTTAGTACCTTTTGTGTGTCCCCTTTCCTGGTTTTAGCTCGGGTCCGGGCCGCAATGGGGTCGGTGAGCCGTGGGCTCGGGGTCGGGAGTGCATGGGGGGGGAGCAGGGGGAGCGGGAGGTTCCGAAGGTACAGGCGGGATGGGATTCGCAGCCCCCGCAGGCGAAGGGACCTGCTGCTCCTCCTCCTCCTCAGTGTCCTCATTAGGGTCAAAGTGGGTCTGCAGCCCAGTCATATCCGGTGCCGGCCTTTTATCACCAGGTTTTACATTATGATCATCAATCCTACGCTGCTCATCATAGATTTCACATAAGGCCTTGAGTACCGGCCAGCCCCTTGGTTTTCCATCACTCTCATTGATGGGTATCTTTCTATTTCTTGCATTCACCTCCCAGGAGGTCTGGCGGGAGCGCTCATTAAGTCTACTGACCACGGTATACCACGCGTAATTAGATCTTTCCATTTCTGTGAGACATTCTGTCATCACACCCGTCCCTCTGCTCGCGTACGCTTCTCAAGATCCCAGGTTCCCCCTAATGGCCAAAATTCATTCCACAACTTCTTAATTCATCCGCGCGCTCAGTCTCCGTAAATCTGTCTCGTTTTCAGGGAATTCTTTACACATTTTCCATAATGGTGTATTTGGTCCTGATTTATCCAGAGTCTGGCCCATTTTGGTAACTTACTCTCGCATCCACTTCAGTTTCTTGACTTTCGCGTGGCAGATTTCTGTTCTTAACAACCAGTCTAAGGCGGGATGCGGTTTCAGTTGGATGTTGGAACCAGACCTTAGTCAAATTAAAATTAAAGATGTATTGCTCCGGAGCTTCCAACCCCAAACCCCACGCAGGGCCTCTAACCCCGCTTTCTAAACCAGGGGACTCGAACCCCAAACTCTATGCAGGGCCTCTAACTCCAACTTCTTAAACCAGAGGACTCGAACCCCAAAGTCTATGCAGGGACACTAATCCCAACTTCCTAATCCAGGGGACTCGAACCCCAAACTCTATGCAGGGACTCTAACCCTGCTTCCTAAACCAGGGGACTTGAACCCCAGACTCTATGCAGGGACTCTAACCCTCATAATTTTGTAAACCTCTATCAAATCTCCCCTCACTCTTCTACGCTCGAAGGAATAAATCCCTAACCTTTTCAATCTTTCCCTGTAACTCAACTCCTGAAGACCTGGCAACATCCTAGTCAATCTTCTCTGCACTCTTTCAATCTTACTGATTCCTTCCTCTAGTTAGGTGATCATAACTGCACAGAATACTCCAAATTTGGCCTCACCTTATACAGTCTCACCATAACATCCTAACTCCTATACTCAATAAGCAAACACGAGAAAATCTGCAGATGCTTGAAATTCAAACGTCACACACAAAATGCTGGTGGAACACAGCAGGCCAGGCAGCATCTATAAGGAGAAGCTCTGTCGACGTTTCGGGCCGAGAATCTTCGGCAGGACTAAGCGAAAGGAAAAATAGTAAGAGATTGGAAAGTAGTGGGGGGGAGGGGAAATGTGAAATGATAGAAGACCGGAAGGGATGGGATGAATCTAAGTGCTGGAAAGGTGTTTGGCGAAAGTGATGCAGAGCCGAGAAGGGAAAGGATCATGGGACGGGAGGCCTCGGGAGAAAGAAAAGCTGGGGGGAGGGGGAGCACCAGAGGGAGATGGAGAACAGGCAGAGTGATGGGCAGAGGAGAGAGAAAAACAAACAACTAAATATGTCAGGGATGGGGGTAAGAAGGGGAGGAGGGGCATTAACGGAAGTTAGAGAATCAATGTTCATGCCATCAGGTTGGAGGCTACCCAGACGGTATATAAGGTGTTGTTTCTCCAACCTGAGTATGGATTTATCTCGACAGCAGAGGAGTCCATGGATAGACATATCAGAATGGTTATGTGACGTGGAATTAAAATGTGTGGCCACTGGGAGATCCTGCTTTCTCTGGCGGACCGAGCGTAGGTGTTCAGCGAAACGGTCTCCCAGTCTGCGTCGGGACTCACCAATATATAAAAGGCCACACCGGGAGCACCGGACGCAGTATACCACACCAGCCGACTCACAGGTGAAGTGTCGCCTCACCTGGAAAGACCTGTCTGGGGCCCTGAATGGTGGGTGAGGGAGGAAGTGTAAGGGCAGGTGTAGCACTTGTTTCGTTACAAGGATAACTGCCAGGAGGGAGATCGGTGGGAAGGGAGGTGGGGGGGGGGGGGACGAGTCGACAAGGGAGTCACGTAGGGAGAGATCCCTGCAGAAAGTAGAAAGAGGCGGAGGGAAAGATGTGCTTGGTATGGGATCCCGTTGCAGGTGGCGGAAGTTACGGAGAATTATACGTTGGACCTGGAGGCTGGTGGGGTGGTAGGTGAGGACAAGGGGAACCCTATCCCGAGTGGGGTGGCGGGCGGATGGGGGTGAGGGCAGATGTCCGGGTAATGGGAGAGATGCGTTTGGAGAGCAGAGTTGATGGTGGAAGAAGGGAAACCCCTTTGGTTAACAAAGGAAGACAACTCCTTCGTCCTGGATGAAAAGCCACATCCTCAAAGCAGATGAGGCGGAGATGGAGGATTTGTGAGAAGGGGATAGCATTTTTGCGAGAGACAGGGTGGGGAAGAGGAATAGTCAAAGTAGCTGTGAGAGTCTGTAGGCTTAAGGTAGATATCAGTAGATAAGCCATCTCCAGAGATGGAAACAGAAAGATCAAGAAAGGGGAGGGACGTTTCGGAAATGGACCAGGTAAATTTGAGGGCAGGGTGAAAGTTGGGAGGCAAAGTTAATGAAGTCAACGAGCTCAGCATGCGTGCAGGAGGCAGCGCCAATGCAGTCGTCGATGTAGCGAAGGAAAAGAGGGGGACGGATACCCGATAGACTTGGAACATGGACTGATCCACAAAGCCAACAAAAAGGCAGGCATAACTGGGACCCCATGAGGGTGGTCCATGGCTACACCCTTGGTTTGGAGGAACTGGGAGGAACCAAAGGAGAAATTATTGAGAGTAAGAACTAATTCCGCTAGACGGAGGAGAGTGGTGGTAGAGGGGAAGTGGTTATGTCTGGAATCCAAAAGAAGCGATGATGTTTGAGGACCGTCCGGGTGGAGGATGGAAGTATATAGGGACTGGACGTCCATGGTGAAATTAAGGCGGTGGGGGCCAGGAAACTGAAAATCATTGAAAAAATTCAAAGCGTGAGAAGTGTCTCGAACATAGGTGGGAAGAGATTGAACATGGGGGGATAAGGCAGTGTCAAGGTATGCAGAAATGAGTTCGGTGGGGCAGGAGCCAGCTGAGACAATAGGTCTACCTGGACAGGCAGGTTTGTGGATCTTGGGTAGGAGGTAAAAACGGGAAGTGCGGGGTGTGGGAACTATGAGGTTGGTGGCAGTGGATGGGGAGATCCCCAGAGCTGATAAGGTTGCTGATGGTATAGGAGACAGTGGCCTGGTGCTCATTAGTGGGTGTCATGATCAGGGGGTAAATAAGAGGAGGCATCAGAGAGTTGTCGCTGTGCCTAGGCCAGGTTAGAGGTCAATACGCCAGACAACTGCAGCTCCCCCTTATCAGCGGGTTTTATAGTGAGGTTGGGATTGGTGCGGAGGTGCGGAGAGCAGAGGCGTTCGGAAGGAGTTAGGTTGGAATTGGAACAGTGTGTGTTGAGTCGAAATAGTTGCTCCCCAGTCGGCAATTAGCAATAAAGATATCCAGAGCAGGCAGAAGACCAGAGCGGGGTGTCCATGAAGAGGACGAGGGTTGAAGACTGGAGAAGGGTTCATCGGTGGGGGGTAGGAGAGTCCTTTCCAAAGAAATAAGGCTCGGAGACGGAGCCGGCGGAAGATGAGTTCAGCGTCATGGCGTACGCGGAACTCGCTGAGGTGTGGGTGAAGAGGGATAAACATGAGACCCTTACTGAGGATAGAACGCTCTGCCTCAGAGAGTTGAAGGTCGGAGGGAATGGTAAAGACCCGGCACGAATGAGAGATCGGATCAGAGGGAGTAGGGAGGCTGGTAGTGTCAGTGGAGAGGGAAGGGGTTGGGGTGAGAGGAAGATGGAGCCTCTGACGGCCCAGGAGCTGACGATGGGATTTGAGGGAGAGGGGATTGCAGAGTGGTGGTGGGGGGGAGGGGAGAACGGCCTTTAATAAAGCCCGTTTGATTCATAGAGATGATTTTTAGTTAAAATATTTTCAGGATAAAGTGATCGAAAATGGCGGAGATGAACAATATAAAAATAATCCGGGATTCCATAATGGGGGGTAAAAAAAAAGAAAAAAAATTACAAAGCCGGAAAAAAAGTTGATATCTATCGACGCAAGCCCCAGGAAAAGCATCGATGCTGTTAAAGCTCAGCTTGCGTGAATATAAAAAAAGTAATCCCTGTCTCCCTCTACCGGAACTAAATCGCATTACAGTTGACATATATCTCAGTAAAGTTAACTTGAAAGGATAGTGTTTTCCTATAAAACAAAACCACCTTCAATTTGAAAGTAACCTTCATAGTATTTAGATAAGTGAACAAAAACACATCCAAAACAATTTTTGAAATATTTGTACAAAAGAAAAAACAATCGCCATCTTTAAATTATCCAATCTGTCTTTAAGACGGAAAAAAAACATATAATTACTTAAAAATCTTCAATAAAGCATACAGAATAAAAAAACATTTAATTCATGTTAAATGCCAGAAAAAAGAAATAGTTCTAGATTGTTCAAACTGAACTACAGCCTATCAACACTTCTCCCACTATATCTTCTGAGTTAAAACCGTCCAAACCAGTCTTTTTTCAGAAATAAAAATGAATTTTCAGCAAAAAAACTTTCTGTGACCACCAGATCTTCCAGTCTTATCAGTCTTTACACCGCGGGACACTCAAGCCATTATAAAATCATACAAACGTCAGGCTTTCAGACTCGTCTGATTG
This sequence comes from Hemitrygon akajei, assembly GCF_048418815.1. NCBI lineage: Eukaryota > Metazoa > Chordata > Chondrichthyes > Myliobatiformes > Dasyatidae > Hemitrygon > Hemitrygon akajei. The sequence continues at coordinate 12,474,834 of NW_027331920.1, read as the reverse complement.
GAAATACTTGCACAAAAGGGAACACGATCGCCACCTTTGAATTATCCAATCTTTCTTTAAAATGTAAAGAAATCCAAACAATTACTTAACAAAAAACTTTAAAGAAGCATATAGAACAAAAAAAAAAACAGTTGGTTCATTTAAAATCCTTCAGACACAAAAAAAAGATGGTTCAGAATTATCTAGAGTCTTTCAACAGTTCTCCCGCTATATCTTCGAAGGTTAAAACCCATCCGAACCAGTCTTTTTCGAAGCTAAGAATACATTTTAAGGTAACAACTTTCTATAACCATCAAATCTTCCAATTTCATCGCTTTACCACCACGTGACCAGTCCAAATTATTTAAATTATTCAAACTTCAGATTCGCCATCGGACTCGTCAGACAAAGAGTTAATAAAACGCAATGCTTCGGCTGGATCATCAAAAATACGAGCTCCAGAATTTTTAACAAAATGTCTTAATTTGGCTGGCTATTGTATAATGGAAAGAGCTTTTTCTGAAAAGCTAATTTCATATAAGAGACAAATGCAGCACGTTTCTTCAACAATTTCACGCCGGAAAATATTGAAAAAAACGAACTTCTGAACCTTGAAGTTGAAATAATTTTTGTTTTCTTGAAGCTTAATAATGCGGTCCTTGGTCTCTGAGACGGAGAAAACGCACCCAACAACATGCCTGTTTTTACTTTCATCCAAAGATTTTAAAGCACCGGTTCTGTGAGCCGATTCAAGCTCCGGGGGGTTGCGAACAAACCTCCGGAAATAAAGACTGAAAACATTTCAGCAAAATAATCCAGTGTGTCGGCAGATTCTGATTTCTCTTTTAATCCAACAATTCGAATATTATTCCGACGCGATTGAGCTTCCAAATCCACGATCCGTTGTTGAGCCTTTTCCAAACGAGAAGAAAAGTCAGCCGCATTTCGATTAACTTCTTTAAGATCGAGGCTCAGAGAGTCAATTCTTTCTTCAGATTTCTCTTTTAGTTGAGTTATTTCAGTGAAGATACCGGTGTGATTCGAGATTCCAATCTCTTGACCCAAGGGGGGTTCTTCGGAGAACTCGTCAGCTTTGTTTAGGATTTTCCGTTAGAGGGGTCAGGATTTCGTATGGTGCTCTTCGAAGTAGCCGTAATTATAACTGTTGTTATACAAACTCGACTGAATAGAGTTAAAATTTCAAAGTTTAAATGGGAAAAGGGAGAAATTAAAGACGGACAATAAACAACTAAATCTTACATGTCCGTAGCGGGAGGTGGAGTCCGGAAGGACTTTGGATTGAATTATGGAAAGGATGTTTCCCATGGGTGGGAGAGTTTAGGATAAGAGGGCATAGCCTCAGGAGAGAGGGGCGCCGTTTCAAAACAGAGATGCGGGGAATCTTTCAGACAAATGATGGGTGAATTGGTGGAATTTCTTACCACATGCCGCTGCAGAGCCCACGGCGTTGGGTGCATTTAAGGCAGACTTTGATAGTTTCTCGATTGGACATGGCATCAAAGGTTCAGGGGAGAAGGCCGGTAGCTGGGGTTGAGGAGGACGGAAAGAAAGGATCAACCATGAGTGAATGGTGGAGCAGACTCGATGGGCCGGATGGCCTGACTCTGCTTCCATGTCTTATGGCTTTATGGAAATGAGGATTGAGCAGGGAGACTGCGTCATCTTCAATTTTAAAGTGTTCGGGAAGTGTTCTGGCGCAATAAGATGGTCCCCTGTTTCAGCTTTACTGGTTGAAATGAGCCAAGTATAATTGCGGAGATTGCAGTTGATATTAACAAACTGGATTCATTAGTCGGGACAAATAAATTATCATCCTGTTGAAGTTGTGTTCGAATACGTTTGGCAACATCACACGAAGAGTGTTTCAAGTTTAGGTGGCTGGGATCTTATCGCGCTGGGAAGATGGGATTGTGGGAATACACAATATTCCCCAATGTCACGTTCTCTGAAACCCCATCTTGTTCTCCCTCTGACTAGCTGATTTTAGGTCACAGAGCTTAATAAGTCTAAGAATTCTGCAATGTCCGAGAGTCTGTTGGTTCATCAGTATATTTCGGAAAACTATTATGATATATTAACTGTTGCAGAAGAATCAAAAGATAACAACTGAGATGTTCCTCTGGCTGTTTCTGTGCCTTAATTACAGGTAACGACAAAGAAACAACTTACTAACCACTATATCAGTACATAGAGAAGGATTTGTTGCCATCATTTTAGGCTTACACTGGGTGGAGGAAATTTGTCCGTGTAAATCTCTAATTTATTCAAATGCCTTTTCGGTTTTGCTGATTCCTAAAACAATTTATTCTAGCGGTCGGTCATATTTACTGTTGGAAACTCATTGGCCCACTTCTTATGAGTTTTATGGGTCTTCTTATGGGTCTCAACCTGCACGGAGAGGTTGAGTTACAAAAACTGATACAATTCCAGCGGTGGATAAAGACCTTCCACCCGGCAAATCAGAAGCTAAGGGGTTGGTTGGATTGAGAATTATAGCAAAACTGTTGGAATAATGAGCATAAAGGAAACTCCACTGCAGAATGTGTAACTGTTAGCTTAATGAGGAAACGGAGTAAAACAAAAAGGGAAAGAATTTTATTCAAAAAAGAAGCAGTGAAGGTTTTAGTTTCTAATTCTCTGCACCACACACCGGTCCAGTTAGTGGCGGGAATCTGACTTTAATTTGATCTGTCAAACGCCTTTTACCCAAAACCCGCTCCATTTCATTACATTAGCAAATCATTCAAGGGGAAGGCGGAGAGTAGTGTGATTGACATTGGATTAGGCAGCCAGTAATCGAGTAGATCCCTGCCGTTTTGTGGTCTGTAAGGTTGATTGGCCGCAAAGGGAATAGATGGACATATGCACAGCCCAATGGCTGGACAGCGTTGCGGTGTATGTCTTTGACTGACATCTGGCAGGTCCAATGCGGTATTGAGTCTCCAGGACGGTGCCTTGCACCTCACAAAACATAGACTATCCTAATGTCCCGGAGCTGCCGGTCGATGCGACAACCTGCCGGGAATAACACCTGGGTGATCAGGGGGTGAATGTGAGGAGCTGGAACCCTCACTGCAACCGCCTTTGGCTTGTGCTCAGGACGCGGCTTTATTAATGAACTGAAGCACCGAGGTGACCGGATATTTCACCGCGCTGATCACCTGCTCCCTGAATTTCGACTGAGTCACCGCGTAAATAAATGTGTTCGTACAGCAGCTGAAATTCCTCAACAAAAACCCGACGTAGATGAAGATCGATTCAGAATCATTGAATTCGAATCCTTTCCCTGAGACCTGATAATATATGAAATTTACAACGTATGTCATCCACAGGAGGATGAAGCTGCCGGAGAGGGTGAAGAGTAAAACCACAGACCTCCTCCTGCTCTCCATCTCCGGGTCACTGCGGTTCTCCCCCTTGCTCTGACCCTTCAGCCCCTTACGGACCCGACTGGCCACTAAAATGTGCCTGACTGTCAGAGCGTTGAGCAGCAGGATCCCAGCGAAAGGGAGGAACGGAGTTAAAACCGTATCGAGCCAGTCATATCCCACCCACCAGGGGTCTGTGAAATAATTGTCCTTGGTAATACAGAGCCACGGTACATTGTCGATGATCATCCGGGGTTCCCATGTGAAGTATCGGGGAACATTTTGTAGACAGAACAGTACGCCGGTTGTTGTTAGAACCACAGCCGCAGTTTTCCCGGTGCAATATTTTGTTTTCAGCTTCTGGCAGCAAATGGCTACAAACCGGTCAAAGGTGAAAGTGACGGTGAACCAGACAGAACAGTCCGTGGCTGTGTAGCTCAGTACATCGATAACACTGCACACAGGGGTGATGTCCAGAAAACTCCACCGGAAGTAATACCATCTGATTCGAATCAAAATGCCCTCGGTGACAACAGTTAGTAGATCGGCCGCTGCCATGGCCACCAGGTAGCGAGTGATGCAGGTAGAGAGGCCGCACTTCCCCCGAGACAGGATCACAATCGCCACTACATTCACTGCATGTTGTGGGGGGGTGGGGGGGGAGGGAGAGGGAGAGGGAGACGGGGAGAGGGGGAGGGAAGGGGAGGGGAGGGCGAGGGGGACGGGGGAGAGAGAGAGGAGAGAGAGAGAGAGAGGAGAGAGAGAGAGAGAGAGAGAGAGAGAGAGAGGAGAGAGAGAGAGAGAGAGAGAGATAACAGACAGAAGGCATTACTGAACCCATTCTTCAAGGGATCGGGTTTCAGCTAAAGATCAGGAGTGCTCGAGACTGTGAACGGCTGCTGATCTAACTTGAGACACTGGTCACACTGTCTCTGACCTGGCTTCTTCAGTGTGGTGATAAGACAATGTGTGGACAATCGTCGACGATAAAAGCGATCTGCAAAACAACAAAGATCAGTGCTGATACCGATTCCAGTAACTAACGTGACCGGTTTCACTGATTTAACCGTGACTGACCAGGCCCCTGGAAACTCAGCATCTGATGGAGCCGAGAAATGATACGGAGGGAAGCAACGCACAAAAAGTACTGGAGGGACTCAGCAGCTCAGGCAGCATCCATGGAATTGGACAAACTTCGGTTCTGGGCCGAGACTTTTCTACAGGACGAAGCGGTGCCCCAGTTTAGGACGGGTCTCAGAGGGAAAGCAGGAACAACTCAGTAACCTGAGGCTGAGCGGCTCCGTTAATGGATTAATTCTACAGCGCAGATCAATTCGATAACTCTCGTCAGCAGATCCGCGGACACTGGTTCAGATGATCAGACCCAATTATTAACACGTACAACAAGCTGGAGGAGCTCAGCAGGTCGGACAGCATCCGTGGAAACGCGTCTCGGCCCGAAACGTTGACTGCTCGTTTCCACGGATGCTGTCCGACCTGCTGAGTTCATCCAGCTTGTTGTACGTGTTGCTTTGACCCCAGCTGTGTACTTTGTGTTTACAGACCCAGTTATTGACCGACAGGCAGTGAGATCCGACTGTGACAAACTCCACAGGGAGACGTGAAACACAGGACCAGGGTTTCTCTCTGGTCAATAACTCAGAAACAGTGAACTTTACAATGTAAACCCCTCTCAGTCACAGCTTGCGGGAGAGCTGCCTGTCCCCACACTGGGACAACTCCGGACAAGGTGTCATTGAAGGCAAGAACAACGTTCGTGTCGATCCCGTGAGTTGGATGAGAGACAAGAGTTTAGTTCCACTTGTTATTAAATATGAAATATCAGGAGTGTTGAACTGACAGGATCGATATCTCTGAACGGATACTTGTACAACGATCATCAAGTTAGAAGCTTGTCAAATGATCATAAACAGATTCACATGGTTAACACACAGAAATGACAAACATGAATTGCTCTGCTCACTCACCAGGAACTCCAATGACGGCGATGAACACGTACAATATTTTCTCCACATTAATGTACCTATCCCACATAGCAGGCATTTTCTCTGTCCAGTGACCTGTCCCCACTGTGCTACAGGCGATCTCTCGGAATGAAATGTTAAGGCAGCACATGCCTGCGGTTTTTAATACCATTTAGCGAATCCACAGGGACACATTTCAACAGATTTAAAAATAGCTGTTTTAAAATTATTTACAAACCAATTATGTCAGGCAGGTACAGTCCCCGTGGTGACAGATTGCGATTAAATAATTAACTAGTGCAATGTTTGGAATGTTTGTGTGAATTAGTTTGTCCCAACAAAGGTGACTGAACCTTCAGTGGTTTCTCATCAATTCAATGTGCTCCCACTGTAAATATGTACTTCAATGGAGCCAATTGAGACACAGAATATTGAAGTAAATTGTGTCATTGCAGCTTGTAAAATTGTATTGAATCACCTACTGTTACCATTCTCCTCGAGAGTATAAACACTTGGATTAGTTTGTGTTTGGGGGACTCTAACGAGGGGGGTCGCGAAGGAAAGATCTGCTTGTGATGGTGAATAAACACTTTCACATCCACAAAACCCGCCAACATCTTCACTGACTTAGTCACAGTCAGAACATTTCAGATCTCGGCCAGGGCCCACCCTTAACCCTAATACATGGCCATAAAGTCTAGTAGGGGGTTGAGTATGTTTCAATCATATCACCACGTATGTGTTCAAGATCACGGTGGAGCGCTGGAGAGGCGGATAAGAAAGTGTGTAGCGTGTTTCTGTGTCTCTGTGTGGATCGACCCATTGTCTCTGCCTGACCCTGCCTGACTATACACGTATCCACAGACCTCAAGTTCAATTTATCCCCTCGATTCAGTCCCGTATCTTCTCTTTCCCAAAGTGTTGCATTGAACGTGGCCATGTTTAGGGTGGTTCAAGAGTCTCTGGCATTCCAAATAAAGTTTACGGGGCGGATTCCTACTTTAGTTTCTACAAGCGGTCCAGCTGCACCATCCAACCACGTGGTGAACACACATTCAACGTGGACTCCCCATAGGTAACTCTGGATACAAGGTCGTGGCTTTTCATCAGCATCATAGGCTATGCATTATACGTAACACAGTTGTCCTTCCAGGGGCAATGGGCCATTGTTACATCCTGACAAATCCCAACCCACCTGGGCTGTGGGCAATCAACGGCAAAATAAACTTTGTCTCCAGAATTGCATCATTTCTTTGGGGATCCAGTACTCGTAACAGTGGGAACGTAAGTGTTCCAACCACGTGTTTGCTAACCCAGCCATTAGGCGGCGCTGTTGAGCTCGGTGGCAGGTCATCCTGATCAGCACCCCGTCTCCCTTCATTCTACCACTGCAAACCTTGTTCTGTGATAGGGTCGTTTTACAACCCTGTTTCCCCTTACCCTCCTCTGTACCTTTCTCCCTCACTCCCTTTTCCCTCGTTCACATCATCCTTCAGAGAGCCCATGCTTCAGAATGTGTGGGATTTGAATGGACCAATCATTTCACACACCCTTCTGCTCTCCTCGGTACTGTGCGATACCAAGTTCCTCGGCCAGTTCCTACTCTGTCACGGAGTCAAATTCTGCGTATCCAAAGTAGGACCCAAAACACTCAATAAAACCGGCCACAACCTCATCACAGATATAGAAGGTTCCTTCCTTTCCAGTGTCTGCAGTTATGCAAAACCTCCACTGTCACCTGTATTAGTCCAGCAGCTTCTAATGGTGCCTTCTGTAAATCACCCCGTGACCCCTGGGCGGGTACCTGTTCCTCCGGCAGGGCTGAAGGGAAAGCTGAAGTTAGACAGAGAAGGGTTAGCTTCCCTTCCTCCGTTTCAGCTAAACCGTGCTGAATGCATCAGGAAAGTTTCCGAGAATCATCTCTCATTCGCAGCTCCAGCACTCAATTGGGCCACGTCAAAAGGGACAGAATACCGTGTCACACACGCCCCACACCCCCGGTTCTGGTGTCTCCTGCAGTCCCTCCATTACTACAGGCGCCATTGGGACACTGAGAGCTGAAGGTTCCACCCACTCTCGGAAAAACCTGCTGGGAGGCGGGCCACTTCCCCCATAATCCTGGCTTTTATACTGTTAGTCCCGGAGTGCAGGGACAAAGGATGGCAGACGTGGCTGTTCCTCATGGAGATCGACTGTAGTGGGTTCCCGGCACGGCCAGCATGGAGGTTGCTGTCTGTGCTGGGCCTTGATGAAAAGAGCAAGAAGCAAGCAGCTGGCAGGATGGGGGAGGAAGCAGAAAGAGCCCCTGACTGGGTATGGAGTTGGAGAGAGGGGTTGAGCTGGAGGTCAGGAACAGATGGGCAGTGACTTGACCCTCACTTCTGATCCACCAGCTGGACAGTGTAGTGGTTAAGGGTTGAAACACTCTATGAAGGTTGGGCGTTACCTGACCATATCTGCCCCTGCCAAAGGCTACGATTACCTCATCGGGTGACTGAAGAGAGCGACCCGATGTGTGATACAAGCGTCTCTTCATACGCTAAGTCACCCCAATCTGCATCACCATCATCGTCAGTCCTCGCACATATCACTCCTCTCCGAGCTGAGAGTTCACTTTGCAGATTTTCCATCTGTTTTAAACACTTGCGATCAGCGCAGCCTTTCCTCTCAGCTGCCGGTTTCTTCATGACATTCACAACAGCCGTAAATCCTGACCCTGACTTTTCCTTTCTCTAATTCTGTATCCGCCTGTTTATACTCCTCTTCAGTTTTCTCATTTTCTCTTGTTAACGCTTCACACTGAGTCTGAAACTGACTCATGTGGATCAAATTCACCTGAACCTGCTCCCTCAGAATTTCTAACTCTTCCCTACACTTACACAATTCCTCCGCCAATTTCAGTTTTTTCTCTCTTCTCTTCAATTAGATCATCCAACAAACATCACATTACAACATTTTTAATCCTTTATAATTTCTTTAATTTATTTTCACTAACTATTTTTCACAATTCTTCCTCCACAGTCCCGGACCCTTGGCTGTCAAACTTTTCTAACCACGTATCATAATCTGACCACTTCCTTAATAATTAACCATGAAAGTAATCTCTGAAATCCTCGGAATTCCTGGGTTCTTCCTGTCCTTTTCATTTCACATTTTAATATCCTAACCTACTGTGTGGTTCAACTCGACACCAGGGTCCCACACCACTTTTCTTTCTTTTCGAGTGCACCGCAGGGCACTAAAATATGTTCACCGTTCATCAACTGAGATCAGTTTGGAAACTCACCAGGCAACTCGTAATTAATCAAAGCTCGCACTTTACTTTTCCTGCACAAACAACAAAGTAACTATGTTGACCCCAGGCTAACAACTTAAAACATGAATTCCACTGCTCCCTCTGTACTAATACACACCCTGACCACTTCTCAAATTCACAACACTGAAACAGGGGATCCCACTGTATCCAAATGATCGATCATTTCTTCTCTCAGTCCCTTCCATGGGGGTTCTTCCTTGTGAGGGTTAGTCTCAGGAGTTATCACACCTTTGCATTTGAAACTCTTTACTTGTTTTGAAACAAGTCTTGTTTGAAACATTTGAAACAACTCTTATCAGTTCAGAGGACGCATCTCATTCTTGTTGGCTGAAGTCCATCAGGCTGATGACTAACAGATTTCCATTGGATGCATTCCAAGGGCTACACAACTTCATGCAAAAGGTAATTTCTTTTGTTCTCCTCAACAATGGTTCCAAACAGACAAACTGTGTCGCTCAGACTCTCAGCAGAAATACCGAGATTCCTTCTGCAGACCTGACAGTGTACATAATACACACCTTATCTCAGAGTGACTTCAGGTTCAGAGATAACGAGATTCCTTTTGCAAACCTGACAGTGTACATAATACACACCTTATCTCAGAGTGACTTCAGGTTCAGAGATAAAGAGATTCCTTCTGCAGATTTGCCACTGTACATAATACACACCTTATCTCAGAGTGACTTCAGGTTCAGAGATAACGAGATTCCTTTTGCAAACCTGACAGTGTGCATAATACACAGTTTATGTGAGAGTGATTTCAGGCTTACAATGGGAGTACCAGTACCTTCTTGTGTTCAGTTGATCTGATTAGGATATCCCATAGCAATCAGTTCACAAAATTGGGGTTACAAAGCAGCTTCACAAAATGGCAGCCTCTATTCCTTCGACCTCATGGCAAAAACACAGACAATTGAACACTCTACTTCCACTGTCATTGACCCATTCAAGTTCGATATTTTCTTGCATTCGTTAATTAATTCCTGACCCACAGTGGTGTATTTTGGTGCAGAGCAGTCAGGATGGGATGCTCCTCCTGTCAGATGTGGGAACTCTGGACATCTGACAGTTTTCCAATGACTATTTGCAGGAAGTGCACCCAATCACAGCGCCTGACTGACTGGTTCAGGGAGTTGGATGTACTCAGGATCATTCGGGAGCCTGAAGATACTATCAATGAAACATCTGAAGAGATGGCCACACCCAGAGTACAAGCTTCGGATAGGAGAAGCGTGACCACCAGCAGAGGTAAGGGTCATTAGGAAGACAGTGCAGGGCTGTCCTGTGGGCGTTCTCCTCAGCAGAACACCTTGTTGGATACTGCTGGGTGGGTGGGGAGTTGACCCATTGGGGCATGGAAGCAACAGAAAGGCGGGCAGCACTGTCCACTCTGAAGCTTAACAGGGAAGTGTAACTTTAGGCCTTGTGGCAGTTATCGGAGATGATAGTCAGGGGAGAGAAAGGAGATTCATTTGATGTGGACAGGATTTAAATTAGAACTGACATCTGCGTCACAGATCCAAACCGTTAAACTCCAGTCCCATTAAACGTGAACATTAGCTGAGGAATACCTCCCATGTCCAGTGACCAGAGTGAGGAACTGGGTTTGATAAACAGCAGCAATTATTGCCGAGTTCGGCACCAACAGTCACTTTTGAACTTGATTCAGTAACTGTGATGGTGAAATATCCAGACTGTAGCCTGTCGTCTGCTTAAACAGTTTCTCCAATGTGAACTCGGTAGTGTGTCACAAGGTGGGATGACTGAGAGAATCTCTTCCCACATTGGGAGCAGGAGAATGGCCTCTCCCCAGTGTGGACTCGTCGGTGTGTCTGTAAGTCAGATGACTGACTGAATCTCTTTCCATATTCAGAACAGGCGAACAGTCTGTCCCCAGTGTGAACTCGTTGATGCACCGTCAGTTGATATGACCGAATAAACCCTTTCCCACAATCTGAGCAGGTGAATGGCCTCTCTCCAGTGTGAATTCGCTGATGTGTCTTCAGTTCAACTGACCGAGTAAAGGACTTCGCACAGTCTGAGCAGGTGAACGGCCTCTCTCCAGTGTGGACTCGCTGGTGCACCTGTAGGTCAGATAAATGAATGAATCTCTTCCCACATTCCGAGCAGGAAAATGGCCTCTCCCCAGTGTGAATTCGCTGATGTACCATCACTTAAGATGACCGAGTAAATGCCTTCCCACAGTCTGAACAGGTGAACGGCCTCTCTCCAGTATGAACTCGCCGGTGGGCCTGTAGCCTGGATGAGTCAGTGAATTTCTTCCCACAGTCTGAGCAGGTGAACGGCCTCTCCCCAGTGTGAGCTCGCTGATGTACCTTCAGTACAGAAGACTGAGTGAATCCTTTCCCACAGACTGAGCAGGTAAACGGCCTCTCCCCAGTATGAACTCGCTGATGCACCTTCAGTACAGATGAATGAGTGAATCCTGTCCCACAGACTGAGCAGGTGAACGGCCTCTCCCCAGTGTGAATTCTCTGATGTACCTTCAGTACATATGAATGAGTGAATCCTGTCCCAGACTGAGCAGGTGAACGGCCTCTCCCCAGTGTGAATTCGCTGATGATCCTTCAGTTGAGATGACCGAATAAACCCTTTCCCACAGTCTGAGCAGGTGAATGGCTTCTCCCCAGTGTGAACTGACTGGTGTCTCTGCAGTTGCGATGACTGAGTGAATCCCTTCCCACAGTCTGAGCAGGTGAATGGCTTCTCACCAGTGTGAACTCGCTGGTGTGTCAGTAGGCTGAATGACCGAGTGAATCCCTTCCCACAATCAGCACAGGTGAATGACATCTTATCAGTGTGAACTCGCTGGTGAGCATGCAGGTCAGATGAGTGAGTGAAGAGTGAATCCCTTCCCACAGTTCTTTGTCAATTCATAAGTGAAATGTCAGATGTAGTAAACCCCTTGCACAATCAATGCAGTTGAAGAACTGATCTCCAGTGAACAAATGCTGGTGTGTTCTCAGCTCCGCGGTTCCAGTGGATTTCAGTGAGTTACAACAGAAAACTTCATTTCAGACACAAAGCACTTTTCCAGCTGTGATGACATAATTCTTCATCTCCAAGGATCAACAGTGATAGATTGTTAAATATCTAGTAACTCCTTAAATATCTGGGCAGAGACAGCAAACTGACATGTTGTTCCGTTTAAAATTCCCGTACACAATTTTTGCCATTTCTAACCTGTAAAAAAGATTTACAAAAGACATCAATGAGTGAAAGTCATCATTCAGAGAAGTGTATGGTCATCCACTTTGTTAGAAGCAATGAGAGTGCAGACTATTTTCTCAATGGAGAGGAAATAATGTTGAAGAGTACGAGAATATAAAAGCAAGGATGTGTTGTTGAGTATTTATAAAGTGTGGCCTCACTTGGACTGTTGAGAGCAGATTCAGGCCCCTTAAGTAGAACAGATGTGCTTACATTGCAGAGCGTTCAAAGGAAGTTTACAAAAATATTTCTGTAATTATAAGGTTTGCCAGATGAAGAACATTTGATGGCTCGCGGCCTCTACTCACAGGAGTTCAGAATAATGAAGGGGCCCTCATTGAAATTATCGAACATTGAAAAGTCTCGATAGAGTGGATGTGGAGAGTATGTTTACTTGAGTGGGGGAGTCTGAGACCAGAGGACACAGCCTCAAAATCGAGCTTTGTTCTTTCAGAATGGAGATGAGGAGGAATTTCTTTAACTGGAGTGTGGTGAATCTGTGGGATTTGTTGCTATGAGTTGCTCTGGAGGCCAAGTAATTGGGTATATTTTAGGGAAGAGGGTGATGGATTCTTGATTAGTCAGTAATGAAGGGATATGGGGAGAAGGCAGGCGAGTGGGGCTGAGAGGGAAATGGATCAGCTGCAATGAAATGGTGGAGCAGACTCGATGGGCCAAACGACCTCATTCTGCTCCTGTATCTGATTAATTTTCACAGCCGATATATTGTGAGATAATTTTAGTCTCCTTTCTGAGCTCTGACATCACACTGTTACAGCGAGGATCAACCCAAGTTGGGGGAAGAACTCACCTTCTAACTGTTCATGGTGCCGGCAACTGGTCTGTCCATCTAATTCCCCGACAGTCTTCCTGTCTGTGTGAGAATGGGACATTCAATCTGTGACTTGGCCCAGTCTGATTCCTTCCATTAGTATTATTCTCTGTCCCATATTATTCTGAGCTGCGCAGTAACTGAAATGCTCCCACACAGAGAACCTTTGTTGCTGCACAGCTGGTATTTTGTTGATGCCGTGCTGTTTTCAGGCTGTTTAAACATTTAACCTTCAGACAAATGGTCGGTCCATACGTTGTGAGAAAAATAAATTAGAGAAAACATTGGTATTATTTCAAGTTCTGGTCATGTACGGCAGCCCTACAAAGAGCATGTGATGTTACACGGCAAACCCTGGAGAGTTTCAAATTACTCTGCCCCTCCGCACAGGTGATTGACGGTGGAGAGCCCATCAGAGGGAATGCCAATGAACATGATGGGGAGGGCAGTCCTCGTTCTCATTGGAGTGTGGCATATTTGTGATGAGAACGCTACAGGTCACTTGGTACCCAGGCCAAAGGTAATTGGTATCATTATGTACCCAAAGCGAATGGTACTAAACATGTTCTCACAGGTAGAAAGATCCAGATTAAGATGCAACAAAGGTGATTCCCACAATGACTAAAACTGATGTAAGGATTTTGTTTCCTTCTTTTCATGCAGTACAAATTGACATTTTCATGGACTGGAAGGTAAGCTCCTCAGTGTCCGGTGGTGCCTGAGTGATCCATCTACTCCCCTTCCCTTCCCTTGCGATTCCAAATACGGCCTACGGACTAACGGGGGAAAACGCAGGTCCAGTCATCTATGGCTGCGTCTTTACCCAGAAACCACCACGAAAAAGAGACCCATCTATCCGCCGCGGCTCCAGCTCCTTCGTTCCTCAGCAGAAAGTTCCCTGGAGCCCTCGTAGAGAGAGAGGGAAAGGACTTCGACTGTCCCGGGGTGCGGACGAAAAGTGTGGCCGGTCGCGGTTCGGACGCCGGTACTGATAATAATCCGCCCAAATCCCCGCTCCTACCTTCCGGCGAATCTCCGAGCCTTTTGTCCACCGTGCGCACGCGCGAAAATCCCCGCGACCCTTACGCATGCGCATGTGATCACCTGGTCACGGACGACGATTTCTGGAACTAACAGGAGAAAGTCTGCAAATGCTGGAAATCCAAAGCGACTCACACAAAACGCTGCAGGAACTCAGCACCTCAGGCAGCATCCATAGAAAATTATAAACAGTCGGCGCTTTTTGGCCGAGAGCCTTCTGCAGGGCTGAGAAGCACGGGGGAAGATGCCAGAATAAATTGTGGTGGGGGAGGGGTAGAGGCCAGCTGGAAGCTGATTCCGGGTGGGTGGGAAAGGGTGGGCTGGAGAATAAAGAATCTGATAGGAGAGGAGAGTGGACCAGAGAGGGCAGGAGGAGGGTCCCGGGAGGAGTGTAGGCAGGTGAGAAGAAGTACAAGGTCAGAGTGGGGCATAGAGGAGGGTGACGGTAATTTGTTCTCCTGAGTGGAAATCGATGTTCATGCCATCAGATTGGAGGGTATATAATGTGACGGAATATAATGTGTTGCTCCTCCACCCTGGGGGCGGGGGGAGGGGAGCTCATCTTGGCACAGGAGGAGTCCATGGATCGACACGGCGGAACAGGACTGGGAATGAAGAATTAAAATGCTTGCTGACTGGTAAGTCACACTTGTGGAGGATGGTGTGAAGTTGCTCCTAATTGATGACTGCACCCTCAGGGTGGCGGAGCAACAACTTATATTCTGCCGTGGTGCCTTCAAACGAGATGAACGAGTGCACCAGTCTTGTCTGTTTGAATCCAGAGCCCAAGAAAAGCTCTCTTTCGTGTCTCAGTCGTCTTTGACCCCCTGAAGAACTGTTTCTGAGTGACAGCTAAGATCCACCTGCAATTCCTCGGCCCACTTTCCCAACTGGTCTCGATCCCACTGTAACCTTAGACAACCCTCACTTTCTCCACACAGAGTGGTGGGTGTGTGGAACGTGTTCCGGGGGGTGGGGGGGTGTGGAGTAGAGGTTTTTTCTACACACAGAGTGGTTTTGTCCACACACCGGTTTTGGTGACATCCACATCCTCACTAATTGTTTGATCTGCATTCTCCAAATAATTAACACACATCATTGTCCAGTTGTAAGCGGGTGAATTTACTTTCTCTTTCATCTCCCCGGGGGACGAGACTGGCTGGAACCGGGGGGGGGGCAGGTAAACACGGGCTTTCAGTGTCTGAGTCGGTGAGGAAGCCGTGAGTGGCCAGTCCACAAGACAAGACAGCAGATCCCTTCGGCAATCAAACCGATCCTCATCAGGCCTGTCCCTCTGTGTCCAATTCCCCTCTCAGTGCGAACTCAATCGCCACTGCCACTCCTTCAATGGGGCGACTGAGTCGTGCAGACGGTGTGAAACCACCTCATTTGCCTCGGCACCATTTCCATTCCACCCATCCTCAGGCAAAGGAGCTCGTTTTCAATTTGCTTTTACATTGGTTTATTTCTGATTTTAAAAATTGTCATTTCTGTGTACTGATGTCTGTTTGTTATCCTGACCAGTTCTGCCTGAAGTTGTTTGTCCTGATTGTTTCTTGGTGAAATTTGATAATGGCTTCTCCCTGGGTTTGGACCTTCAAGTCCGTATCTGAACAGGAACCGTCCCTGCTCCCAGTCCAGGCTCAGCTGAGAATGACTGTACTGGCACTGACAGGGCCCAGTCCCTGACCTCCCAGACTGCACAGTCGGGTAAACCCCGTTACAACTGGTACCAGGACCTCCCAGAATAAAGGACGAGCCCTTGTCTGACATCTACTGGCTCTGAGATATCTCTACCCACCCGTACACGTACAACACTGCCCCCCCCCAAGCGCCGACACCTACCGTCAGTGTGTCCATCACCAGGGGCACACATCATGTTCTCTGGTGGCACCAAACCAGCCCGAAGACCCCGGTCTCCGGTTGGCAGCAGCTCATTTGAGGGACCCGCCATTTGGGCTCCACCCCATTCGCGGGCAGAAGTTTTGTGGGTGGGTGAAGCTCATTTCACATTCCAGTGACCCTCTGAGTGAAGAGGTATCCCCTCATGTGCCCCATAAGCTCCCCACCTTTCACCCTTAACCCCCTGTCAAGTATCTCTCTGCTGAGACTCTCAGAACACAATCCCAACACTGAGTGTTTCTTCATCAAACAGCTTTATTCTTTATTACCTGCAGAGGGTAAGTTCACCTCCATTCTCACCAGGGATGGGGGGGGGGGGAGGTACTTCAAACACACTTCAAGTATCATCAGGACTTACGAAGTGAATGATGTCTTTATGGCGAAAATACTTCAGATCTCAGGGCTTTCCTTTCCCTTATATCACACCCATTACCTGTGAGTACCCGGAACCCTGATGTCCCCTCCTTTTCTGGAACACGACTGAGCACAAAAATCGTAATCATATTGTTGGTATTATTATTGCTCCAATGGTTATTCCATCATGTAAACCAGTATCCCACCATCCTCCCAGAGTTCCAAATGGCCACCAGCTTCCTGAGGGGTTATCATTGTGGAACTGTACAATGTAAACCAGTATCCCACCATCCTCCCAGAGTCCCAAATGGCCACGGAATTCCTGAGGGGTTATCATTGTGGAACTGTACAATGTAAACCAGTATCCCACCATCCTCCCAGAGTCTCAAATGGCCACCGGCTTCCTGACGGGTTATCATTGTGGAAATGTACAATGTAAACCAGTATCCCACCATCCTCCCAGAGTTCCAAATGGCCACCGGCTTCCTGAGGGGTTATCATTGTGGAACTGTACAATGTAAACCAGTATTCCACCACCCTCCCAGAGTCCCAAATGGCCACCGGCTTCCTGAGGGGTTATCATTGTGGAAATGTACAATGTAAACCAGTATCCCACCATCCTCCCAGAGTTCCAAATGGCCACCTGCTTCCTGAGGTGTTATCATTGTGGAACTGTACAATGTAAACCACTATCCCACCATCCTCCCAGAGTCCCAAATGGCCACGGGATTCCTGAGGGGTTATCATTGTGGAACTGTACAATGTAAACCAGTATCCCACCATCCTCCCAGAGTCCCAAATGGCCACGGAATTCCTGAGGGGTTATCATTGTGGAACTGTACAATGTAAACCAGTATCCCACCATCCTCCTAGAGTCCCAAATGGCCACGGGATTCCTGAGGGGTTATCATTGTGGAACTGTACAATGTCAACCAGTATCCCACCATCCTCCCAGAGTCCCAAATGGCCACCGGCTTCCTGAGGGGTTATCACTGTGGAACTGTACAATGTAAACCAGTATCCCACCATCCTCCCAGAGTCCCAAATGGCCACGGGATTCCTGAGGGGTTTTCATTGTGGAACTGTACAATGTAAACCAGTATCCCACCATCCTCCCAGAGTCCCAAATGGCCACGGGATTCCTGAGGGGTTATCATTGTGGAACTGTTCAATGTAAACCAGTATCCCACCATCCTCCCAGAGTCCCAAATGGCCACCAGCTTCTTAAGGGTTAATAATGGTGGAACTGCTCCCCCCCCTTTTCTGATTCTATCTGCTGCCTCTCAAATATTATCCATCAGGTGAGTTATATTTTCAGATTTGTCTGGTACGTTGCTGCAACATTCTTGTCCAATTAAAGCATGCGTACCCCACTTTTTAGGTGATCTAAAGTCTAGGGCCATTTGGATCTGCAGAGGTACATTTTGAACTGCCAGTAACTCTGCCAATATTTCAGAAGTTGCCTGTTGTGCCTCATCAAGGAAGTCAGCCTTGCTGTTTGGCAGTTTCCCAAGGGCGAAGTCATGTTACTCAATTCCGAGTCACTTTTCCCATCCCATATTGGTGTGGATCTTTCAGATACATAAAGTGTACAAGAGAGGTGAGAGTGGATATCGGACAGGTGGAAAAAGATGCTGGAGAGGCAGTGACGGGAGACAAAGAAATGGCAGACAAACTGAATAAGTATGTTGTGTCTGTCTTCACTGAGGAAGACACCAGCATAATGGTGGAACCTCCAGGTGTCAGGAGTCAGAAGTTTGCAAAGTTACCATAACCAGAGTGAAGGATCTTGAGAAACTGAAAGTTCAAGTTAGATAAGTCACGTGACCCAGATGGTGTACATCCCAGCGTTCTGAAAGAGGTGGCTAAAAAGATTGTGGACCCATTAGTAAGGAACATTCACGAATCACAAGATTCTGGAATGGTTCAGCAAGAATGGAAAATTGCAAATGACACTCCACTCTTCAAGAAGGGAGAGAGGCAGAAGAAAGGAAACTATAGGCCAGTTAATCTGTCCTCAGTGATTGGAAAGATGTTACAGACGATTATTAATGATGAGGTCTGCGAGTACCGTGTCACAAGATAAAATAGGCCATAGTCAGCATGGTTTCCTGAAGGGAAAATCTTGCCTGACAAACCTGTTGAAATTATTTTAAGAAATAACAAGCAGGACAGACAAAGTAGAATCGATTGATGTTGTTCACCTGGATTTTGAGAGGGCTTCTGACATGATGCCACACATGAAGCTGCTTCAACAGCCCACGAGCCCATGGTATTACCGGAAAGATTCCAGCATGGACAAAGCCGTGGCTGATTGAGAGGAAGCAAAGAGTGGGTATAAAGGGAGCCTCTTGACGAGTGGGTTCCACAGTCGTCTGTTTTGGGACTGATACTCTTTATGTTAAATGTCAGTGATGTGCATGATGAAATTGATTACCTTGCTGCAATGTTTTCAGACAATTTGAAGATGGTTGACGGTCAGGTCGTTTGAGGAAATAGAGAGGCTATGGAAGGTCTTCAACAGATGTGGAGAATTGACAAAGAAGTAGGAGATCGAATATAGTGTCAGCAGAGGGTATCAGCATGCACTTTGGTAGCAGAAATGAAAGGGCTGACTGTTTTCCAAATAGTCCCTAAAGGTCAATTTGCAGATTGAGTCTGTGGTGAAGAAGGCAAATGTAATGTCAGCAATCATTTCAAGAGGAATAGAATATAAACGCAGGGATGTAATGTTGAAAATTTTGTAAGCACTGATGAGGCCTCACTGGGAGTACTGTGAGTAGTTTTGGACCCCTTATCTTAGAAAAAGACGTGCTGAAACTGGAGAGTATCCAAAAGAGGTTCATGTAAATGATTCCCAAATTAAATATGTTGTCATATGAAGAGTATTTGATGGCTCTGGGTCTGTATTGAGTGGAATTCAAAAGAATGAGAGGAGACCTAATTGAAATATATCAAATGGTGAAAGGATTAATAGAGTGGATACGGAGAGGATGTTTCCTATTTTGGGAGAGTCTAAGACCAAAAGACACAGCCTCAGAATAGAGAGGTGTCTTTAGAATGGAGATGAGGAGGGATTTCTTTAGCCAGAGAGTAATGAATCTATGGACTCTATGGACCATTGGATCAGCTAAAATGAAATGGCGGAGCAGACTCGATGGGCCAAATGGCCTAATTCTGCTCCTATATCTTATGATCTTATGGCAACCTCTCAGTTAACGTCAGCAAGAGCCAGGAGCTGATTATTGACTGCAGCAGGAGGAAACAGGAGATCTGTGAGCCAGTCCTCATCAGAGATCAAAGACGGAGAGGGTCAGCAACCTTAAATTCCTCAATGTCATCACTTTCCAGGATCTGTCTTGAACCCAGCATGTAAGCGCAATTACGAAGAAAGCACAGCAACATCTCAATTTCCTTAGAAGCCTGCAAAGATTCTCCATGACATCTAAAACCTTGACAAACTTCTATAGATGTGTGTGGAGAATATGTTCAGTGGTTACATCATGGCCTGGTATGGAAACACCAAAGCCCTTGAAAGGAAAATCCTACAGAAAGTAGTGGATATGGCCCAGTACATCACGGGTAAAACCCTCCCCACCACTGCGCACATTTCTCTGGTGCGCTGTCATAGGAAAGCTACATCTATCATCAAGGAACCCACCAAGTGGCACATGATCTCTTCTCACTGATGCCATCAGGAAGAAAGAGCAGGAGTCTCAGATCCAACACCACCAGGTTCAGGAACTGTCATCACCCTTCAATCATCAAGTTCTTCAACCAGAGAGGATAATCTTACTCAAATTCAATTGCCCCATCACTGAACTGTTCCTATAACCCATGGACACATTCACGGATTCTTCATCTCCTGTTCATGATAATTATTTCTTACTTATTGTTTTCTATTTAATATTTGCACATATTTACAAAGTCTGTTGTCTTTTGCTCATTGTATTTTATCTACGATGTTGGGTTCGGGCTTTCATTGATTCAATCATGATTCTTGGATTTACTGAGTTTGTCCGAAAAAACCAATCTCAGGATTGAACATGATGACATGCGTGTACTTCGAGAATAAATTTACTTGGTATATTTTGAATTGTACAATTAAATCTGTAGATACTCTCTCAAACACACATGTGATTTGTAATTTCTAAAGGTTCAGCATTTACTGGCTAAGTTATTTGGCTCTGATCAGAATGATCGTCCCATCACTATGACCCCTCTTCTGAGGTACCCCAGCTACTGGAAAGATTCCTGAATCAAACTGGGATCACTGTTTCAAGCGTGCACGCACACACACAGACACACAGCATTGATGAAGTGCTTTGAGGGTTTGGTCATGTATAGAATCAACTGCGGCAGCACTTGTGCAAGTTGAAGGAAGTTGGAATCATCACTGAGTCCCGAAGCCCCTATGCGTCCCCAATAGTAGTGGCCCGGAAGAAGAACGGAAAGCTACGCATGTCTCTGGAGTATAAGACATTGAACCGGCGCACTGCCTCGGACCAGTATACGGTCCCGAGGGTCGAAGACGCGTTGGCCTGTCTGAGTGGAGCGAAGTGGTTTAGTGTGCTGGACTTGAGGAGTGGATATTACCAGATCCCGATGAGTGAGACCGACAAAGAGAAAACGGCAACTCACACAAAATGCTGGCGGAACGCATTAGGCAAGGCCGGGACCCTTCGTCAGGACAGACGAAGACGGCATTTCAGGACAGAAAGAGAAGGCGGCATTTATATTCCCTATGGGGTTTTCCAGTTCGGAATGATGCCCGAGGGTATATCGGGAACCCTGCTACCTTCCAGGGGGTCATGAAGAAGACGGTGGAGGATATGAATTTGCATGAAGTGTTGGTGTATTTGGATGATTTGGTAGTGTTTGGATCCACTTTGGAAGAACAGAAAGCGAGATTACTGAAGGTGCTATGTCGGCTGAAGAAGGAAGGGTTACAACTCTCCCTGGACAAGTGTCTGCTCTGCAACACGTCTGTTAGCTATGTTGGACACATAATCTCGCGGGATGGAGTAGCTACCGACCCGGCTAAGATAGAAGCAGTGACCACGTGGACAAGGCCCCGGACCGTGAGCGCTCTGCGCTCGTTCTTGGGGTTCTGTGGTTATTATCGGAGATCCGTGAAGGGCTACGCCAAAGTGAGTCACCCTTTGAACCAGCTTCTGCGTGGTTACCCTCCCTTAGGGAAGAAAGGAAAAGAGGGACGGGATGTTGGTGAATATCTCGGACCGTCGGAGCCCTTCGGACAGAGGTGGGATGCAAAATGTTCGGAGGCTGTTAAATCGCTGGAAGAGTTGCTGACCCAGACACCGGTGCTGGCTTTTGCGGTCACCCGATTACCCTGTGTACTACACACGACGCCAGCCGAGACGGATTACGGGCCGTCTTGTATCAGGACCTGGGCACCGGGTTGAGACCTGTCGCGTTTGTCAGCCGGAGTTTGTCGCTCTCCGAGAGAAACTGTCCCACCCATAAGCTGGAGTTCATGGCGTTGAAGTGGGCAGTGGTGGATAAGCTGAGAGACTATCTCTCCGGAGCCAGGTTTGAGGTGAGGACGGACAACAACCCACTTACTTGTAACCTGACTTTGGAGAAACTGGATGCTAAATGCCATCGATGGTTGGCAGCTTTGTCGGTGTATGATTTCATCCTGAAGTACGAGCCGGGGAGCAGGAATCTCGATGCGGATGCTTTGTGACCACGGGACCATGAATAACAAGAGACGTACGAGGAGTGGGAGAGCGTTCTTGCCCCTGGGGTGAATGCCATGTGTCAGTTTGCTATCACCGTGAAGGCCGAGGAAAAGGGGAAGCCGGAACGAGCAGTGGACCCACTGGGGGCTTCTGATGACGACCTACCCCCTGTTTACTGTGACCTGACTGCACTGAAGACTAAACAGTTTCCGGAATTAAGGCCGGGGGAAGAGGCAGCTTCTCATCGGGATGACCCGGGCTTTGGCACTGTTTGGTGCGCGGTGGAAATGGGTGATCTGGCGTGGGCGGAGAAGACAAAACCCGCTTCAGTGCCTCCGTTATTGAGGGAATGACCTCAGTTGAAGTTGAGGAAATAATTGTTATACCGGATCACGTCACCCCCTGACCGAGAAGTATCGGAAGATTGTGTTGAAGTCCCTGAACGATGATTCTGGATATGTGGGGGTGGAGTAGATCTATGGATCGCTCAAAGACAGGTTGTACTGGCCCCGAATGAAGGTGGAGGTGGAAGAGTATTGTCAGTCGTGCATTCGCTGCATACGCCGGAAGACGCTGCCTGTGCAGGCTGCTCCGTTGTCACACTGGCAAAGTGAGGGGCCGCTGGACCTGGTGTGTCTGGATTTCTTGGCCATAGAACACGATGCCAGCAATACGGCGAATGTCTTTGTCATCACAGACCGCTACACCAGGTATGCTCAGGCGTTCCCTACCAAGCAGCAAAGTGTGACTCCGGTGGCGAAAGTGCTATGGGAGAAGTATTTTGTGCATTATGGCCTTCCCCGGCGGATACATAGTGACCAGGGACGAGACTTTGAGAGTAAGCTCATCTACGAGATACTGAGTATGTTGGGGGTTGAGAAATCGAGGACTACGCCCCATCATCCGCAGGGCGATTCCCAACCGGAGAGGTTTAATTGGACGCTGCTGGACATGCTGGGAACTCTGGAGATTAGCAAAAAGAGTTGATAGAGTCAACATATTGGACGTCTGGTTCACTGTTACAACTGTACCCGAAATGAAGCTACTGGATACTCGCCCTACTATTGGATGTTTGGGCGCGAGGCAAGGTTGCCCATTGACCTCTGTTTTGGGACGGATGCAGGTAACGTATCGCCGACTCCCTACTTGAAGTATATGTCTGATATTAAGAAAGGACTACAAAGAGTTTATGAGCTGGCTAGGGAGGCGGGCGCCGAGCAGAATCGGGGAAATAAGAGGAGGTTTGACAAGAAGGTGAAGTTCTCCCAACTACTGCCGGGAGATCGAGTCCTCATAAGGAATTTGGAACTACCCGGGAAACACAAGATGGCTGATCGTTGGTCGGGCACGCCCTTTGTAGTAGAGAGTCAGATGCCAAATCTACCGTTTCTGCGGGTGAGGCCCAGGGATGGGAGGGGGCCCGTCAAGATTCTCCATCGGAATCACCTGTTGCCCCTGGGGTGAGATGTACAGGTAGTGTGGGAGACCGAGGTGCCTGTTGCACGTAGTACCAGGACTCTGCAAGAGAGTCAGGCCTGGGCCCAAACCCTGTGAGAAACACTGACTTGGAGGATGATGACTCGGACGACTGGTACATGCTGCCGTTCGCTGACGCCCCCGTGATGGAGCGGGAGGCTCCCGGTCCTTCTTCCACTGGGTTAGACGGGGTAAGGGGGCTAGAGATGGGCAGTCGGGGGTACCATAGGGTGTTGGAATAAAGGATGTGGGGCCCAAGCAAGAGGTAGTGGGTTCCGAGGTGCAGAGGGGTTTGGGAGACCGCTTGCGGGAGGGTTCGCCTGGTAGTTCCCATGGGTCTTCCGTATTGTCCGAGGTGGAGGAGTTAGAAGAGGAAGTGTGCAGGCCTCAGGGAAGTAGGCAACACCCCCCCCCCCCCCCCCAGACAGGTTGGCCTATGTGGCACCTGGGGAACAGGGTGTGATCTCCACTGTTCTGGGGAGTTATGCCACTGCTTTCTGCAATTGGATTGGGCGGTGTGTTCTGCAGGAGGGGTTGGCGAATTATCTGAACGTCATGAGAGCATAGATAGATAGATAGATACTTTATTCATCCCCATGGGGAAATTAAACTTTTTTTTTCCAATGTCCCATACACTTGCTGTAGCAAAACTAATTACATACAATACTTAACTCAGTAAAAAAAATATGATATGCATCTAAATCACCGTCTCAAAAAGCATTAATAGCTTTTAAAAAGCTTAATTCGGTGGGGATAAAATACAGGGTTCTCAGATTATTAACTGTAATGTTAACTGTTAATTGCATATATAAAATGGCCTCTCTGTAACGTTATAATGAAAAGGCTTCTTTGTAGGTAACTGATTTGGTAATGCCCTTTTTAGTTGAAATGTTTGGGTTATAATTATTGATAACGGAGGAACTAACCACTGGAAGCGATGTTGTTCTTTCTGTCTGTGCGGGAGCCTGGAGTCAGTGCGCGGGTTTATCGGGAGGAGAACCGAAGAGGAAGGACGTGCTGGACCCTTTGGTCCCAGGTTGGTCCCAGGCGGCGGGTCGAGGAGGTCGGAGAAGATCGAATGGTGGACAGAAGGCTTCGATAGTTGAGCTCCAACGGTTGTGCACGAAATGATTGAACACTAAAAAAAAGTTTTGGCGCCCATTTCTTTCCTTTTATATTGTATCGCTATTAATTACCTAGTTCCAGTAAAATTTATAAAGAGTAATCTGTAAACGTACATTGTGTGCTGTCTGATATTCTGTGTGCGAGTTTGTACCAGTGTGCATTACACAGCATCCACGCAAACGGGAGACACGGTTTGGCGGGTGGACGGATTTCCCCCTGGACGAATACAAACCGATAGTCCTAAGCGTTACACTAATCATGTCAAGTTTTTAACATTTTTACAGATGGTACGAAAGATAATTGAACTGGGAATGTTGGAGTAGCCCATTTAATGTGCCTGAAGTATAGACAAGGATAGAGAAATTTCTTTGCAAACATTTATCAGTTTCTACAGCAGAATTGGTTGTCATCATTTTAGGCTTAAGGTTGGTGGAGAAATTTCTTCCCACGTAACGTTATAATTGTTCAGATTACTTTTATGTTTTGATGACTCTTAAACAGGTTATTCTCGCAGTCGGTCAGATTTACTGTTGGAAACTCACCAGGCGTTAATTCATATTCAAGTACTTGTTTATATATTTTCTTCTTATAGGTCCCTGCACACAGAGGTATTGAGGGGAATGAGTGCGTTGACTGTAAGTTACAAAAGCTCAACTGTGGATAAAGTCCCTTCATTTAACAAATCAGAAGTTCAGAGTTGTGTATGTTGAGAATTAGGAGCTGATGGAAAGACTGATGGGAAAATGGGTACACCTTTACAGAATACATAAACGTGTTGTGTGTATGGGGAGAAAGGGGTAAAACAAGAACGGACGGAATTATATTGACACGAACTAGAATGGGAACATGAAAGTGCTGGGTTTATGAGAGAAACAAGGAGGGAAGGAATTATATCGCCATGACTTACCATGCTTAAATATTCTTTTTGTCATGTTGCAAAACATGCTTCCGGATCGTGTAGGTTTTCTCATTATGAAACGGTTGAACACAGGTGAAGGATATCAGGAAAGAAATCATGCAGGCTTCATTTCCATTTTGGCGGTCTTGATTGATTGATTTCATTTAACCGCTTTCTTAAGTCATGGGTGTGTCTTTAATTAAATTCGCAGCATTATGTTTCATTACCTATAATTGATAGGATTTGTTGGGAGTAATTGAGCTTTCGTTAGAAGACAGAAGCGGTGAGGATTTTATTTCCCAGTTCTCTGCACCACAGTCCCACCCAGCTGATAACGGGAATGCGCCTTTAAGTTGGAGTGTCACCCGTCGTAAATCCATAGCCTGACCTACTTCTTAACTTAGCCAATCATTCAAGGAGATGGCGGGGAATGGTGTGATTCACATTGGGTTAGTAAATGTGCATCTAACTCGCCCTGCGCCGTCTTGTGGGAAAGTCTGACGGTGAATTTGGTGAGCGACTACTCATGATGCGGCGCCATTAATCAACTGAAGCATCGAAGTGACGGGATATTTCACCGCGCTGATCGCTTGCTCCCTGAATTTCGACTGAGTCACCGCGTAAATAAATGTGTTCGTGCAGCAGCTGAAATCCATCAGGAAATACCCGACGTACTGAAAGATCGATTCAGAATCATTGAAATCGATTCCTTTTCCTGAGACCTGATAATATATGACATTTACAACCAGTGTCATCCACAGGAGGATGAAGCTGCCGGAGATGGTGAAGAGTAAAACCACAGAACGCCTCCTGCTCTCCACCTCCGGGTCACTGCGGTTCTCCCCCTTGCTCTGACCCTTCAGCCCCTTACGGACCCGACTGGCCACTAAAATGTGTCTGACTGTCAGAGCGTTGAGCAGCAGGATCCCAGCGAAAGGGAGGAACGGAGTTAAGACCGTATCCAGCCAGTCATAACCCACCCACCAGGGGTCAGTGAAATAATTGTCCTTGATAATACAGAGCCACGGTACATTGTCGATTATTATTACAGGTTTCACTGTGAAGTATCGGGGAACGTTTCTCAGACACGACAGTACGCCGGTTGTTGTTAGAACCACAACCGCAGTTTTCCCGGTGCAATATTTTGTTTTCAGTTTCTGGCAGCAAATGGCGACAAACCGGTCAAAGGTGAAAGTGACGGTGAACCAGACAGAACAGTGAATGGCTGTGAACATCAGTACATCGATAACACTGCACACAGGGGTGATGTCCAGAAAACTCCTGCGGAAGTAATACGTTCTGATTGAAATCAAAATAACGCTGGTGACAATGGTCAGTAGATCCGCCGCTGCCATGGCCACCAGGTAGCGAGTGGTGCAGGTAGAGAGGCCGCACTTTCCCCGGGACAGGATCACAATCGCCACTACATTCACTGGAGAGAGAGAGAACAGACACTGGGCATTACTGAAAACATTCTCCGGGAATTAACATGGGAACGGGCTTTAGCCTGTAAACGGCTGATAATCTAACACCAGAAATGGGTCGCACTGTCTCTGACCTGTCTTCATCTGTGTGGAGATAAGACGATGTGTGGGGAATCGTTGGCGATAAAAGCGATCTGCATGAACAACAACGATCGGTGCTGATCCCGATTCCAGTCGCTGATGGGGCCGGTTTCACTGAATTAACTGTAACTGACCAGGGCTCTGGAAAGTCAGCATCTGATGAGGCCGAGGAGGGATACAGAGAGGAGCAACACACACAAAACCGGAGGAACTCAGCAGGTCAGGCAGCATCCATGGAATCGAATTATCTTTCGTTTCGGATCGAGACCCTCTTCAGGACGAAGCGCTGCCCCGATTTATGACGGGTTTCAGAGGGAATGAAGGAAACACTTAGTGACCTGTGGCTGAGTTGCTCCGTTAATGGATTAATTCTACAGCGCAGTTTAATTCGATAACACACGGCAACAGATCCGCGAACACTGGTTCAGGCGATCAGACCCAATAACTGACCAACGGACAGTGGGATCCGACTGTGACAGACTCCACAGGGAGACGTGAAGCGCATGACTAGGGTTTCCCTCTGATCAATAACTTAGGAAAAGTATGCTTCAAAATGCAAACATCTCCCAGTCACAACTTCCCGGAGAGATCCCTGGCCCCAGCACTGGGACATCTCTGGACAAGGAGTCATTCAAGGCAAGAACAGCGTTCTCTTCGTTCCCGTGAGTTAGAGGAGAAACATAGACTTAGTTCCACTTGTTATTAAATCGGAACATTCAGAATGTGAAATTGACAGGATCGATATCTCCGATGGGTATTTGCGCAATAATGATCAGGTTGTAAGCTTGTAACATTATCTTAAACAGGTTCACACCGGTTAACACACAGAAATAACTAACATGAAATGCTCTGCTCACTCACCAGGAACTCCAATGACGGCAATGAACATGTACAATATTTTCTCTACACTGATATCCCTATCAAACATTGCAGACATTTTCTCTGGCCAGTGATTTGTCTCTTTGTGCGACAGGCGATCTCTCGGAATGAAACATTAAGGAAGCACATGCCTGGGGTTTTTAAAGCCATTTAGCAATTCCACAGGGACAGATTTCAACAGATTGAAAAATAAAGGTTTTTAAATTATTTAGAAACCAATTACATCAGACAGCTGCAGTCCCTGCGATGACAGATTGTGATTAAATTAATGAATAATATTTAGATCAGTTGTGGGAGTTAGTTTGTTACAACAAAGGTGACCGAACCGTCCGAGGTGTCTTATCAATTAAATGTGCTTCCACTGTAAATATGTACTTCAATAGAACCAGTTGTCCGACAGAGAATATTGAAGTATCGGGGAACGTTTCTCAGACAGGACAGTACACCGGTTGTTGTTAGAACCATAACCGCAGTTTTCCCGGTGCAATATTTTGTTTTCAGTTTCTGGCAGCAAATGGCGACAAACCGATCAAAGGTGAAAGTGACGGTGAACCAGACAGAACAGTGTGTGGCTGTGAACCTCATGACATCGATAACACTGCACACAGGGGTGATGCTCAGAAAACTCCAAAAAAAAATGGGGAAGTAATACCATTTGATTTGAATGAAAATGACCTCCTTTAACAAAGGTCAGTAGATCCGCCGTTGCCATGGTCACCAGGTAGCGAGTGGTGCAGGTAGAGAAGCCGCACTTTCCCCGGGACAGGATCACGATCGCCACTACATTCACTGGAAAAAGACAGAGGGAGAGAGAGAAAGAGGAACAGATACTGGACATTACTGACCCCATTCCTCAGGGGATTGGGTTTCAGCTTTAGATCTGGAGCAGCACAGTCTGTGAACGGCTGCTAATCTAACATCAGACACTGGTCACACTGTCTCTGACCTGCCTTCTTCAGTGTGGAGATAAGACGATGTGTGGGGAATCGTCGGCGATAAAAGCGATATGCATGAACAACAACGATCGGTGCTGATCCCCATTTCAGTCATTAACGTGGCCGGTTTCACTGATTTAACCGTGACTGACCAGGCCCTTGGAAACTAAGCATCTGATGGGGCCGGGAAGGGATACAGAGGGGAGCAACACACACTAAATACTGGAGGAACTCAGCAGGTCCGGCAGCATCCGTGGAATTGAACAAACTTCGGTTTTGGGCCGTGACTTTTCAACAGGACGAAGCGGTGCCCCAATCTACGACGCGTCTCAGAGGGAAAGCAGGAACAACTCAGTAACCTGAGGTTGAGCGGCTCGTTAATGGATTAATACTACAGAGCAGCTCAATTCGATAACTCTCGTCAGCAGATCCGCGGACACTGGTTCAGGTGATCAGACTCAATTATTGACTGACAGGCAGTGTGATCCGACTGTGACCAACTCCACAGGGAGACGCCAAACACAGGACCAGGGTTTCTCCCAAGGTGTCATTGAAGTCAAGAACAACGTTCGAGTCGATCCCGTGAGTTAAATGAGAGACAGGAGTTTAGCTCCGCTATCATTAAATCTGAAAAATCAGAGTGTTGAACTGAGAGGATCAGTATCTCTGACGGATATTTCCCAATGATCATCTAGTTAGAAGCTGGTCAAATGATCATAAACAGATTTACGTGGTTAACACACAGAAATGCCAAACATGAATTGCTCTGCTCACTCACCAGGAACTCCAATGACGGCGATGAACACGTACAATATTTTCACCACACTCTCGTACCTATCGAACAATGCAGGCATTTTCTCTGTCCAGTGACCTGTCCCCACTGTGCTACAGGCGATGTCTCGGAATGAAATATAAAGGCAGCACATGCCTGCGGTTTTTAATACCATTTAGCGACTCCACAGGGACACATTTCAACAGATTTAAAAATAAATGTTTTAAAATTATTTAGAAAACAATTATGTCAGGCAGGTGCAATCCCCGTGGTGACAGATTGCGATTAAATAATTAACTAGTGCAATGTTTGGACAGTTTGTGTGAATTATTTTGTCCCAACAAAGGTGACTGAACCTTCAGTGGTTACTTATCAATTCAATGTGCTCCCAGTGTAAATATGTACTTCAGTGGAGCCAACTGAGACACACAGAATATTGAAGTAAATTGTGTCATTGTAGCTTGTATAATTATATTGAATCACCTACTGTTACCATTCTCCTCGAGAGTATAAACACTGGGATTAGTTTGTGTTTGGGGGACTCTAACGAGGGGGTCGCCAAGAAAAGATCTGCTTGTGATGGTAAATAAACACTTCCATATCCACAGAACCCTCCGCATCTTCAGTGATTTAGTCACAGTCAGAACATTTCGGTCCTCGTCCAGGACCCACCCTTAACCCTAATACATGGCCATAAAGTCTAGTAGGGGGCTGCGTATGTTTCAATCATATCACCACGTATGTGTTAAAGAACACGGCGGAGCGCTGGAGAGGCGGATAAGAAAGTGTGTAACGTGTTTCTGTGTCTCTGTGTGGATCGACACATTGTCTCTGCCTGACCCTGCTTGACTATACACGTATCCACAGACCTCGAGTTCAATTTATCCCCTCGGTTCAGTCCCTTCTCATCTGTCCCCGCAAACTGCACATGCTCTCGAACTCTCATTACAAACACTTCACAAAATGGCTGCCTGAAACATAAAAAATCAAGAGCAGAGGTCAGAATTCAAATTGCATTCATGATTAATCTGTGTACAAATGAAGCAACATTCAGATTCGTCAGAGCTCCAAATCAGCAGACACACTTGCACATTGGATCATCTCAGCAAAATTATTTCGAATAGTTCACAAAACGGCTGCCTCCGCCTTAGAAAATAGCAAGAGCAAACTTCAACGTACAAAATACATTTATTAATGAATTATCTCTAAATATAACAAGTCTGATAGTCGTCACCCCTCCAAATCCTCTGAACCTGAAATACATACACACCCCCAATGTGTGCTCTAAAACCACCGAACCCCCAAAATCCGTATGCACCCTGAAATCCACCGACATTCCCAAATCTCTGCACACACTCAAATTCGCAATGACACACAAATAAATGTGCGCCCTCAATCCGCATGCATCCCAATTTTACCTAGAAAACACCCATTCCTGCCCACATTCCCAAATCCCTGTTCACCCACCATATTCTCCAAAGCACTCCTAAATCGGTACATATTATAAAATCCGTCTGCACACCTGAATCCGTTGCACACCTGAACCCACTGATTTTCCAACATGCACATTAGTTTATCCCAGCGCAAGAATCATTTCAAATAGTTCAGAAAAGGGTGGCTTACATTATAAAAAAAGCAAGTACAGAGGTCAAAGTTCATATCGCGTTTATCTTTAAAAGAAACAACCTTGTGATTCGACACATCTCCAAATCCAGCAGCTCCTCAAAGTCAGGGTTCACCCCCGAATCCGCCAACACACCCAACTCTGCATATACAGTATCTGCAAATCTGTGTACACCCATAAATCTCTGCTGACCGACAAACCCTCATTCAAACCTCAAATCAGTGTGCAACCCCAAAGCAACTGAGACCCGGACCTGGCTCTGTTGTTCATTGTCATCTGTATGTCGTGTGAATTTCTCCGGGTCTGTCAACAAAGAACCAAAAACACAGAGTGGATCTATTCAGAGTCATGCTTACTGCGAGCTGTAATGAGAAGCATCTCCACTCTCCATGGCGAGAGATCGCTTCTGTTTTGCAGCTTACGAAGTTTGCTGTTCAATACAAATTGTCAGTCTGTGCTTTGGCTGTCATCTGTTCTGCCGGTGGCTGCTCCAGTGCATATCAACCTCCTCTCAGTGACACAGTGAACAGTGATCAATTACATGGTGCCTGTCAAGTACACACTCAGCATATAGCAAACAACTGTGGGATCTTACAGGTTCCATTCTATTACATGACAAAGGTTCGAATATATTTTACACATTCCCGCCTTTGAGTCAGCACAATCTTCTTTTCCGAGTCCGCATCAAAGGGTACCCATTTTCAATATCATCTCTTTAGTCCTACACAAAATTACAAGATGGTTGCTGTCAATATTATAACACCAGTAGTCTTTCCATAATGCAGGGCAGCAGTCCACCATCCCAGACGGCCGACAGCTTCCTGGGGGTTGTAATGATGGAAATGGTCTCCTTCTTCCTTCAGCTTCTCGGTGCCCTCACGGATGTGAGCTGTTACGTGAAGTATATTCTCCTGATTCATCATGTGCGTACGTACAACGGTCTTGGCCAATCAGGACACACGTGGCCCCTTTCCCCGCGAAAACAAAGTCCAAGCCATTCGGATTTGCAATGCCACTTTACGAACCGTCACCGATTTCGCCAACAATTTAGATATTGCTTGTTGGGTTTGTTCGAGAGTATAAGCAATTTCATTTGCTAACTTTTCCAATGCTGCTGCCATGTTAATGAGCTCCGGAGCTGCCTTGCTGATTTCCTTGGCAAGTGTCACCTTCCCTGTGTGGTTAAGAATGCATTGTTCAGGAGCCGAGAGGTAACGGGACAGCTATATAGGACCCTGGGCAGACTCCACTTGGAGCGCTTTGCTCACCTCACCACAGGAATGATGTGGAAACTATAGAAAGGGTGCAGAGGAGATCCACAAGGACGTTGTCTTGGTTGAGGAGCATGGCTTAGAGAATAGGTTGAGTGAACTTGGCCTTTTCTCCTTAGAGCGACGGAGGATGAGAGGTAACCTGATAGATGTGCATAATGTGATGAGAGACATTGATCGTGTGGATAGTCAGAGGCTTTTTCCCAGGGTTGAAATGGCTAACAGAAGAGGCCATAGTTTTAAGGTGCTTAGAAGAAGGTACAGAAGAGATGCCAGGGGTAAGTTTTTTTGTGTGTGGAGTGCGTGGAATTAGCTGCCGGCGATGGTGGTGGAGATGGATACAATAGGGTATTTTAAGAGACTCATGGTTAGTTGCACGGAGCTAGAAAAATAGAGGGCTATGGGTAACCGGACAATTTCTTTTTTCTTTTTCTTTTTCAATCTTATTATTAGTATTAATAATATTATGAACAAAATATACTTGATATATTAATAAAGGGATTACAAACATACAAATTCCCATTACACATGAAAGAATACATAAGCAATGAATACAGTATAAATAAGTTTTCCCGAAACATGAACCATATAGTATATATATGAACAAGGTAAACCTAGATATTTCATAATATGTAATATAAAGAAAGAAGAAAAAATATATATATGCAAAATTGACTAACCTACTAATCTAATATCTAAGGGGGAAAAAAGGAAGCAAAAAAAGAAAAAAAAAGGAAAACTAAAAAAGAGAGAAAAAAAGGGGCTGTTTATAATATCTCACAAGAATACATAAACATCAATGTCGTCAACTCCGATCCGAAAAAATATTGGAAAGATATGTTTGATATTATCTCCGCGGTACTGAACATCGATTTACAACCCCATCCTATTACCGCAATTTTTGGTTTACCGATGATGGACTCACTTCATTTATCTCCTTCCGCCTGTCGAATGATTGCTTTTCTCACTTTGATGGCTAGAAGATCTATTTTGTTGAATTGGAAGGAAATTAATCCTCCCACTGTATTTCATTGGTTTTCTCAAACTATGTTATGATTAAATTTAGAAAAAATTAGAAGTGGTGTATTCGATACTTCTATTAAATTTGAAAAGATATGGAGACCATTTATTCAATATTTTCATATGATGTAATGGCCCTGTGCCGGGCTTATTGGTTTTTTCAGCTTTAATCGTATTTATGTTGAGAGGATCGGAGTTGACTTAATTTCTAAAGTAGTTACATGTTCGGCATTGCATTATGGGTCGAAAGGCCTATAATGTGCTGTAGGTTTTCTATCTTTCTACATTTCTATGAGGACATCACCAAGTCTTTTTAACCTTGGTTAACATTGTTGTCCTGGGGCAAATCATTCTCTACAACACTCGTTTTCAAATTTATATCTTCATCCAGAAAAAGTGACATTCTGACTGTACTGATAAGGGAAAGAAAGGGGTCGATGTTTTCAAGTCCCATCAGCCCTGTACTAGAACCCAAACATATCCTGGCCTGAGGACCTGGACCAGTTAAAGTAACAGTTCATCTGTATTTTATTGAAGATCACAGTTAAACGGGACACATCCATTTCTACATGTGCCAGCACACCCATACAAACTCAGCAGCTTGGATGTTTGTGGCGACCACATCCGTCCGGGAAAGGACAAGAGCTAATCCATCGACACCTTTCGGTCTGTCAGTGGTTTTATCTTTTTCCCGTCGTCAAGCACGTTCTTGCAGTGAGAGGCGTGAATCCACGACGGCCTTTCTCTCACCATGATTAGTGACCAGCAATACCGGAAATGGTACTTCAAACCGAGGCTCCAAACACATCTCCCTTTTAAATGTCCGCACCACCACGTAGTCACCGGTTCACTGTGGTAGCATCTGACGGTCTCTACAGTTTGCTGGGCCTCTCTTACCTGCTGATGATATTTAGTGATTTTTTTCAGGCGATACCATAATTGAACATGCTCTCATCCAAGTGGTGTACACGCACTTGTTTAATTCCTGATGGTGCATCAGACGGCAGTCCCGTTGTGGGGACAGCCCAATGGTTCCTTTGGCAGTGGCTTCTGTAGTCATCAGACCCAAATGCAGCTCCTATTTCCACTTTAGTCTCATTTCCTCACAAATCTTCCTATGTATATTCTTAATGATTCCGTTCATATTTTCGACTCGTACCGCTGACTGTGGATGGGAGCTACAATGGAAATTTTGACCCGCTTGTTAGGCTTTGCATGCATCTTCAATGACTTTACCAGTGAAATGAGTACCGTTGTCACCGGATAGTTTCCAGGGGATCCCAGATCGCGGGTTACTTCCCTTAACAAACATTTCGTCGCTGTAACTGCATCATTTTTATCTACAAACAAATGCTTCAGCCCATCGTGAGAACACATAAATAATGTCTAATACATTCTGATACCCAAAGTGGGAGATGTCTTCAGAACCAACTGCATAAGTCGCTGCCTCTGACACCACAAGAGTGGGCCTGACAATAGCTGCATAATTGAAAATCCATTGTCTACAATATCAGATATCATTCTTTGAAAGTGTTTCAATTCTCTATGAGTCGTTCGCTGCGGGATTTAACAGAACTCTTAATCAATGTCCTTCTGTTCTGGGTTAGGGTATATTCTAGATAAGTAACTTCTGGTTGTAGAAACTCATTTCTGCTTTGATACTTTTTGAACTTTCATAGCTAGTTTATGTAAAAGATAGAGGGAGCCCTGATCGCAAGTTTCCTTACTTGGGGTGGACAACAGGGCGTCATCTACGCACTGTATTAGAGTGGTGCCAACCAGAAAATTCTTTACCTTTTTCCCCATTTGCGATTTACATTACAAAACACTGATTCCATCAAAACTATTTTCAAAACAATCACAAATTCAGAACAAAGATGTCAAAAGTCTTGAACTTCTTTTCTGCTCTATAGAAGAAAAATATCTTGTTAGTTAAGCAACTTTTAGGATTACTCTCAAATTATTCCAATTTAAACAAAATTGTTAATTTCAAATTCACAAACGTCACGCTACACCAATGAGTAATTTTCTCCTGGAATGTAGGCATCTCATATCCGGAATACAGATGCACGGATTTCAATCTGCTAAACCAGGATTTCACATTGCCAGTGTGCAATTCGGGTGTCTTTAATATGAATTACATGGAAAACAAATAAGAAAATACTAAGAAACACACAAAGAAACACACACACACTGAGACAAGACAGCACAAAAATCCATGTTTGTATCATTCCTTCATGCATTTCATTTCATGTAATATCAGAATATGTATGCAGTACACAATCCTGTGATTCTTCTTCACCAGATAGCTTCGAAACCAAGATAAGGAAGAACAGCAACACGATCAGCAACTCTTCTTCCACACCAAATGCACAAAAACAAATAAAAGCGGAACAGAAACTTTGTCTCCTGCAGCTGTTTTGAGACACAAAAATAATTACAAAACTTAAAACAACCAGTTCATTTTCACACGTGATAAAGAAACAGGGACGGGAGTTACTGCTGCGTAAGGCTCTGACACACTAATACTTTTTAAACACAAAAGTGAATTCAAGTCAGAATAAAATATTTCCCTTGATCACTTTTTTTTTGTTTTTCGAAGCCCGAGATTCATTCGAACTCTCTCTTATTATCGATTCAGCAAACACAGAACAACTTTTCCTCTCCCACGCTCACTCACAGAAACACACACACACACACACACACACACACACACACACACACACACACACACACACACACACACACTCACTCACGCACACACACACACGCACGCACGCGCGCACACACACACGGTTCATCAGTTCAGCATGAGAAAGCCATCTCCACACCTCAGAATAGATGAATCTTTTACAGCTTACAAAGTTCGCTTTCATACAAGTGTTCAGGCTATTCTGGGTGTCAGCTCCTCTACTTAGCGACTGCAACGCTTTTATTCAAGGCCTCGCAATGGACAGACCTTACCAGTTACACAATGAACATGCCTCCTGCAACACCCTCACTTAGCATATAGCAAAGCACACTGGTGTAATTCAGGGTCCATTTATGACATTACCAGATTTAATACAGAAAAATACCTCAAAGGTTCGAATATATCTCAACGGTACTCAACTTACACACTTATGAATGTCAATTAAATTCATTTATGATAACCGAATCTTCCATTTCCCAAAGTGTTGCATTGAACGTGGCCACGTTTAGGGTGGTTCAAGAGTCTCCTGCATTCCGAAGAAAGTTTACGGGGTGGATTCCTACTTTAGTTTCTACAAGGGGTCCAGCTCCAACCATGTGGTGAACACACATACAATATGGACTCCCCCTAGGTAACTCTGGATACAAGTTGTGGCTTTTCATCAGCATCATGGGCAATGCATTGTACGTAACACAGTTGTCCTTCCAGGGGCAATGGGCCATTGTTACATCCTGATAGGTCCCACCTAGATTGTGGGCAATCAAGGGCAAAATAAACTTCCTGTCCGGAATTGTATCATTTATTTGGGGATTCGTAACAGTGGGAACGTAAGTACGGTATTCCAACCGCGTGTTCGACTACCTAGCCATTAGGCGGCGCTGTTGAGCTCATCCTGATTGGCACCCCGTCTCCCTTCGTTCTGCCTCTGCACACCTTGTTCTGTTATAGGGTTGTTTTAGAACCCTGTTTTCCCTTATCCTCCTCAGTACCTTTCTCCCTCACTCTCTTTTCCCTCATTCACGTCATCCTTCTGAGATCCCATGCTTCAGCATGTGTGGGATATGAATGGATCAATCATTTCACATACCCTTCTGCTCTCCTCGGTACTATGCGATACCAAGTTCCTCGGCCAGTTCCTACTCTGTCACAGAGTCGAATTCTGCGTATCCAAAGTAGGACCAAAAACACTCGAGAAAACCGGCCACAACCTCTTCACAGATATAGAAGGTTCCTTCCTTTCTACTGTCTGCAGTTATGCAAAATCCCCACTGTCACCTCTATTAGTCCAGCAGCTTCTAATGGTGCCTTCTGTAAATCACTCCGTGTCACCTGGGCGGGTGCCTGTTCCTCCGGCAGGGCTGAAGGGAAAGCTGAAGTTAGACAGAGAAGGGTTAGCTTCCCCTCCTCCGTTTCATATAAACCGTGAGTTGTCCTGTCTGCTGAATGGACTGCGAAAGTTTCCGAGAATCATATCTCATTCACCACTCCAGCACTCAATTGGGCCAAGTCAAAAGGGACGGAATACTATGTCACACACGCCCCACATCCCCGGCTCTGGTGTGTCCTGCAGTCCCTCCATTACTACAGGCGCCATTGGGGCACTGAATATTGAAGGTTCCACCCACTCTCTGAAAAACCTGCTGGGAGGCGGGCCACTTCCCCAATAATCCTGGCTTTTATACTGTTAGTCCCGGAGTGCAGGGACAAAGGATGGCAGACGTGGCTGTTCCTCATGGAGATCGACTGTAGTGGGTTCCTGGCACGGCCAGCATGGAGGTTGCTGTCTGTGCTGGGCCTTGATGAAAAGAGCAAGAAGCAAGCAGCTGGCAGGATGGGGGAGGAAGCAGAAAGAGCCCCTGACTGGGTATGGAGTTGGAGAGAGGGATTGAGCTCGAGGTCTGGAACAGATGGGCAGTGACTTGGCCCTCACTTCTGATCCACCAGCTGGACAGTGTAGTGGTTACGGGTTGAAACACTCTATGAAGGTTGGGCATTACCTGACCATATCTGCCCCTGGACAAAGGCTACGATTACCTCATCAGGTGACTGAAGAGAGCGACCCGGTGTGTGATACAAGCGTCTCTTCATACGCTAAATCAGCCCAATCTGCATCACCATCATCGTCCGTCCTCGCACATATCACTCCTCTCCGAGCTGAGAGTTCACTTTGCAGATTTTCCATCTGTTTTAAACACTTGCGATCAGCGCAGCCTTTCCTCTCAGCTGCCGGTTTCTTCATGACATTCACAACAGCCGTAAATCCCGACCCTGACTTTTCCTTTCCCTAATTCTGTATCCGCCTGTTTATACTCCTCTTCAGTTTTCTCATGTTCTCTTGTTAACGCTTCACACTGAGCCTGAAACTGACTCATGTGGATCAAAGTCACCTGATCCTGCTCGGTCAGAATTTCTAACTCTTCCCTACACTTACATAATTCCTCCGCCAGTTTCAGTTTTTTCTCTCTTCACTTCAATTAGATCAACTAACAAACATTGCATTATAACATTTTTAATCCCTTATAATTACTTTAATTTATTTTCACTGTTTTCCACAATTCTTCCTCCAGAGTCACTGACCCTCGACTCTCAAACTTTCCTAACTTCTCCTCATAATCTGACCAGTTCCCTCATAATTAACCATGAAAGTAATCTCTGAAATCCTCTGAATTCCTGGGTTCTTCCTGTCCTTTCCCTTTCACATTTTAATATCCTAAACTACTGTGTGGTTCAACTCGACACCAGGGTCCCAGACCACTTTTCTTTCTTTTCGAGTGCACCCCAGGGCGCGAAAATACGTTCACCGTTCATCAACTGAGATCAGTTTGGAAACTCACCAGGCAACTCGTAATTAATCAAAGCTGGCGCTTTATTTTTCCTGCACAAACAACAAAGTAACTATGTTGACCCCAGGCTAACAACGTAAAACATGAATTCCACTGTACCCTCTGTAGTAATACACACTCTGACTACTTCTCAAATTCACAACATTGAAACAGAGGATCCCATTTTGTCCAAATGATCGATCATTTCTTCTCCAGTCCCTTTCTTGGGGGCTCTTTCTTGTGATGATTAGTCTCAGGAGTTATCACACCTTTGAATTTGAAACTCTTAACTTGTTAAACACCTCTTATCAGTTTAGAGGACGCATGTAATTCTTGTTGGCTGAAGTTTATCAGCCTGATGACTAACAGATTTCTATTGGATGTAGACCAAAGGCTACACAACTTCTTGCCAAAGGTGAATTCTTTTGATCTCTTCAGCTCTGGTTCAGACACTCGGCAGAAATAACGAGATTCCTTCTGCAAACCTGCCACTGAACATAATACACACCTTATCTCAGAGTGACTTCAGGTTCAGAGATAACGAGATTCCTTCTGCAAACCTGCCACTGAACATAATACGCTCCTTATCTCACAGTGACTTCAGGTTCAGAGATAACGAGATTCCTTCTGCAAACCTGCCACTGTACATAATACACACCTTATCTCAGAGTGACTTCAGGTTCAGAGATAACGAGATTCCTTCTGCAAACCTGCCACTGTACATAATACACACCTTATCTCAGAGTGACTTCAGGTTCAGAGATAACGAGATTCCTTCTGCAAACCTGCCACTGTACATAATACACACCTTATCTCAGAGTGACTTCAGGTTCAGAGATAACGAGATTCCTTCTGCAAACCTGCCACTGTACATAATACACACCTTAACTCAGAGTGACTTCAGGTTCAGAGATAACGAGATTCCTTCTGCAAACCTGCCACTGTACACAATACACACCTTATCTCAGAGTGACTTCAGGTTCAGAGATAACGAGATTCCTTCTGCAAACCTGCTACTGTACATAATACACACCTTATCTCAGAGTGACTTCAGGTTCAGAGATAACGAGATTCCTTCTGCAAACCTGCCACTGTACATAATACACACCTTAACTCAGAGTGACTTCAGGTTCAGAGATAACGAGATTCCTTCTGCAAACCTGCCACTGTACATAATACACACCTTATCTCAGAGTGACTTCAGGTTCAGAGATAACGAGATTCCTTCTGCAAACCTGACAGTGTACATAATACACACCTTATCTCAGAGTGACTTCAGGTTCATAGGTAACGAGATTCCTTCTGCAAACCTGACAGTGTACATAATAAACACCTTATCTCAGAGTGACTTCAGGTTCAGAGATAACGAGATTCCTTCTGCAAACCTGCCACTGTACATAATACACACCTTATCTCAGAGTGACTTCAGGTTCAGAGATAACGAGATTAATTCTGCAGACCTGCCACTGTAAAAAAATACACTCCTTATCTCAGAGTGACTTCAGGTTCAGAGATAACGAGATTAATTCTGCAAACCTGACATTGGACATAATACACAGTTTATCTGAGAGTGATTTCAGGCTTAGAATGGGAAACCGGAAATCGGTTGATCTGATTTGGTTATCCCATAGCAATCAGTTCACAAAATGGGGGTTACAGAGCAGCTTCCCAAAATGGCAGCCTCTATCCCTTTTACCTCATGGCAAGAACACAGATAATTGAACACTCTACTTCCACTGTCATTGACCAATTCAAGTTTGTTGTTTTCTTGCATATGTTAATTCATTCCTGATCCACAGTTGTGTATTCTGGTGCAGAGCAGTCAGGATGGGATGCTCCTCCAGTCAGATGTGGGAATTCTGGATATCTGAGTTTCCCTGATGACTATATTTGGAGGAACTGCACCCAATCACAGCACCTGACTGACTGGTTCAGGGAATTGGATGTACTCAGTATCATTCGGGAGTCTGAAGATACTATCAATGAAACATCTGCAGAGATGGCCACACCCAGAGTACAAGCTTCGGATAGGAGAAGCGTGACCACCAGCAGAGGTAAGGGTCATTAGGAAGACAGTGCAGGGCTGTCCTGTGGGCATTCTCCTCAGCAGAACACCTTGTTGGATACTGCTGGGTGGGTGGTGGTTGACCCATTGGGGCACTGCAGCAACAGAAAGGCCGGTAGCACTGTCGGCTCTGATGCTCAATAGGGAAGTGTAAATTTAGGCCTTGCGGTAGTTATAGGAGATGATAGTCAGGGGAGAGAAAGGAGATTCTGTCAATGAGGACAGGATTTAAATTAGAACTGGTTTATGTGTTACAGATCTAAACCATTAAACTCCAGTCCCATTAAACGTGAACATTAGCTGAGGAATACCTTCCACGCCCAGTGACCAGAGTGCAGAACTGGGTTTGATAAACAGCAGCAGTAATGGCCGACTTTGGCACCAACAGTCAATATTGAACTTGCCTGTGGATTCAGCAACTGTGATGGTGAAATATCCAGCCTGTAGTCAGTCGCCTGTTTAAACAGTTTCCCCAGTGTGAACTCGATAGTGCGTCACAAGGTGGGATGACTGAGAGAACCTCTTCCCACATTCGGAGCAGGCATACGGTCGCTCCCCAGTGTGAAATCGTTGATGCACCTTCAGTTGATATGAACGAAAAAACCCTTTCCCACACTCTGAGCAGATGAACAGCCTCTGTCCAGTGTGAATTCGCTGATGTGCCATCACTTGAGATGACCGAGTAAATGCCTTCCCACAGTCTGAACAGGTGAAAGGCCTCTCTCCAGTACGAACTCGCAGGTGCGCCTGTAGCTTGGATGAGTCAGTGAAATTCTTCCCACAGTCTGAGCAGGTGAATGGCCTCTCCCCAGTGTGAACTCGCTGATGTACCTTCAGTTGAGATGACCGAATAAACCCTTTCCCACATTCTGAACAAGTGAACAGCTTCTCCGCAGTGTGAGTTCGCTGATGTATCTACAGTTCAGATGACCAAGTGAATCCCTTCCCACAGTCTGAACAGGAGAATGGCTTCTTACTAGTGTGAACTCACTGGTGTGTCAGTCGGCTGGATGACCGAATGAATCCGTTCCCACAATCAGCGCAGGTGAACGACATCTCATCAGTGTGAACTCACTGGTGTGCATGCAGGTCAGATGAGTGAGTGAAGAGTGAATCTCTTCCCACAGTTCCTTGTCAATTCGTAAGTCAAATGCTAGATGTAGAAAATCCCTTGCGCAATCAATGAGTTGAAGAACTAATCTCCAGTGTAGAAATGTTGGTGTGCTCTCAGCACCCCGGTTTACTGGAGGTCATATTCAGATGAATTTGGAAGGGCTATTAAACTTGGAGATGTTTGGAGAATAACTAAGATATTGGAGGTTTTGCAGTGATCATAATATTCCAGTATTGACTGATGAGGGTAAAATGCTTGACTCTAAAATAGGGAAGGTTATGTTATTGGGAGAGTCATGTGCTGCGATTCATAATCAGGATGGTTTCAGTGACGGGTTAAACAATGTAGGGATGAAGTTCTAAGTGAACACAGTGATGTGTTGGAATGGTAGTATCAGCTGTAGCAATGATAGTATCACTGATGTAAAGCTTTATTTGTCTGTGTATAAAATGCTGTTATTAATTAGGTTAGGATGATGTAGGCTATTGTATGATTACGTATGTGACTGACAGCTCTCGCTGAAATAATATTTAAATATTTTAATCGTATTTTGAAGTT
Source organism: Hemitrygon akajei (assembly GCF_048418815.1). Lineage (NCBI taxonomy): Eukaryota > Metazoa > Chordata > Chondrichthyes > Myliobatiformes > Dasyatidae > Hemitrygon > Hemitrygon akajei. The sequence goes on along the minus strand of NW_027331920.1, from coordinate 12,432,284 downwards.
AGGCCATCATCCTTCCTCATGGAAAATGGTAGCATCAGTGCTTATTCTAAATCCGAGGATAACCCTGCATTGTTGGCTCATACCATTAATGTCTGATTTATGTAAACTGGTGGAACGTATGGCAATAGACCATTTTTATTTTATTTTGGAAAATATTTTGCATTCTATTCGTTTATCGGAAGGGTAGAATAGCTTTCTTTTCAGTTTTATATTTGGAAGATGATGATACGAAAGCACATGTAAGTAAAGATGTATGTATATCAGTCTTTCGATGTTGAAAATGCATGTGACAGTTATGGAAGGAAGAATATTTGATTACCTTATGGAAAATAGGAGTGAGGGGGAGATTGCATTTGTTTTATTTTTATCTTTCATTTGGATGACCTATGCGGGTAAACAGGGAAAGTTACATTTGACATTCTGTGAGATAGAGAATGGGACCACACAAGACATTATTTGTAGCCCTTCATCAATTATTACTATGATTAATCATACGTTCTCTGGATTGCTACTGCAGTGGGTAAATCACTATGATGGAGCTTTATGGACTAAAGAGAGTCATTTCAATTTTACTGAAAATAGGATGCAATTGGGTATTTAAAAAGTTGAACAATAGGCAGCTACATGAGGATTTAATATTTCTGTAGCTACAACACAAGGCTAGGGTTTTGTTCAAGGAGGATTAATAGAGACGCTGTTGATTGAAGAGAATATGGTCAAAATATTGATGTGTCGATGGTAAAATTTCCAGGCAGGTCCAAGGATAATAAGCTGGCATGGAAGCACCATATCAGTAAAATAATTTATAAATGTATAGGAGCATTAAATATACACCGATGCCTATGTGTGTATACTTGGGGTGCTAAACGAACATTTGTGTTGTCAATGTTAGGTCTGATCTTGATTGTGGCTCTGAGGCTGATGAATCAGCTCCATCTGAAACTTTAAATTGTTTGGATGTGATAGAAACACAGACATTAAGATTGTGTTGTGTTGCAAAAAGGACGCCCATTTTCGGCTTTACTGGTTAAAATGGAACAAATTGCCTAAACATTCCTGAATTTGAAGCTGATGTTAGCATACTGGATTAATTTAGGGAGATGAAGAAACTATCTTCCTGTTAACGATGTGGTCGAAGACTGTTGGGAACTTGACAAGAAGAGTAATTTTACGTTTGGGTGCCTGGGTTCTTATCACGCTAGGAACATGGTTCTTTCTAATGAAAGCTAAATTACCGCTAGTGAGAGACATTCTGGAGTGGTTCTTTTTTTAATACATTATTTACAATTTTCAGTTATTACAAAGACAGAACATAATGAAGACATGCAAGACAATGCAAAGGAGATGCAGCTGCAGGTGGAGCAGAGACAAAACAAATCAAAAACAAAAACAAAAAGGCTGCCAGACAATTTCCAAGATCACATAAATAGACTTTCAAACAAAAGCTGACACAATCACGGAAGCAATGGAAAATAAAATGAATAAAGGAATCCGGTTAGGCACCACACCAACTCATGAGGCCAGACAGGTCAAGATCATTATGTATGTGAGGTAATATGACACTGAGCCAAGAAAGGTCCCGTTATTCTCTCAAATATATTCTGTATATTGGGTTTGTGCAGACGCAGTCTTCCCATTTGTACAACAGAAAACATCTCCCTGAGCCAGTGTGCAAAGGTCGGTGGAGTAGTGGACTTCCAGGTCAGAAGAATAAGTTTCTTAGCCACCACCATTCCCAGATGTAGAGCAACCTGCATGTCGTGCGGCAACTCAAGAGTCACTGCAGAGCATCCAAAGATGGCGAGGTCGTGATTGGGCTGAACGTCTCTGGAACAGGCTTTTGAGAGCCACTCAAAAATTGCAGTCCGAACGTTGTATAATGCAGGGCAAAACCAGAAAAGATGCGCTCGTGAGCCCTCAGCAGATCGGCACTTGTACTCAGGAGGTACAGATGGGAAGATGCGATTCGGTTTTGTTTTTGAGTAAAGCATCACCTTGTACTGGATTAACCTGTAGCGGGAATTAACAGAGCAACAGTGAACCCGGGACATTGCCTCCTCCCAAAGTTCCGCTGATATCTCTGAGTTCAGGTCCCCAGTCCAGGCTTCCCTAATAAAATCTGTAGAAACCAAAGGAGTAAAGCAATTCACAAATTTTGATATTAACTGTTTGGAGTCTGGAGGGAGCAAGAGGTTTTCAAGAAAGGGATGGGTGCTGGAAATCGGCTCCAAGTGTGGGCACTTTTCCTTAACATAGTGTCTAACTTGGAGATAGGAAAAAAAACTTGTGAATTTGGAAGGTTGAACTGAGTGCTTAATTGTGTGAATGATGCAAATTGGCCATCGATGTCAGTAAAGGTCACGTCTTTATGTATATATTAAAGCAGACGTTGACAGATTCTTGATTGGTCAGGACATGAAGGGATATGGGAGGGAAAGCCACGTTGAAATGGTGGAGCCGATTCGATGGGCCAAATGGCCTAATTCTGCTCCTATATCTCATGGTCTTATGGACTGGAGACAATGCGGTCGCCTCTGGTTGTGCTCAGGACGCGGAATGCTATATTAATGCATTGAAGTACCGAAGTGACCGGATATTATACTGCACTGATCAGCTGCTGCCTGAATATTGACTGAGTTTCCGGGTAAATAAATGTGTTGGTGCATCAGCTGAAATCCTTAAGAAATTTCCCGACGTGGTGAAAAATGATTTCAGAATTGTTGAAATCGTATCCTATTCCTGAGACCTGACAATGTATGAAATTTACAACCATTGTTATCCACAGGAGGATGAAGCTGCCGGAGAGGGTGAAGAGTAAAATCACAGACCTCCTCCTGCTCTCCATCTCCGGGTCACTGCGGTTCTCCCCCTTGCTCTGACCCTTCAGCCCCTTACGGACACGGCTGGCCATTAAAATGTCAGGGCGTTGACAAGCAGGATCCCAGCAAATGGGAGGAACGGAGTTAAAACTGTATCGAGCCAATTATATGTTACCCACCCAGGGTCAATGAAATAATTATCCTTGACCACACAGAACCACAGTACTTTGTCGATGATCACCCTGGGTTGCCAGTGTGAAGTATCGTGGAATGTTTTTCAGACAGAACAGTAAACCGGTTGTTTTTAGAACTACAGCCGCAGTTTTCCCGGTGCAGTATTTTGTTTTCAGTTTCTGGCTCAAATGGCGACAAACCGGTCAAAGGTGAAAGTGACGGTGAACCAGTGAGAACAGTGTGTGTCTGTGTAGCTCAGTACATCGATAACACTGCACACAGGGGTGATGCTCAGAAAACTCCACGGGAAGTAATAGTATGCGACTTGACGCAGAGTGACCTGGATGACAATGGTCAGTAGATCCGCCGCTGCCATGGCCACCAGGTAGCGAGTGGTGCAGGTTGAGAGGCCGCACTTCCCCCGGGACAGGATCACAATCGTCAGTTGTGCTGTGAGGATTACATTCCTTGACTTCTCCAGTGCCTTTAACACCATCCAGCCCAAGATCTTAAGGCACAAACTAACGGAGACGGGAGTAGACTCTCACATGGTGGATTGGATAGTGGACTACTTGACAGATAGACCTCAGTATGTGCGGTTGGGAGACTGTAGGTCTGACACGGTGGTCAGCAGCACAGGGGCGCCGCAGGAAACCGTACTCTCTCCAGTCCTGTTCACCCTGTACACATCAGACTTCCAATATAACTCAGAGTCCTGCCATGTGCAGAAGTTCGCTGATGACACGGCCATAGTGGGGTGTGTCAGGAATGGACAGGAGGAGGAGTATAGGAAACTGATACAGGACTTTGTGATATGGTGCAACTCAAACTACCTGCGTCTCAATATCACCAAGACCAAGGAGTTGGTGGTGGACTTTAGGAGATCTAGGCCTCATATGGAGCCAGTGATCATTAATGGAGAATGTGTGGAGCAGGTTAAGACCTACAAGTATCTGGGAGTACAGTTAGACGAGAAGCTAGACTGGACTGCCAACACAGATGCCTTGTGCAGGAAGGCACAGAGTCGACTGTACTTCCTAAGAAGGTTGGCGTCATTCAATGTCTGTAGTGAGATGCTGAAGATGTTCTATAGGTCAGTTGTGGAGAGCGCCCTCTTCTTTGTGGTGGCGTGTTGGGGAGGAAGCATTAAGAAGAGGGACGCCTCACGTCTTAATAAGCTGGTAAGGAAGGCGGGCTCTGTCGTGGGCAAAGTACTGGAGAGTTTAACATCGGTAGCTGAGCGAAGGGCGCTGAGTAGGCTACAGTCAATTATGGATAACTCTGAACATCCTCTACATAGCACCATCCAGAGACAGAGAAGCAGTTTCAGCGACAGGTTACTATCGATGCAATGCTCCTCAGACAGGATGAAGAGGTCAATACTCCCCAATGCCATTAGGCTTTACAATTCTACCGCCAGGACTTAAGAACTTTTTAAAAGCTATTATTAATGCTTTTTGAGATGGTGATTTAGATGCATATCATTTTTTTTACTGAGTTTTGTATGTAATTAGTTCTGCTACAACAAGTGTATGGGACATTGGAAAAAAAGTTGAGTTTCCCCATGGGGATGAATAAAGTATCTATCTATCTATCTATCTATCTATCTATCTATCTATCTATCTATCTATCTATCTATCTATCTAAATTCGCTGGAGGGCGAAAGACAGAGAGGGAGGAAAAGAGAGAGGGAACGAGAGTGTGGAGGAGGCAGAGAGGGAGAGAGCGTGTGAGAGAGGGAGAGAGAGACGGGGAGAGGTAGAGAGAGAGATAGAGAGAGGAAAAGAGGGAGGGACAGAGAGAGATGGGGAGAGATAGATGGAGAGAGAGCGGTAGAGGGAGAGATAATGGGAGAGACAGAGATAGAGTTAGAGTTCCATTTAGAGTTCCAGTTAGATTAGACAGAGATTGGCAGATAGAGGGATAGAGATAGAGTCAGAGGTACAGATTTAGAGAGATAGAGGGATAGTGAAGGTGAGAGTAATGGACAGATATAAACAGAATAAGACATAACAGAAAGTGGGCATTACTCGACACGTTCTCCAAGAATTAACACGGGATCAGGTTTTAATTGAACTAAAGATATAAAGAGATAGATTCGGTGAATGTCCGCTTATCTAACATCCGGTAACCCCTGCACGAGCTTGAGAAGGAGAGGATTCGCGGGATGTTTTCAGTTTTTTAAACGGCCAACCAATTGGGAGCAGAGGAGCTGAAGACAGCCGGTCGGCGAGTAAACTGTAAAAGAAGTTCCGCCAAGCGAAGCAGCCATCGTCGGAGTGCACTGAGTCAGAGTGGGACAGCTTTGGCTCAACAGGCAAAGGTAAGTTATTATTGCGGTTGTTTTTTTTTTCTCATTCGATTTGTTTTTTAACTAGTAGGTTTAGAGAGAATGCCAGGCAGCATGTTGGAATGTCTGTTTCAATGCGATGGTTATTGTGAGGAAGGCAGACGAACTGAGGGCGTGGATTGACACATGGAATTATGACATCATAGCCATCAGTGAAACTTGGCAACAGGAGGGGCTGGACTGGCAGCTTAACGTTCCAGGGTTCCGATGTTTCAGACATGACAGAGGCAGAGGGATGAAGGGTTGGTGGGCCGGGTGGGGGAAGGTGGCAGAGGAATTGCTAGGCAGGGAAAATGATTCAGCAGTGCTTCGGCAGGGCAGATTAGAGGACTTGTCTACCGAGGTCATATGGATGGAGCTGAGAATGAGAAATGGGAAAGGTATGACCACATTAATGAGATTGTATTACAGACCACCAAATAGTCAGCGAGAATTGGAGGAGCAAATCTACAGAGAGATAGCAAACAACTGCAGGATACTAGTGGTGTGCCACAGGGATCAATGCTGGGTCCATTGTTATTTGTCATCTATATCAACGATCTGGATGATAATATGGTAAATTGGATCAGCAAATTTGCTGATGATATAAAGATTGAAGGTGTAGTGGACAGTCAAGAAGGTTTTGAAAGCTTGCAGAGGGACCTGGACCAGCTGGAAAAATGGGCTGAAAAATGGCCGATGGAGTTGAATACAGGCAAGTGTGAGGAATTGCACTTTGGAAGGAAAGAAAAACAAGGTAGAACATACAAGGTAAATGGTAGGGCACTGAGGAGTGCAGTAGAACACAGGGATCTAGGAATACAGATACAAAATTCCCTAGAAGTGGCGTCACATGTAGATAGGACAGTAAAAAGATCTTTTGGTAAATTGGCCTTTATAAATCAAAGTATTGAGTATAAAAGTTGGAATGTTATGGTGAGGTTGTTTAGGACATTGGTGAGGCCGTATTTGGAGTATTGTGTGCAGTTTTGGTCACCGAATTACAGGAAGGATATTACAGAGAGGATTTGGCCAGAATGGATTGAAAAAGAACACAGGCAGGGATGATGGCAGAGCAGCAATGGCTGGAATTTCTGGAAGCAATTTGGAAGGCACAGTATATATACACATCAAAGAAGAATTATTCTAATCGCTAGATAACACAACCATGGTTGTCAAGAGAAGTCAACCCAAAGAGAGGGTATATAATAGAGCGGAAGTTAGTGAGTTGAAGGCAACTAAACAATAATTAAAGAAGTAAAGGGAATATGAAAGTAAACTGGTCAATAATATTCAAGAGGATACCAAAGTTTCTTCAGATACATAAAGTGTAAAAGAGAGCTGAGAGGGAATATCAGACCGCTGGAGAACTGAGCTGGAGAGTTAGTAATGGGGAATAATGAAATGGCAACTGAACTGAAGAAGTATTTTGCATCATTCTTCACTGTAAAAGACAGTAACAGAATGGAGGAAGCTGCTCGTGTCAACGATCATGAAGTGTGTAACCATCAGTAGGGAGAAAGTTCTTGGAAAACTGAGGGGAGATGTCACCGGGACCAGTTGTTGTACACCCCAGGGTTCCGAAAGACGTGGCTGAAGAGAATTGGAGACATTTGTAATCATCTTTCAAAAATTGCCAGATTCTGGAATGGTTCCCGAAGATTGGAAAGTTGCAAATGTCACTCCGCTCTTTAAGAAGGGAGAACGGCAGTAGAAAGGAAGTTTAATAGGCCATTTAATCTGATCTCAGTCGTTGGGAAGACATTGGGTCGATTGCTAAGGATGTGTTTTCAGGGTACTTTGAGGCACATGATAAAATAGGATGTAGTCAACATGGTTTCCTCAAGATAAAATCTTGCCTGCCAAATTTGCTGGAATGCATTGAAGAAATAATAAGCACAATAGACAAAGGAGAATCGGTTAATATGCTGACAAGTTGCCACACACAAGGCTGCTTAGCAAGGCACGAGACCACGGTATTACAGAAAGAATCTAGCATGGGAACAGCAGAGGCTGACTGCTGGAAGTCAGAGGGGGAATAAAGGGAGCCTCTTCTGGTCGGCTGCCGGTGACTAGTGGTGTTCCACGGGGGTCTCTGTTGGGCCAATTCATTTACATTACATGTCAATGATTGGGATGACAGAATTGATGGCTTTGCAGCAAAGTTTGCAGACGATACGAAGGTAGGTGGTGGGGCAGGAGGTTTTGAGAAATAGAAGGGCTACAGAAGGACTGAAGACAGATTAGGAGAATGAGGAATGAAGTGGCAGATGGCAAACAGTGTTGGGAAGTGTATGGTCATGCACTTTGGTTTCAGATATAAAAGGGTTGACTGAAAGGGAAAGCGACCGAAGAAGAGAGCAGTAGTGATGGGGATTCGACAGTGAGGGAACAGGCAGGAGATTCTGTGGACGTGAACGGGACACCCGGATGGTATTTTGTCTCCCAGGTGCCAGGGTCAGGGATGTCTCAAATCGCATCGACAACATTTTGGAGAGGGGGTAGCTGCCAGTTGTCTTGGTACATATTGGTACCAATGACATAGGAAGGAAAAACAATGAGGTCCTGAAAGAGGAATCTCAAGATCTAGGTAGAAAGTTGAGAAGCAGGAACTCCCAGGTAGTAATTTCTGGATTGCTACCTGTGCCACGCGTCAGTGAGGGCAGAAACAGGATGACTTAGCAGATAAATACATGGCTGAGAAGCTGGTGCAGAAGGCAGGGCTTCAGGTTCTTCGATAACTGGGATCTCTTCTGAGGGGATGACCTGTTCAAAAGTGACAGGTTGCACCTGCAACCGAGGGGGACCAATATTATCACAGGCAGGTTTGTTAGAGCCGTTGGGAAGGGTGTAAACTAACTTGGCAGGGCGGGGTGGGAATCAGAGTGAAAGGACTCAGAAAAGGATGGGTGGTAAAAAGTAAAGATAGCATGCAGTCAGATTGTCAGGAAGGGCAGGCAGGTGATGGGACTTAGTTGCAGCCAACAGGCTGAGTATCAAATCATCAGGGATACAAAACCAGAAAGGATGGTCAATACGGAACTCAAGGTATTGTATCTAAATGCGTGTTATATAAGAAATAAGGTGGATGATCTTGTTGCAATATTACAGATTGCCACGTATGACGTTGTGGCCATCACTGAATCGTGGCTGAAGGATGGTTACAGTTGGGAGTGGAGTGTCCAAGTTTACACGTTATTTTGGAAGGTAGGCAGAGGGTGTGATGTGGCTCTCCCGGTAATAAATGGCATCAAATCAGTGGAAAGATGTGATATAGAGTAAGAAGATGTTGAATCGTTGTGGGTTGAGTTAAGAAACTGCAAAGGTAACAGCATGTTGATGACAGTTATATACAGGTCTCCCAACAAAGCAAAAATTAGTGGGTAGATAGATGATTGGGACATTTTTAAAAACCTGCAGAGAGCAACTAAAAAAATCATCAGAAGGGAAAAGATGAAAGCTGAAACGAAACAAGCAAATAATATCGAAGTGGATAGTAACAGTCTTCTGAAGTATGTTAAAAATGAAAGAGAAATGACAGCGAATACACGGCCGCTAGCAAATGAGGCAGGAAAAATAATAACAGGGGACAAGGAGATGGCTGATGAACTAAATAAGTATTTTGTGTCAGTTTTCACTGTAGAAGACACTAGCAGTATGCCTGATGCTGTAATGTGTGAAGGAAGATAAGTGGGTGCAGTTACTGTTACAAGAGAAAAGGTGCTCAAAAAGCTGAAAGACCTGAAGGTACACAAGCCACCCGGACCAGAGGAACTGCATCCTAGGGTTCTGAAAGAGGTGGCATCAGAGATTGTTGTGGAATTAGAAATGATGTTTCAAAAATCAATGGACTCTGGGATGGTGTCAGATGACTGGAAAATTGCAAATGACACTGCACTCTTTAAGAAAGGAGAAAGGCAGCAGAAAGGAAATTATAGACCAGTTAGCCTGACCTCAGTGGTTGGGAAGATGTTAGAGTCAATTATTAAGGAGGAAGTGATGGAGTACATGGTGACATAGGACAAGATAGTACAAAGTCAGAATGGTTTCTTTTAGGAGAAATCTTACCTGACAAATCTGTTGGAATTCTTTGAGGTGATTACAAGTAGGATAGATAAAGGGGATGCAGTGCGTATTGTATATTTGGCCTTTGACAAGGTGCCAGACATGAGACTGCTTACCACGTTAAGAGCCTATGGTATTACAGGAAGATTACAAACATGGTTGGAGCATTGGCTGATTGGTAGGAGGCAGCGAGTGGGAATAAAAGGATTGTTTTCTGGTTGGCTGCCAGTGACTAGTGGTGTTCCGCAGGGGTCTGGATTGGGACCAGTTATTTCTATGCTCTATATTAATGATTTAGATGATGGAATAGATGGCTTTGTTTCCAAGTCTGCAGATGATACAAAGATTGGTGGAGGGGCTGGTACTGTTGAGGAATCAGGTAGGATGCAGAAGGACTTAGACAGATTAGGAGAATGGGCAAGAGAGTGGCAAATTAAATACAATGTTGGAAGGTACCTGTTCAGGCACTTTGGTGGTAGAAATAAATGTGTGGAATATTTTCTAAACGGGGAGAAAATGCAGGAATCTGAGATGCAGAGGGACTTGGGAGTCCTTGTGCAGAACACCCTGAAGGTTAACTTGCAGGTTGAGTCAGTTCGGTGGTGAGGAAGGCACATGCATGTTCGAATTCATTTCAAGAGGTCTAGAATACAAGAGCAAGTAGGTGATGCTGAGGATTGATAAGGCATTGGTGAGGCCTCACCTTGAGTATTGTGAACTGTTTTGGTCCCCTCATCTAAGAAAAGATGTGCTGGCATTTGAAAGGGTCCAGAGGAGGTTCACAAGGATGACTCCAGGAATGAAAGGGTTATCATACGAGGAATGTTTGATGGCTCTGGGTTTTGTTGGAATTCAGAAGGATGAGGGAGGATCTCATTGAAACCTTTCGAATATTGAAGGCCTAGACAGTGTAGATATAGAAAGGATGTTTCCCATGGTATGAGAGTCCAGGACATGAGGGCACAGCCTCAAAATAGAGGGGCATCCTTTCAAAACAGAGATGCAAGGAAATTTCTTTGGCCAAAGGGTGGTGAATTTGTGGAATTTGTTGCCTCATGAAGCTGTAGAGGCCAGGTCGTTGGGTGTATTTAATGTAGAGATTGACAGCTTCTTGTTTGGACATGACATCAAAGGTTACGGGGAGAAGGCCGGGATCTGGGGTTGAGGAGGAGATTTAAAACAAAGGATCAACCATGATTGATGGTGGAGCAGACTCGATGGGCCAGATGGCCTCATTCTGCTCTTATGTCTTATGGTTCTTTTGGTCTTATGGACTATTTTCTAAATGGGGAGAAATTTCAAAAACTGAGATGCAGAGGGATTTGGGAGTTCTTGTGCAGGATTTCCTGGAGGTTAATTTGCAGGAGTCTGTGGTGAGGAAGGCATATGCGATGTCACCATTCATTTGAAGAGGACAAGACAATAAACGCAAAGATGTTGAGTCTTTATAAAGCACTGGTGAGGCCTCACTTGGAGTATTGAGAGCAGTTTTGTGCCCCTTATCTTGGAAAGGGTGTGCTGAAACTTGACAGGTTTCAAATGTGGTTCATGAAAATGACTCCAGGATTAAATGGCTTGTTATATGAAAATCTTTCGACGGCTCAGGGTCTGAATTCACTGGAATTCAGAAGAAGGAAGGGTGACCTAATTGAAACCTATTGAATACTGAGAGAGCTTGATGGAGTGAATGTGGAGAAGGTGTTTCCTCTGGTGAGCATGTCTAAGGACACAGACTCAGAATAGAAGGGTGTCCATTTGGAACAGAGATGAGGAGAATTTCTGTAGCACAGAGAACTGAATCTGTGGAAAACTTTGCCTCAGAGAGCTTGCGAGGCCAATTCATTATGAAATTTTAAGACAGAGGTAGATTGATTCTTGATTGGTCAGGGCATGACGGGATACGGGGGGAAGACGGGCGATTGCTGCAGAGAGGAAAAATGGATCGGCCATGATGAAATAGCTGAGCTGACATATTAGGGAAAATGGTCCTATGGTCTAATACAAGAATAAAAAGCTCCTCTGAAGGTATATGGGGTCCTGTGGAGAGCCTGCACGGAACACTGTGCACAGGTCTGGTCCCAGTCCCAGAGGCAGTCTATCGGATAAAGGGAATGAAGAAGTTTCCCAGATTGATTTTGGGGTTGTGTTAGTGTCCTCAGAAAGATTACAATGATTGATAGATAGATAGATAGATAGATAGATAGATAGATAGATAGATAGATAGATAGATAGATAGATAGATAGATAGATAGATAGATAGATAGATAGATAGATAGATAGATAGATAGATACTTTATTCATCCCCATGCGGAAATTCAACTTTTTTTCCAATGTCCCATACACTTGTTGTAGCAAAACTAATTACATACAATACTTAACTCAGTAAAAAATATGATATGCATCTAAATCACTATCTCAAAAAGCATTAATAATAGCTTTTAAAAAGTTCTTAAGTCCTGGCGGTAGAATTGTAAAGCCTAATGGCATTGGGGAGTATTGACCTCTTCATCCTGTCTGAGGAGCATTGCATCGATAGTAACCTGTCGCTGAAACTGCTTCTCTGTCTCTGGATGGTGCTATGTAGAGGATGTTCAGAGTTATCCATAATTGACCGTAGCCTACTCAGCGCCCTTCGCTCAGCTACCGATGTTAAACTCTCCAGTAATTTGCCCACGACAGAGCCCGCCTTCCTTACCACCTTATTAAGACGTGAGGCGTCCCTCTTCTTAATGCTTCCTCCCCAACACGCCACCACAAAGAAGAGGGCGCTCTCCACAACTGACCTATACAACATGTTCAGCATCTCACTACAGACATTGAATGACGCCAACCTTCTTAGGAAGTACAGTCGACTCTGTGCCTTCCTGCACAAGGCATCTGTGTTGGCAGTCCAGTCTAGCTTCTTGTCTAACTGTACTCCCAGATATTTGTAGGTCTTAACCTGCTCCACACATTCTCCATTAATGATCACTGGCTCCATATGAGGCCTAGATCTCCTAAAGTCCACCACCATCTTCTTGGTCTTGGTGATATTGAGACGCAGGTAGTTTGAGTTGCACCATATCACAAAGTCCTGTATCAGTTTCCTATACTCCTCCTCCTGTCCATTCCTGACACCCCCCACTATGGCCGTGTCATCAGCGAACTTCTGCACATGGCAGGACTCTGAGTTATATTGGAAGTCTGATGTGTACAGGGTGAACAGGACCGGAGAGAGTACGGTTCCCTGAGGCGCCCCTGTGCTGCTGACCACCGTGTCAGACCTACAGTCTCCCAACCGCACATACTGAGGTCTATCTGTCAAGTAGTCCACTATCCAATCCACCATGTGAGAGTCTACTCCCATCTCCGTTAGTTTGTGCCTTAAGATCTTGGGCTGGATGGTGTTAAAGGCACTAGAGAAGTCAAGGAATGTAATCCTCACAGCACAACTGACCCCCTCTAGGTGAGAGAGTGATTTGTGCAGCAAATACGTGATAGCATCCTCCACTCCCACCTTCTCCTTATATGCAAACTCAAGGGGATCCTGGGCGTGCCTGGTTTGTGGCCTCAGATTCTGTATTATCAGCCGCTCCATGGTCTTCATAACGTGCGACGTCAAGGCAACAGTTCTGAAGTCATTCAACTCCTTTGGTTGTGGTTTCTTCGGTACCGGGACAATACAGGATGTTTTCCACTGTCTGGGTACTCTTCTCTGCTCCAGGCTCATGTTGAAGATGCGCTGTAGTGGTTCTCCCAGCTCAGTCGCACAGGCCCTCAGTAATCGTGGGGAAACTCCATCCGGTCCAGCCGCCTTGCTGGTACAGATCTTCCTCAGTTGACCTTCCACCTGTGCAGCCGTAATCCTGGGCGTGGGCAAGGTCTCCTGTGAGTGGCTAGTTTCCTGTGAGGGAAGTAAGCCTGGTGTGGATTTCTGCGGTGAGGATGAGATTGAGCTGTCGAACCTGTTGAAGAAGTTGTTCAGCTGGTTCGCTTTCTCCACATCTCCACTCATGTTCGACCCCGCTTTGCACCGCATCCGGCGATGATCTTCATCCCATCCCACACCTCCTTCATAGCTTTTTTCTGCAGCTTTTGTTCTAGCTTCCTCCTATACTGCTCCTTTGCCCCCCTTATCTGTACTCTGAGTTCCTTCTGAACTCTTTTAAGCTCCAACCGATCACCATCTTTAAAGGCCCTCTTCTTCTGGTTTAGGAGGCCTTTGATGTGACTAGTGATCCAGGGCTTATTATTGGGATAGCAGCGAACAGTTCTAACAGGAACAACTGCATCCACACAAAAGTTAATATAGTCCGTTGTGCATTCAGTGACCTCCTCAACGCCCCCACAGAGCCCCCCTTGCAGTACATCCCAGTTAGTAGTACCGAAGCAGTCTCTCAGGGCCTGTTCAGCTTCAGGAGTCCACTTCCTAAAAGAGCGTGTGGTAGTGGGATGCCTCATCACAATTGATTTATATCGGGGCTGTAACAAAACTAGGTTGTGATCAGCTTTCCCCAATGAAGGCAGTGGGGATGCACTATATGCCTCCTCTACGTTTGCATACAGTAGGTCAATAGTCCTATTACCCCTGGTGTAGCAATCCACGTACTGGGAGAAAGCAGGTAGTGTCTTGTCCAAAGTCACATGGTTGAAGTCCCCTGTAATTATCACCAGTGCCTCAGGGTGCTGTGTCTGAAGCCTAGCAACAGCGGAGCTGATGACGTCACACGCTACCGTTGCGTCGGCACGCGGCTGGACATACACATTCACCACAATGACGCTTGCGAATTCTCGAGGCAGGTAATATGGCCTCATACTCACGGCGATCAGCTCAATATCTCTTTCACAAACGGAGATCTTTGTACTCACATGCCCAGGGTTACACCATCTTACGTTAATGTAGACAGCGAGTCCCCCTCCTTTCTTCTTCCCACACTTTTTGGCATCTCTGTCAAATCTTACCGTAGTAAAACCAGGTAATTCTACATTTACATCCGGGATGTTAGCCGTCAGCCATGTTTCGGAAAAACACATTAAACTGCATTCCTTGTATTCTTTAACATTCCTTACTAATGAGGCTAGTTCATCCAATTTATTTGGCAGCGAGTTCACGTTCCCCATAATGACCGAAGGAACAGCGGGTTTATAACGCTTCTTCATCTCCGTCCACTTATCCCTGCGCAGTTTTCCAGCCCTGGAGCCGTGGAACATCCGTTTAATTTCGTTCGGGATCTGGATCTGTTGCGCAACACTGACTTGCACCTTTCTCAGCGCAAGTAGCTGGTTTCTCGAATACAACTTTCTCTCCATCTCAATATTAAATAAATACGAAACATCACACTATGACTAAAAAAAACAGAAACAACCTAAAAAAGAATGATCAATTTATCAAATCTCGGGAGCAGCTGGAAAAGGCTGCCGCTCAGGTCGGCGCCGGAAGTAGGAAGATTACAATGATTGGGCCTGTCTCAAAACTAGAGAAATAAGAGGTGGTCTGACTGAAACAGGCACAGACTCACAGGGTATTGACGGGGTAGGGACAGGAATGATGGTTTCCCTGGCCGGGGTTTGGGGAGGGAGTTGAACAAGGGTTTACAGGCTCGAAATCCGAGGTCACCTCAGCAGGGCTGAAATCCGGAGTAATTTCCGCACCCAGGTGGTGGTGAATATTTGGAATATTCTCCACAAGTTTTCTAAATTTAAAGTCAAATTTAGGGGCTCAGCGATGATGGGAACGTTGCAGGAAAGTGGAGCTGATGTCGAAAATCAGGACTATTGTGAGGAAAGAGTAGAATAGGCGCAACGGGCCGAATGGCCACGCATACTCCTGTTTCCTATTTTCTAAAGCACGAGTTTACCTTTGCGCCTTGTTCTCCCTTGGTTTTCAGCCGTTCGGATTGCATAGGGGAGCGGTGAGAGCTCCGGAGATCCATCGGCAACCACTGCGGGGCTGCTCCAGTCTACCAGCAGTAAGGGACGGGTCTGGGAGACAACTCCAGACAACAGGCCCCGATCCTCGGCGGGGAAAGGCCGGGCGCCCTCCCTGTAGCTGAAACATCTCACGGAATCTCCGCCAGTCTCTTCAGCTCTGCCTTCGAAAGGATTCAACACCCGCCGGTGGTGCAGCCGAAACCCGAGGCGCAGTTCCCAGTCTCCGACCTCACTGGGTCCCGGTTCCAAACTCCGGCCCGGCCGAGCGCTCAGCATCCCGCCCACAGCCTCTACTCAGCCAATGAGAACATCATTTTCCCAGCACTGGTCGCTGATTGGCTGTGAGTGTCTGAGGACCGGCTGCTACTGGGAGCTGGAGATGTCAGTCACAGTTTGTTCTCAGGATCAAAGGAAGTTCCCGGAAACTCATATTTCAAAGTAAATTTTATTACCAGAGTACAGATAAGTCCGCACATACAACTCCGAGAAGCATTTTCCTGCGGACATACTTAGAAAAAGTATAGAATAGTAACCATAACAGAAGCAGGCAGTGAAAGATCAGTCAGAGAGCTGAAGGTAACAAACTGTGCAAATGCAAATATGGAGAAACATCGATAAATAACAAGAGCATGAAATAACCGCAGCGGCTGCTGATGGCTCTCCGGAGCTCTCACCGCTCCCCTGTGCAATCCGACAGGCAGAAGGCCAAGGCAGAACAAGGCGCAAAGGTAAACTCGTGATTTAGAAAATAAGAAACAGGAGCAGGCGTTGCCATTCGGCCCATTGCGCTGTTCTGCTCCTCACTCAGAACATGTCTGATCTTTGACCTCAGCGCCACTTTCCTGCAACGTTCCGAACATCGCCGAGCCCCAAAATATGTCCGTTTAATTTAGAAAACTTGTGGAGAAAACTCCAAATATTCACCGCACTGAGTTGGGGAAATTTTTCCTAATCTCAGTCCTGCTGAGGTGATCTCGGATTTTGAGTCTGTGATCCCTGGTTCCACTGCCCAGCCAGGAGAAACATCATTCCTGCCCCTACCCTGTAAATACCCTGTGAGACTGTGTCTGTCTCAATCAGGAAGCTTCTCCATGTGAACCTTGTGTTAATGAAATTGGTGACAGTTCTTTCAGACCAGCAGCTTTGACCACAAGAACACCAGACAGTGGTCAGCACGGAATGTCCTGCAGTTACTGCAGGAGAAGGACTGGATGGACACAGTGGAGTGGTTCCCTGAGCAGACAGTCCAGACCGTCTGGCAGAATGCCTCCTCACCAGATCTCACCAACAGGCAGCAAGACCTCACCTGTCTGGCGGCGAGAGGGCCCCTCCCAGTCTGATCCTTGCTGCATGCCCGGAGATCACTCCCACAGCGCGCTGCCCCGAGATTACTGCAGTGGAGACGACAGGGTCCCTCCCAGTCTGATCCTTGCTGCATGCCCGGAGATCACTCCCACTGCGCGCTGCCCCGAGATTACTGCAGTGGAGACGAGAGGGCCCCTCCCAGTCTGATCCTTGCTGCATGCCCGGAGATCACTCCCACAGCGCGCTGCCCCGAGATTACTGCAGTGGAGACGAGAGGGCCCCTCCCAGTCTGATCCTTGCTGCATTCCCGGAGATCACTCCCACAGCGCGCTGCCCCGAGATTACTGCAGTGGAGACGAGAGGGCCCCTCCCAGTCTGATCCTTGCTGCATGCCCGGAGATCACTCCCACAGCGCGCTGCCCCGAGATTACTGCAGTGGAGACGAGAGGGCCCCTCCCAGTCTGATCCTTGCTGCATTCCCGGAGATCACTCCCACAGCGCGCTGCCCCGAGATTACTGCAGTGGAGACGAGAGGGCCCCTCCCAGTCTGATCCTTGCTGCATGCCCGGAGATCACTCCCACAGCGCGCTGCCCCGAGATTACTGCAGTGGAGACGAGAGGGCCCCTCCCAGTCTGATCCTTGCTGCATGCCCGGAGATCACTCCCACAGCGCGCTGCCCCGAGATTACTGCAGTGGAGACGAGAGGGCCCCTCCCAGTCTGATCCTTGCAGCATGCCTGCTGACGTTTTTGTCGCACTAGGTTTTTACGAGATGGGATTGCTAGCCATATGGCCAACCCTCCTCCGCTCGTAGCCGGGCTTAGACAGACCATGGCCGCGTTTTGTTATCTGTTGTCTTTTTAATGTGCTTTTGATCCCACACTACACATAGAAAGGGCCAGAATTTCCACTGAACACATTCAGCAAAACCATGTTGATTCCCTGAACAAACACGAGGAAATCTGCAGATGCTTGAAATTCAAGCAACACACACAAACTGCTGGTGGAACACAGCAGGCCAGGCAGCATCTATAGGGATAAGCACTGTCGATGTTTCGGGCCGAGCCCCTTCATCAGGACTAACTGCAAGGAAAGATACTATGAGATTTGAAAGTAGGAGGGGGAGGTGAAAACGCGAAATGATAGGAGAAGACCGGAGGGGGTGGGGTGAAGCTAAGAGCTGGAAAGGTGATTGGCAAAAGGGATACAGAGCTGGAGAAGGGAAAGGATCATGGGACGGGAGGCCTAGGCAGAAAGAAAGGGGGAGGGGGAGCACCAGAGAGAGATGGAGAACAGGCAGAGTTATGGTCAAAGAGAGATTAAAAAAAAACAAACAACTAAATATGTCAGGGATGGGGTAGGTAGGGGAGGAGGGGCATTAACGGAAGTGAGAGAAGTCAATGCTTATGCCATCAGGTTGGAGGCTACCCAGATGTTGTTCCTCCAACCTGAATGTGGCTTCATCTTGATAGTAGAGGAGTCCATGTATAGACATATCAGAATGGGAATGGGACGTGGAATTAAAATGTGTGGCCACTGGGAGATCCTGCTTTCTCCGGCGGACCGAGCGTAGGTGTTCACCGAAACGATCTCACAGTCTGCGTCGGGTCTGACCAATATATAAAAGGCCACACCGGGAGCACTGGACGCAGTATACCACACCAGCTCTCCTGATGAAGGGTCTCGGCCCGAACCGTCGACAGTGCTTCTCCCTACAGATGCTGCCTGGCCTGCTGTGTTCCACCAGCATTGTGTGTGTGTTGTTTGATTCCCCGAGTCTGCAGCTCGCGTAGTGGACAATCGCGGTACTGCAGGGGATCAGCAGCTCCCCGAAAGTGAAATCATTCTGAATCAGGAAGTGCTGGGAGTTAACATGGCTTCGAAAGGAGAGAACGAGAGTTTGAGCGAGGAGGTAATTTGTCCCGTCTGCCTGGATTTCTTCACCGATCCGGTTATACTGGAGTGCGGACACAACTTCTGTCGCTCTTGCATCACACAGTGTTGGGAAAGGGAGCAGAGAAACTCCTGCCCGGAATGTAGAGCGGTGTTTGCTGACCGCACCCTCAGGGTGAATCGGGCCTTAGCAAATCTGACACAAAAAGTTCGAAATCTAAACCTGAATACGAAAGGGAAGGAAAGTAATCGTCACTGCGAGGAACATGAGGAAGAACTGAAGCTGTTTTGTGAAACGGACAAGACACTGATCTGTGTGATGTGTGCAGTGGCGGAGGAACACAGAGAACACTGCTTCAGGCCGATTAAAGGAGCTGTTAAAATCTACAAGGTAAAAACTAACGTTAGTTTAATACTTAAAATATTTCCAGTGTCCTACATATCATCACACGAGCCTCAATAACTAACACATAACTCTCTGCAACTTCCGCCATCTCCAACGGGATTCTAGCATCTCTCCGCCCCACAGCCCACCTCCGCACCCAGCAGCTCTCCGCTCTCTATTCGGATCGCGGTCCACGTCCTGTATCGCCCTGATCCACTCGCTCCTCCCCACTGATCTCTCTCCTGGCACTGACACCTGCAAACCGGACAAGTACTACACTTGACTCCTAACCTCCTCCCTCGTCACCATTCGGGCCGCAAACAGCCCAGTTCCTCCCGTTTCTTCCATGGTCGATTGTCCTCTCGTATTAGATTCCTTCTTCTCCAGCCATTTACCTGTTCCAGCTGTCTCCTCTCAGCTTCTCACTTCAACACCCTCCCCCACGTTCCCCCTCACGTTGTCTCACCCGTCACCTGTCAGCTGGTTCTCATCCCCAACATTTTTATTCTGCAATCTGTCCCATTCCTTCCCAGTCCGAATGAAGGATCTTATCCGGAAACACAGACTGTTTATTTCCCCTGAATACATGCTGCCTGACTCACTGAGTTCCTCCGGCATTTTGTGTGATAATCGGGTTTGATCACCTGTTTCTTTTGATGCATCTTTGTTTCTATTTCCTTCACTCTCTGACTTTCAGGATCAGGTAAAATCTTCCTTAGACTCTCTCACAAAAAAGAAATCAGACTTCCAGGAAAAGGAGCAGCAACAGAAAGAGAAGATTTCCGGAGTTCAGGTGAGGCTTCCTGAGCGGAATTTCTGATATTACTGTCGAGTTTTGCTCCATTTAATGCAGAATAACATAGTATCGCAGCTCCAGTGACCTGGGTTCGATCCTGACCTCTGCTGCTGTCTGTGTGGAGTTTGCATGTTCTCCCTGTGCTCATGACAGTTTCAGACACATCCCAGGGACATGCTGGATGAATGGTTAATTACAATTAACCCTGTGAAGGTGGGGGAGAGTGATGTGAATCAGCTGGGAGTTAATGGGTCACTGAGGGAGAATAAGTTTCAGGAAAATGTGAGGGAATGGGGTTGACGGGAATGTCTCAGAAGTAGTATGGACCCCAATGGACCGAATGGTCACTTTTATGTCATAAGGAAATAGAACACAGCAATGCAGTAAACTAATCTTCACGTTTCATTCGACAGGAACAGTCACACAGCGTTCAGACTCACATCACATCCCAGTTTGCTGAACTGCGCCAGATTATCACTGAGAAAGAGCAGAGCTTACTCTGGGATCTCAGGGAAGAAGAGAAGAGGATTCTCAAACCAATGGAGAAAAATCTTCTTAAAATTCAAGAGAATATAAGGATTATTCAGGAGGAAATCACTAAGTTAAAGGAACAGATGAATCAAAAAGACGGTGTGATATTTCTCAAGGTGAGGGATTACATTTCAATTTATTTCTGTCAAATTGAACTAAATGAACAGCGGTATATTTGAAATAAACACAACACAGCGGCCAATTCTACCAAATCAATTGCCGCTGCTGGAGACCTCACACAGAGTGTTCTCCTTGCATGACGAACCTCCAATCACTCCATTAATGACATTATAAATATCGGAGACAGATATTTGATCCTTTATCAGCAACATACAATATTTAAGCGATGAAATTTCAGCATAATTAATCGTAAATTAAACTGCAATTAATCGGTCAACAAAAGATATGGCATTTGCCAGTCCCAGGATCAAAACAGCCCAGAACAAAGTACGAATATGTAACTTATTCCCATCACTTTTACCACGTCCCCACTCACGTGACTGTTTATCGTAATAAACACCTAACACAGAATACAATGCAGACAGAAAACAGACGTGTTGCTCCTACACACAGCATTTACAAATGGCAGTAAACTGTTTCTCAGCAAACAATCGATGCAACTATTCAGGGTTGTTGTTTCCCCAAAACTGGACTTCCACAACTTCTGTACATCCCAGGTCAGAATGCAATCTTTTCTGAAATGATTTACTCTGATCATAACACAGAGCTGCTGATTGTGTCCTTAATTATCACATTAAATATCCTCTAAAACTCCCATTAACACCCAGTTCCAGTCACAGGCTGTGAGTGTGTTTGGTGTGAGGGTCTCTCTGTCAATCAATGAGAACAAAGAATGTGACCCACACATCAGACTTATCCTCCATATCCAGTTTCCATCAGATTACGGAATCTTTCACTGTCTCTACTTTTTCGGATAAGTTTTACATGGGATTGTGTCCCATTCTCCGTCAAGAGCAGGCCATTCGGTCCATCTTCTATCAATTTCCCCTCAGCCACAATCCTCCTGCCACCTACTCAAGGCACCCAGCAACAGTGCCCGAACTCCCTGGTCCCTCACGTGTTTATCCAGCCTCCCCATTACAGTCAGTCTCTGCTGTTCCATTTCAACCACTCCTGTGGCAGCGAGTTCCACATCCTCTTCACTAAATTTCTTGTGGGATTTATTAAAAACCAGCTGGCATTTTATCTTTGACTGAAGGTCTCCCCATAAATAGAAACACAGAAACAAAGAAAACCTACAGCACAATACAGTCTCTTTGGCCCACAATGCTGTGCCGAACATCTACTCACTTTAGAAATTACCTCCAGTTGGCCATAGATCTCTATTTTTCCAAGCTCCATGTACCTGTGTGGGAGTCTCGTGAGAGATCCTATCGCATCCACCTCCATCTTCGTTGCCGGCAGCTGTGTCTACTTCCAAGCACCTGTGTCCTCTCGTGTTCGCCATAATGAGGTACTTTTTCCACCTTCGCGCAAGCAAATCCATCACTGATTTTAAATTGTTCCATTTTATCATTCTGACGTCTTATCCAGATGATAATGCACAGCCTGTCCTGTCTCTCCTGTCAGTTCCATCCTCTCAGTAATGGTCTAATTTTCAGAAACTTTCCTCTTTAATTCTCTCCGTGGTTCTGTATTGTCCGTGTGTGTGAGTGACTGTGGGAGTGGGAAGTTTCAACATCTTGGAATGATTTGGATGAAATTCAGGACGTGGACAGTAAGTCCAAGTCTAATCAGATTTGTGCTTTTATTTACTTCAGGAGGAAGCTCATCGAAACAGGAGGTAGGACATGCTCTTTACTGAAACCCTGTATGGATTTGTAAAATACTTCAAAATTCCAGCTTATCACCAGCAGTTTAATATTTACAGAATCAGTGACGATGTCCAGGAATTATCAGTGACAGATGAGGCCCTACCAGTTGAAAAATTTGATCACATCTATTTGTTGAACACAGTGCTGAGAGAAACACTTGATGCTATTAACCGAGGTAAAACTTACAAAGATTCATTTCTCTTTGTTTATGAGACACAACTAAGTTACATCTGAGGCAAGGATTGGCTGTAATAATGGGCTGAAAGGGAACTGATGTTTATTCCACATCAACGGCATCAACTGGGGGGCATCACTGTCACATGGTCAGCTGGAGATGTCAGACCCCTGAACACACCAGCACAGGGTCACAATACAACCAATACACGGGATTGGCAGATGAACCACTGTGTCCTGATTCCAGACACACTGCACTAACACACCAAGACATGAGCTTGAATCCTTCCACAGGAAATGGGAGATTAATACAGATTTCATGATATTGTAGGGAATAAAAGCGGGTAGCAGTGCGGTGATCAGGATTGTCAGAAAAATACACAAATCCTTCGTGCGGATTTGACTGTGTCAGACTCTGACTGACACAGGTCTTCACCCCACCCCCCTCCTGAACCCGCAACTCTCACTGATGTTAGATGGAGAAGAGGGGAGCTGTAGTGACAGGGGACTCAATCGGCAGGGGAACAGACAGGAAAATCTGTGGATGTGAAGGGGATACCCGAATGTTATGTTGCCTCCCAGGTGCCAGGGTCAGGGATGTCTCGGATCGTATCCGCAGCATTTTAGAGAGGGAGGGAAAACAGCCAGATATCCTGGCACATTTTGGAGCCAATTACATAGGAAGTAAAAGCAAAGAGGTCCTGAAAATATAATTTGGAGAGTTTGGTAGAAAGCTCAGAAGCAGCACCTCCGGGATTGTAATTTCTGGATTGCTGCCTGTGCCACGTGCTGATGAGGGTAGAAACAGGACAATTTGGCAGATTAAATTTGGCTGAGAAGCTGGTGCAGGGGGCATGTTTTCAGATTCTTCGATCATTGGGATCTCTTCTGGAGGAGGAATGACCTGCTCAAAAGGGAGAACAATATTCTCACAGAAAGGTTAGATGGAGCTGTTGGGGAGGGTCTGAACTAATTTGGTGGGGGTGGGGTTGGGAATTGGAGTGAAGGGATAGGACTGATGGTAAAAATGCAAAGATAGCGTGCAGTCAGACTGTCAGATAAGGCGGACAGATGAGAGGACAAAATTGCAGCCAGCAGGGTGACTATCAGTGCATTAGAGATGCAGAATTAAAATGGGTAGCAGATATAGTACACGAAGTGTTATATCTCAATGCATGGAGTATGAGAAATAAGGTGGATGATCTTGTTGCACTATTACCGATTGTCAGGTATGATGTTGTGGCCATCACGGAATCGTGGCTGAAGGACGGTTGTAGTTGAGATCTGAATGTCCAAGGTTACACAGTGTATCTGAGGTATAGGAAGGAAGGAAGGCCGATGGGGTGGTGTGGCTCTGATGGTAAATCAATAGAAAGACATGACATAGGATTGGAAGATGTTGAATCCTTGTAGGTTGAGGTAAGGAACTGCAAAAGTAAAAATGACACTGACAGCAGTCATATACAGGCCTCCCAGCAGTCAGTAGGTTGAGGCCCACAGATTAAAACTGGAAATAGAAAAGGCTGATGAAAAGGACAATGTTATGATAATCATGGGTGATTTCAACATGCAGGTCAATTGGGAAAATCAGGTTGGTAAAGGATCTCAAGAGAGTGAGTTTGTTGAATGCAATGTGGTGGCTTTCTAGAGCAGTTTGTCATTGAGCCTACTCGGGGAACAGCTCTACTGGATTGGGTGTTATGTATTGAACCAGAAGTGAGTAGTTAAAAGAAACCTTAGGAAGCAGTACTCACAACGTGACTGAGTTCAACTTGAAATTTGATAAAGAGAAAGTAAAGTCTGACATTATAGTATTTCACAGAAGTGAAAGAAATTACAGTGGTGAGAGAGGAGTTGGCCAAAGCAAATTAGAAGGAGATGCTGGCAGGGATGACAACAGAGCAGAAATGGTGTCAGTTTCTGGGAAAATGACGAAGGTGAAGGATAGATATATTCCAAAAATAAATAAATACTAAAATGGCAAAATAGTAAAACCGTGGCTGACAAGGGAAGACAAGTTATTGTAAAGGCAAAAGGGAGGGCATACAACTAAACAAAAACTAATAGGAAGACGGATGATTAGGAAGCTTTTAAATAGCTACAGAGAAGAACTAAAAGGATGATTGGGTGAGAAAAAGTAAATAAGAAATTGATTTGAATTGAATTGACTTTATTACTTACATCCTTCATATACATGAAGATTAAAAATCTTTACGTTAGGTCTCCATCTAAATGTGTGATGTGCAGTTTATAGTAATTTATGATGAATAATATGTACAACAGGCTGGTTAATATAACATAGAAATACAGTTGTGCCCACATGAGTTAATCAGTCTGATGGCCTGGTTGAAGAAGCTGTCCTGCATCCTGTTGCTCCTGGCTTTTATGCTGCGGTACTGTATCCCGGATGGTAGCAACTGGTACTGTTTGTGGTTGGGGTGACTCTGTCTCCAATGATCCTTCAGGCCCTTTTTACACACCTGTCTTTGTAAAACAAATTAGCAAACAATATCAAATTGTTTTTCAAGTATTGTAAAAAAATAAAACAGAGATGAGAGTGGATATAGGACCGCTAGAAAATGAGGCTGGATATATAATAACACAGTATAAAGAGATGGCAGATAAACCACATATTTTGCACCAGTCTTCACTGTGGAAGACACTAGCACTGTGCCCGGTGTTGAAGAGTGCGAGGGAAGAGAAGTGAGTGCAGTTACTGTTACAAGGGAGAAGGTGCTCAAAAAGCTGAAAGCCCTAAAGGTACATAAGTCACCCGGACCAGGTGAACTTCACCCTAGTGTTCTGAAAGAGGTCGCAGTAGAAATTATGGAGGCATTTTAAATGATCTTTCAAAAATCATTGGACCCTGGCATCGTGCCAGAGGACTGGAAAATGGCAAATGTCACTTATTTCTTTAAGTAAGGAAGAAGGCAGCAGAAAGGAAATTATTGACCAGTTAGCCTCACCTCTGTGGTTGGGAAGAAATTGGAGCCAATTGTTAAGTATGAGGTTATGGAATACTTGGTGACACTAGACAAGACAGGGCAAGTCAGCATGGCTTCGTTAAGGGAATATGCTGCCTGACAAACCTGTTGGGATTCTTTGAGGAGATTACAAGCAGGATAGATAAAGGGGATGCAGTGGATGTTGTACATTTGGAATCTCAGAGGGCCTTTGACAAGGTGCCACACATGAAGGTGGTAACCAGTTTAAGAGGCCAGGGTATTACAGAAAAGTTACAGGCATGGTTAGAACATTGGCTGATTGGTAGGAAACAGCGAATGAGAGTAAAGGTATCCTTTTCTGGTTGGCTGCCAGTGACTCGTGTTCCACAGGGGTCAGTCTTAGGACACCATCATGTTACGCTGTATATCAAGATCTAGCTGATGGAATAAACTATAAGATATAGGAGCAGAAATATGCCATTCGGCTCATCGAGTCTGCTCCACCATTCAGTCATGGGCTGATCCAATTCTTCCAGTCATCCCGACTCCCTTGCTTTCACCCTATACCCTTTGATGCCCTAGCTAATCAAGAACCTATCTATCTCTGTCTTAAATATGACTTGGCCTTAACAGCCACTTGTGGCAACAAATTCCACAGATTTTCCACACACTGACTAAAGTAATTTCTCCACATAGCAGTTCTAAAAGGCCGTCCTTCAATCCTGAAGTCCTACCCTCATGTCCTAGAGTAGATGGCTTCGTTTCCAAGTTTGCAGATGATACGAAGATTGGTGGAGGGGCCGGTCGTGTTGAGGGAACAGTTAGGCTGGTCAAGGACTTGGATGAGGAGAATGGGAAGGGAGGTGGCAAGTGATATACAATGTTGGAAAATGCATGGCCATGCACTGTTGTCATAGAAATAATGTGCAGATTTTTTTTTCAGATGGGGAGAAAACCCAAAAAGCTGAGATGAAAATGGACTTAGCAGTCATTCTGCAGAATACACTAAGGGTTAACTTGCAGATAGAGTCAGTGGTGAAGAAGGCAAATCCAACGTTAGCATTCAATTCAAGGGATTTTGATAGCATTCAATTCAAGAGCAGGGATGTGATGCTGAGGCTTTATAAGGCACTGGTGAAGCCTCACCTTGAGTATTGTGAACAATTTTGGGCTCCTCATCTAAGAAAAGATGTGCTGGCATTGCAGAAGGTTCATTTCATAAGGATGATTCCGGGAATGAAAGGGTTATCATACGAGAAACGTTTGATAGCTCTGTGTCTGTACTCGCTGGAATTTAGAAAGATGAGGGGGGATCTCATTGAAACCTTTCGAATGTTGAAAGTCCTAGACAGAGTAGATGTGGAAAGGATGTTTCCCATGGCGGTGGAGTTTAGGACAAGAGGGCACAGCCTCAAGATAGAGGGGCGTCTATTTAAAACAGATGCGGAGAAATTTGAGCCAGCAGCTGGTGAATTTGTGGAACTTGTTCTGTGTATTTAAGGCAGAGCTTGATAGGTTCTAGATTGGACACAGCATCAAAGGTTACGGGGAGAAGGGAGTGGGGCTGAGGAGGGAACAAAAGGATCAGCCATGATTGAATGACGGAGCAGACTCGATAGGCAAATGGCCTAATTCTGCTCCTATGTCTTATGGTGATCAGACCACTACATTGAAGCATTGTGAGAATGAGCTCGGACACACCAACAAGCATTGACATGGGTCAAGATTTCATCTCGGGAGAAGCACACACAGCATAACCGGCCGGGCAAAGCTCCCTCACACACATACACAGGAAGGACTGGCAGATTGTAGTCAGAGCCTCAGCAATGTACGTTATTATTTCCCTCAGTAACCTGGAAACCAATCTCTTCAGAGACAGTCATTTATTCATTTAAACAACTCAATCACGTGTGACACATTGTCAACACACACCAGACATGTGATGACTCACTGTAA
Source organism: Hemitrygon akajei (assembly GCF_048418815.1). Lineage (NCBI taxonomy): Eukaryota > Metazoa > Chordata > Chondrichthyes > Myliobatiformes > Dasyatidae > Hemitrygon > Hemitrygon akajei. The sequence continues at coordinate 12,405,167 of NW_027331920.1, read as the reverse complement.
CATACAAATTATTCAACGTGCACCATACTCTCCTTCAATGTGTATACACACCACACGGATATTTACCACAATCACACACACACACACACACACACACACACACACACACACACACACACACACACACACACACACACACACACACACACACACACACACACACACACACATACTATCAGAGTATGACATACGTCCACAGAAATAGGCATAAATTCCCATTTAGGTTTGAAATCTGCCGTCCTTACCCAGTCTGTCTGTTCTGTGGCATTGAGCTGCCCTCTGACGTGACGTCACATCAACACTTCACAGACAGAGTCCGGGATGAGATTCCTCAGGAGGATGATCTGGGAGGGTTTGATGGATGTTGAACTGACGGCCCACTTCATCAATCTGCAAGACTAAGATGTCTTCTTGAGCATGGCCCATTTGTGTGTGTTTGCCCCCCCATCCCTCTAACCATTTTCCATCTGTGTACGTGCCCAAATTTATTTTAAAATATTTTATTTTTTACCTTTTTCTGCAGTGTTTGAGGGCAAATTCGATTTACCAACCTCCCTCTCTATTGGAATGTCACCCGATAGACCACTCAGAAAAAATTCCCGTCTCACTTTCAATCTGAGGCCTTTGGTTCTGTACTCCCAATTCTTGGAAGAAGAAACTTCATTTAAGCTCCTTATGAATTATTTACCTCGATAACGGGCCATACCTGAACATCCTACACTACAGCTGAATAGCCCAAGCTTATCCACTCTCTGCTTTTAACCCAAGCCCCCAGTCCTGGTAACATCCTCATGAAGCCTCCTGCCCCATGTAATGACATCCTCCCCATATTCGGGAACCGGAAATGCAGACAATGCTCCAAGTGTGGTCTATCATCGACATCAAAGGCCTTGCTGAATTTCATGTGGACAGTGTGGAATCGGCTGATGAATACAGGACTGAAGGTGTTTTTTTTTTTGGATTGGGAAAAGAGGGGCGGCGTGGGAGCTAAATTCTGAAGGAAGGCAGTTTTCTAAAAAATAAACTTTGCGTACAAGAACGGCGAGACTGCGCAGGACAGCGCGGAGAGTTTAAAAAGATGACCACCCTATACATCGGGCAGCGGAGTGGGTGGCAGCAGAGTGTAGGGCTTTGGCTCAACGGGCTTAGGCGGTAACGGGAAGAGGCGAGAGCGAGGCACCGACTCTTTTTCTCCCCTTTGGCAAATCGGCCCGGCGGACGGGGGAACAGCAGGGCACATTAGCTAACGGTTTAAAAAGTTCGTGTGTTTGGCAAAGTAAGTGGGTGAGTAGACCTATCTTTCTTTGTTTCATTCCTGTAGAATTAGGTAGCATGTCTGCAGGGTTAGTGCGTCGTTCAGGGTGTCAGATGTGGGAAACCTGGGAGACCTCCAGCCTCCCTGATGGCCACATCTGCACCAGGTGAACCGAGATTCAGCTCCTCGGAGACCGTGTTTGGGATCTGGAGCTGCAGGTTGATGACCTACTGCTTATTAGAGAAAATGAAGAGGTCATAGACAGGAGCTACAGGGAGGTAGTCATCCCTAGGCTACAGGGGTCAGAAAACTGGGTGACTGTCAGGAGTGGGAAGGGAAATGCCCGGATAGTGGAGAGCACCCCTGTGGCTGCCCCCCTCAGCAACAAGTATATCGTTTCGGATGCTGTTGAGGGAGATGACCTGACAGGGGATGGCCACGATTACCGGGTCTCTGGCACTGAGCATGGCGCTGTTGTGCAGGAGGGAAGGAGGGAGAAGAGGAATGCGGTAGTCATAGGGGATTCCATAGTCAGGGGAACAGACAGGAGATTCTGTGAGACTGATAGAGATACCCGCATGGTGTGCTGCCTCCCAGTTGCCAGGGTACGGGATGTCTCGAATCGGGTCCAGAATATCCTGAAGAGAGAGGGCGAGCAGCCAGCTGTCTTGGTACATGTTGGTACCAATGACATAGAGAGGAAAAGGGAGGAGGTCCTGAAGAGAGATTTCCAGGAGTTAGGAATGAAGCTGAGAAGCAGGACCTCCAGGGTAGTAATCTCAGGATTGCTACCTGTGCCACGTGCTAGCGAGGGCAAGAATAGTAGGATCAGGCAGATGAATGCGAGGCTGAGAGACTGGTGCAGGGGTCAGGGCTTCAGATTCTTGGATCATTGGGATCTCTTCTGGGGGAAGTATTACCTGTTCAAAAAGGACGGTTACACCTGAACCCGAAGGGGATCAATATCATAGCGGGAATGTTTAATAGAGCTGTTAGGGAGGGTTTAAACTAATTTGGCAGGGGAATGGTAAACCGGAATGATAGAGTGGAGGAGTGGGAAAACAGAAATAAATCTAAGATAGTGAGCAGTAAGGATGCCAGGAAGGACAGGCAGGTGATGGGACAAATTTGCAGCCAATGGGATGAGGTGCAGTGCAATGAATGCGAAAAGTACCAAATACTGGACCTAAGGTGTTTTTCTTAAATACACACAGCATAAGGAATAAGGTAGATGATCTTGTCGTACAGCTACAGATTGGCAGGTATAATTTTGTGGCCATCACTGAGACGTGGCTAAAGGATGCATGTCTCTGAGAGCTGAACGTCCAAGGATACACGGTGTATCGGAAGGATAGGCAGGTAGGCTGAGTGGGTGGCATGGAAATCATATTAAATCATTAGAAAGAGGTGACATAAGATGAAAGGTGCTGAATCTTTCTGGGTTGAGCTAAGAAATAGCAGGGGTAAAAGGACCCTGATGGCTGTTATCTACAGGCCTCCTAACAGCTGCAGTGAGGTGGACTACAAATTACAACGGGAAATAGAAAAGGCTTGCCAGAAGGGCAGTGTTATTATAATTGTGGGGGATTTTAACATGCGAGTGGATTGGGTAATTCAGGTCGACACTGGATCTCAAGACAGAGAATTTGTAGATTGTCTACGAGATGGTTTTTCAGAACAGCTTGTTGTTGAGCCCACTAGGGGATCAGAGGTACTGGATTGGATATTGTGTAATGACCCAGAGGTGATTAGAGAGATTGAGGTGAAAGAACCCTTTGGAGGCAGTGATCGTAACATGATTGAGTTCACTGTGAAATTTGAGAAAGAGAAGCCGAAATCCGATGTGTCGGTATTGCAGTGGAGTAAAGGAAATTACAGTGGCATGAGAAAGGAACTGGCCAAATTTGACTGCAAAGGGACACTAGCGGGAGGACGGCAGAGCAGCAGTGGCTGGAGTTTATGCGAGAAGTGAGGAATGTGCAACACAGATATATTCCAAAAAAGAAGAAATTTTCGAATGGAAAAAGGATGCGACTGTGGCTGACAAGAGAAGTGAAAGCCAAAGTAAAAGCAAAGGAGAGGACATTCAAGGAAGCAAAAATTAGTGGGAAGTCAGAGGATTGGGAAGTTTTTAAAAGCTTACAAAAGAAAACTAAGAGGGCCATTAAGAGGGAAAAGATGAACTATGAAAGGAAGCTCGCAAATAATATCAAAGAAGATACTAAAAGCTTTTTCAAGTAGATAAAGAGTAAGAAAAACAGGTGAGAGTGGATATAGGACCGATAGAAAATGATGCGGGAGAAATTGTAATGTGAGATAAGGAGATGGCTGAGGAACCGAACGAGTATTTGCATCAGTCCTCACTGAGGAAGATATCAGCAGTATACCGGACACTCAAGGGTGTCAGGGAAGAGAAGTGTGCACAGTCACAGTTACGACAGAGAAAGTACTCAGGAAACTGAATAGTCTAAGGGTAGATAAATCTCCAGGACCAGATGGAATGCACCCTTGTGTTTTGAAGGAAGTAACTGTGGAGATCGCGGAGGCATCAGCAATGATCTTTCAAAAGTCAATAGACTCTGGCATGGTTCCGGAGGAGTGGAAGATTGTAAATGCCACTCTGGTATTTAACAAAGGGGCAGAGAAGCAAAAAGTAAATTATAGACCTGTTAGCTTGAGAAATGGTTGGGAAGTTGCTGGAGTCAATTGTCAAGGATGAAGTTACGGAGTACCTGGAGGCATATGACAAGATAGGCCAAACTCAGCATGGTTTCCTTAAAGGAAAATCCTGCCTGACAAACGCATTGAAATTTTTGAGGAGATTACAAGTAGGCTAGACAAGGGAGATGCACTGGATGTTGTTTATTTGGATTTTCAGAAGGCCATGGACGAGGTGCCACACATGAGGCTGCTAAACAAGATAAGCGCACATGCAATTACTGGTAAGTTACATATGTGGATAGAGCGTTGGCTGATTGACAGGAAACAGAGATTGGGAATAAAGGGATCCCATTCTAGTTGACTGCCAGCTACCAGTGGTGTTCCACAGGGGTCCGTGTTGGGGCCGCTTCTTTTTACGTTGTATATCAATGATTTGAATTATGGAATAGATGACTTTGTGGCTAAGTTTGCTGATGATAGAAAGATAAGTGGAGGGGACGGTAGTGCTGAGGAAACAGAGAGTTTGCAGAGAGACTTGGATAGATTAGGAGAATGGTGAAAGAAGTGGCAAATGAAATACAATGTTGAAAAGTGTATGGTCATGCACGTTGTTAGAAGAAATAAATGGGCAGACTATTATTTAAATCGAGAGAGAATTCAAAATTCTAAAATGCAATGGGACTTGGGAGTGCTCGTGCAGGATGTCCTTGAGGTTAACCTCCAGGTTGAGTCGGTGTTGAAGAAGGTGAATGCAATGTTGGCATTCATTTCTAGAGGAATGAATATAGATTATAGGAGCAGGGATGTGATGTTGAGGCTCTATAAGGAACTGGTAAGACCTCACTTGGAATACTGTGTGCAGTTTTGGGATCCTCATTTAAGGAAGTATGTTCTGACATTGGAGACGGTTCAGAGAAGATTAACTAGAATTATTCCGGGAATGAGAGGGTTAACATATGAGGAACATTTGACCGCTCTTGGACTGTACTCCGCGCAGTTTAGAAGAATGAGGGGGAACCTCACATAAACATGTCGAATGTTAAAAGGCATGGACAGAGTGGATGTGGCAAAGTTCTTTCCCATGATGGGGGAGTCCAGTACGAGAGAGCATGACTTAAGTATTGAAGGGCGCCCATTCAGAACGGAGATGCGAAGAAATTTTTTGAGCCAGAGGGTGGTGAATCTGTGAATTTCTTGCAGCAGTGGAGGCCAAGTCATTGGGTGTATTTAAGACAGCGATTCATAGGTATATGAGTAGCCAGGGCATCAAAGGTCATGGTGAGAAGGTGGGGGAGTGGGACTAAATGGGAGAATGGATCAGTTCATGATAAAATGGTGGAGCAGATTCGAAGGGCCGAATGGCCGGCTTCTGCTGCTTTGTCTTATGATCTTATTTGAATGCACCAGTATACGTAATAAGGATCTTGTAGCACAGATAGAGTTTGACAGGTACAAACTTAGGCAGGTGCGACTTTGGTTGAAGGAATAAAGACATAGACAATTCTATAAACAGGGGGAAAATTCAAAAATCAGAGGTGCAAAGGGACATGGGTGTCCTTGTGCAGGATTCCCTGAAGGTTAACTTGCAGTTTGTGTCAATGGTAAAATTTGCAAACTCAATGCTTGCTTTCATTTCGAGAGGATTAGAATACAAGAGCAAGGATGTAATTCTGAGGTTTTATAAGGCATTGGTCAGACCACACTTGGAGTATTGTGAGCATTTTTGGGTCGCGTATATCGGAAAAGATGTGCTGGCATTGGAGAGGGTCCAGGAGGCTCACAAGAATGATTCCGGGAATGAAAGAGTTAGCATATGAGGAGTGTTTGTTGGTTCTGGGCCTGTACTCACTGGAGTTTAGAAGAATAGCTGATTTATTATCGCACACAACCCTATTCTCCCGCCTCCTCCCCATAAATTTTGAGACTCCTACTGATCAAGAAGTTTACTTACCAACTTCTGCTTTAAAAATCAAACAGGAGAAAATCTGCAGATGCTGGTAATCCAAGCTACACAGGTCCAGATGAAGGGTCTCGCCAGATCTCTCTGACACCTGTCTGGAAAGAGTTGATGTTGGGAGGATGTGGGTGGGTCGAGAACGGTAAGCTCAGCCTTCGACTATAGGGATGTCCATTTAGGACAGAGATGAGGAGGAATTCCTTTATCCACAGGATAGTGAATCTGCCACAGGCAGCTGTGGAGGCCAAATAATTGAGTATATTTAAAGCAGAGTAACACACACAAATTGTTGGGGGAACAGCAGGCCGGGAAGTTTCTATGAAAAAGAGTAAACAGTCGACTGTTCAGACTGAAACACTTCATCAAGACCTGTGTTGCTTAAGGGTTCCTGCAAAATCATCCCCTGTCCTAATGAGGGGCTGCGGAGGATGGGGTTGTGGGAAAGGGGACAAAGTCATCCTCATCTACCATCTTTGCCCCCTCCAGCTTCTCATTACGTCTACACACACAGTTCACCCACAGGCTTTCTACCCCTCCCCCTCCTGGTTCAATCTGCCATTCATCTCTCCCCTACCGGTTCCCATTATCACCTCCTTTACTGTCTCAAACCATCACACTGCCCCACTTCACACTCACAAATGAATGTGAACATTGTATGACGGGCCTGTTCCTGTGCTGTACTGCTCTAAGTTCTCTGTTCCCAGTTTCGAAGAATGAGAGGAGATCTCATGGGAACACAAAATTCATTCAGGGGTCAACAGGCAGGAGTGAGGAAGGATGTTTCCCCTGTCTGAGGAGTCAAGGGCCAGGGGTCTCTCTGCTCTCCGTCCAGCGGAAAACCCCTCGGTCCCCGTGGCCGCGCTGCCCGAGTCTCCCCCCGATCATTGGGGCCGCGCTACCCGAGTCTCCCCCCCACCCCCCCCCCCCCCCACCGATACCCGGGGCCCCGCTGCCCGAGTCTCCGCCCGTTCCCCGGGGCTGCGCCGCCCGAGTCACCACCCGATCCCTGGGGACTCTCTAATTCTCTGCTTCTCCCCCTAGTCTCTGTCACCCTGGATGTGGAAACGGCGAATCCGTGTCTCGAGGTGTCTGAGGATCGGAAGAGTGTGAGATGGACCCCGACCCGGAGGAATCTCCCTGACACCGGGAAGAGATTCACACACTGGGCTTGTGTGCTGGGATCGGAGGGATTCACATCGGGAAGACATTACTGGGAGGTGGAGGTGACGGGGAATCGGGTCTGGTGGCTGGGAGTCGCCGCAGAGTCTGTGGAGAGGAAGAGACGTTTCAGTCTGAGTCCGGAGACCGGATTCTGGGTCATCGGGCGGGTTGGTGACGTGTTACATCGGGATTATGACTTGTCTGGTCTCCCCTCCCCTGAGTCGCGTCTCGCTGCCGGTCCCATCCCCGGGAGGGTGGGAGTTTATCTCAGTTACGAGCCCGGGACAGTTTCATTTTACAACGCGGAGACCAAGTCCCATCTCCATACCTTCACTGGGAATAAATTCACGGGGAAACTTTATCCTCTCTTTGCGACCGGGGGTGAAAACCAGTGGCTGAGAATCTGCTCCGGTTCCGCTCCGGGTCTGTAAAAGGGTCGGGTCCCGGGACCGGCGTCAGGAGTAAAGTCCCTGTAAATATAAATGTGCGGAGAGTGCAGCTAAATACGTGGCTAAGGAGATGGTGCAGGAGGGAGGGCTTCATGTTTCTGGACAATTGGGCTTTGTTCCCGGGAAGGTGGGACCTGTTCCGAAGGGACGGTTTGCCCCTGAACTGGAGGGGGACGAACATCCTTGCGTGTAGATTTGCCAGTGCTGTTCGGGGGGGCGGAAGGGGGTTAACCTCGATTTGCAGTGGGTGGGGAACCAGATTGTTAGAGCAGATAGTGAGGTGGATGAGGATAAAGGTCATGCGAGGACTGCATGTATAGACAGAAATCAAAGGTTTGTACATTAGGTTGTAAATTAATTTTCAGAGCTTTAGAAATTGTAGAAAATAAAGATTTCCAAAAAGATTTTGATGAAGAACATGACCAGAACATATGTGAAAAAGTGGATACTTCAGTTTTATACCAATCGCAATAATTGTCTATGTTAGGAAATATTTTGGATAGTCTCTCCTTTGTTAAATAGTAACAGTGAACTATTTTAAATTGAATTAAACACTGACTGGCACATATTAAAGAAGAATTGACCATCTTTATTAACAAAGGTCATATTAAGTTCTCTCTCCCAAAATTTTTGTGATTAACTTTAGTGATTAAGGGGATCTGCTTTTTTTGCAGATTTATTTATTTTTATTTTCATTTATTTTGTCATGGTTGATTGATGACTTTTGAAGAGTTAATTAGCAAATATTCTCTCTCTCGTACACACTTACTGCAATATCTTCAGGTTAGACTTTTTTTTAGAAAAAATAATTATCTAAGTTCCCATATATGCAAGAATCTGATTTGTTGAATACTATTTTGAATATGAATCCTTCAGTAAGAGAATTTGTTATTCTCATTGGTAGAATTTATAATTTATTTTTAATACATTAATACAAAAAGATAACCTCCCACCTAAGGTTTATACATGATAGAAATATTTGTTGTTTCAGACGTGATAGAGGGGGAGGGATGAAAGGGGGAGGAGTGGCATTACTAGTCAGGGAAAATATCACAGCTGTGCGTAGACAGGACAGCCCGGAGGGCTTGTCTACAGAGGCCATATGGGTGGAGCTAAGGAACGGGAAAGGTGTGACCACACTAATAGGGGTGTATTATAGACCGCCCAATAGTCAGAGAGAATTGGAGGAGCAAATCTGTATAAAGATAGTAGACCAATGTAAGAAATAGGAAGTTGTAATAGTAGGGGATTTTAACTTTCCACATATTGACTGTGACTCCCAAACTGTTGTAGGGCTAGATGGCTTGGAGTTTGCGAAATGTTTTCAGGAAAGTTTTCTAAATCAATATATAGAGGTACCTACGAGAGAGGATGCAATACTTGATCTCCTATCAGGAAACCAGACAGGTCAGGTGACAGAAGTATGTGTAGGTGAACATTTTAGGTCCAGTGACCATATTGACATCAGTTTCAAGTTAATTACGGATAAGGATAGGCCTGGTCCTCGAGTTGAGGTTCTAAATTGGAGAAGGGCCAATTTTGTGGAAATGAAAAAGGATCTAAGAAGAGTGGATTGGGATAAGTTTTTTTTCCTGACAAGGATGTGTTCAGTAAGTGAAATGCCTCCAAATGTGAAATTTTGAGAGGGCAGAGTTTGAAACCCTGAAGGGTTTCTACAAGTATATTAAGAGTAAAAGGGTAGTAAAGGACAAAATTGGTCCCCTAGAAGATCAGAGTGATCATCTATGTGTGGAGCCTTACGAGATGGGGGAGATCTGAAACAGTTTTTTTGCATCGGTGTTTACTCAGGAAACTGGCATAGTGTATATGAAAGGAAGGGAAACAAGCAGTAGTGTCATGGAACATTTGTAGATTAAAGAGGAGGAGGTGCTTGCTGCTTTACAGCGCATAAAGGTAGATATGCGGGCCTGACTTGATATTTCCTCGGACCTTGAGAGAGACTACAGTAGAAATTGCAGTGGCCCTGACAGAAATATTTAAAATGTCTTCAGCCACGGGTGCAGTGCCGGAGGATTGGAGGGTAGCTCTTGTTATTCCATTGTTTAAAAAAGGCTCCAATAGAAAACCAGGTAACTAAAGGCCAGTGAGCCTGACATCAGTAGTATGTAAATTTTTGGAAAATTTTCTGAGAGATCGGATTTACAAGTATTTGGACAGCCAAGGGCTGATTAAGGATAGTCAGTATGGCTTTGTGCATGGTAGATCGTGTTTAATGAATCTCAAAGAGATTTTCGAGGAGGTTACCAACTAAGTAGGTGAAGGAAAGGCTGTGGATGTTGTCTACATGAACTGTAGTAAGGCCTTTGACAAGGTCCCACATGGGAGGTTTGTTCAGAAAGTTCAGATAAGAGGTATCCATGGAGAGGTTGGAGAGATTGAAAGAGTGCAGAGATTTACTAGGATGTTGCCAGGTCTTCAGGAGTTGAGTTACAGGGAAAGATTGAATAGGTTAGGACTTTATTCCTTGAAGCGTAGAAGAATGAGGGGAGATTTGATAGAGGTTTTCAAAATTATGTGGTGTATAGACAGTAAATGCGAGTAAGTTCTTTCCATTTAGATTAGGAAAGATAAATACGAGAGGACATGGTTTTAGGGTGAAAGGGGAAAGCTTTAGGGGGAACATTAGGAGGAACTTCTTCACTCAGAGAGTGGTGGCAGTGTGGAACAAGCTGCCATCTGACGTGGTAAATGCAGGCTCACTCTTAAGTTTTAAGAATAAATTGGATAGATACCTGGATGTGAGAGGACTGGAGGGTTACGGACTGGGTGCAGGTCAATGGGACTAGCGGAATAAAGTTTCCGCACAGACTAGAAGCGCCAAATGGCCTGTTTTCTGTGCTGTAGTGTTCTATGGTTCTGTGAAGTGAAATAAACACGACATGAGAATTGTCGATCGATTAATTTTAACTCGTTCACCGCATCCTTCAACCGAACAGAAACACCGGGGATTCAACAGCAGCTGCGGGCGGCGGGTCCTGAGCTCTCCCGGGTCCTAAAGTCCACCCGTAATAAGACAGGTTAAATGGGACAAGTAGGGGCGGTACTGATCGGAAAAGACAGTAAAGATTGTTCATTAAGTTCATCTGCCATTTCTTTGTCCCCCATTAATACTTCACCAGCATCATTTTCCAGTGGTCCAGCATCAACTCTCATCTCCCTTTCACTCTTCATGTAACTGAAAACTAAACTTTTAGTATCCTGATTTATATTATTGGCCAGTTTGCCCTCATATTTCGTCTTGACCATTCTTGTGGCTTTTTTCGTTGCATTTTGTTGGATTTTAAGACCATCCCAATAATCCAACATCCCACTCACCTTTCCTAGCTTATATGCCAGTTCCTTAGGATTAAAACAATTATTACATGCCTTTTCCAGCTCAAACTGTGAATTAATTTAAAGTCAGTTCCATAATTTAATAAAGTTTTTACCTGAAAACTATCTACCCCCCCCCAAAGATTGTACTGAAGACTGCATTTGATTTTTCTTCAGCGTTATACGCTTCACATTGAAATAGTAAGTGCTTCGACAGTTTCATAATGACAAAATGTACACGACACAGAATGAAGTTTTCTAATTCGATGCAAGGCATAATTAAGCATAGTGTGGGCATTTCTATGTCATGTCAACACCATACCTTCCCTTGTTTTAAGCCCTTCTTCTATAAACCCAATGTCCTTATGTCCATTATCCTACGTCTTGGCATAAGCCCCTAATTCTTAACACTACCAACCCTTTAGCTTCTAATTTGCTAAGTGGAAGGTCTATATGCACAACTTAACATTTAACAGCTTTTGGTGCTAAACAGTCAACCCCATCATTTCCCTCAACAGTGTGATGTGCAGGGCCCATAATGTGCAGACATATAAATCAAACTTTATACATGAAATACCGTTTGACAAGTTTCCAACAGTCAATCTGACCTACTACCAGAATGACCTGTTTAAGACTCATCAAAACCGAAATGTATTCTGAGCAAATTATGAGGACCAATTTCCTCCACCCACTGTAAGCCTAAGCTGTTGGCAAAGAATTCTGCTTCTTCTGCTGATAAATGGCTCTAAGTCATTTCTTTATCATTACCTGCAATTCAGGCACACAAAAACAGCCACACCAACATCCCCAGTTAACTTATCTTTTGATTCATCTGTAAAAATGTGTTACTGTATGATAATAACGTTCATTAATATACTGATGAACCAGCAGACTCTCAGGCAGAACCGAATCGGATCGTCTAACCTAAAATCAACTGAAGTCATTGGAAAAAACAAGGTGGGGTTACAGAGAAAGCTACAGTAGGACATATTGTATCATCAAATACACCCGTATTCCCAGAGTGATAGAACCCAGCCACCAAAAACAAAAAAAACACTCCTCTTGTGATGTCCCCAACCGTCCTCCAGCACACCTTTAACAGGATGATCATTTCCTTGCCCCCGCAAATTAATCCAGTATGTTGACATCAACTTGAACCTCTGTTACTTTGAGGGTAATTATCCCATTGCAATCAGTAAAGCCAAAACAGGAGACAACATTACTGCACTAGAAAACAATCTTAAAGTCTGTAATTGTATCACATACAAACATTTTTAATTTGAAGATGAAGATGATCCAAAAGCCACACAGACATAATCAAGAACAGATCAAATTAAACAAATATAATTGGTTAACAAAGATTTTCAAGTTGCACCCAAGAATACCCACATAGATATCTGAGGAGATTTAAAGCTCCTTTACATTTATCAATTATTTTACTGACAGGTGCTTCCACGTCAGCTTATTATCCATCCACATACTGAGAAATCTTCCCACTGACACTTCCTCAAGATATTAATCATATAATTTAAAATCAAGTGCAAGTCTATTAATGCTGTTTGTAAACCACGCAGTGTGTTAACGACTGAAAGCTTAAAATCCTCATCAATCTGCCCACTGTTTGACCTATTAATTGTAAATTGCAATTAATACCTCTAATCTATAAAGCTATGTCATCTGTATATTGTGATTTACCCAGATATCCCATTTTCCCATCTCA